>NC_056748.1:407832907-407965407 GCF_019279795.1 Protopterus annectens | reverse complement strand
CAAAACTATTTGTTGTAGATGGCAACTATCAGTGCAAACATTGTGTGCTGTTATTTTGTTTAAGAATCATTTATTTATTTGACATTTGTTTACTGGGATGGTCTGACTGGGTCTGCAGAACCCATTTTCAGCAGAGGCCTACGAGACGAGCTCCATATACAGTACAATACAAATACAGTGTAATCCAATACAATAAAGATTACATTAGAAATACTATACAAAAAATAAGCTGAAAGAACAAACCGCTACAAGATGTAATATATTACTGCACATCTAGACAATTGTATACATTTAAAACATTACATATGATAATAGTAATTCTCATCATACATGATGTAGATAGTGTCCAAAAAAAAAAAATACGTAGGTAGTGCAGTATGTGTGACATTGACTGTTATAGCACATGCAAACTAGAATGTTAGTTTCATTTAGGAAAATAGCAACCAGAAAGTTAGTGATGCAGACGTACAGTGCACGAGAGTTAAGAAGAATAGAAGCAATAAAGCCTGAGCAGTAGCTTAAGGATATGGTATAGAAGCAGAGAAGGAGTTAGAAGAGCTTTAGGATCTTGCAGTCTGTACGGGATTGAAATGCGACAGGAGAGGAACACAGCCATGTATTTTTGAGATGATTTTTTTAAAGAGGCTTTGAAATGGGTTAGGCCAGTCATAGACCTGGTAGCTAGAGGTAGTGAATTCCAGTGTATAGAGAGAGTATGAATACACAGTGACCAGGTTTTTTTGTTATTTTGAGATAGTGAAGAGATGATTGTCCCCCGATCATAGGGATTGATTTGGTGTCTAAGGTGTGACTAGATTGGCTAGGGCAGGCAGTAGGCTTGAAAATAAGGTTGTGCAAGGTGGATAGCTGAATAAAGGCAAGTTGGTTAGGTAGTTCAAGCCAGTTTAATTCTAGGAGTGGTTTACAGTGGTGTGTGTGACATTTGGAGTTTGTGGCAAACTTTGTTGTAGCACTGTCCCGGCATGCTTAGGGTAGAATTTCGTAAGTTAGTTAAGATAGGGACACCATAATGAAGTGAGGGAAGTAAAGATGTTTTTCCAAGGGTAGTTTCAGTTGCTGCAGTAAATAAATGATTGTTTCTATATGAGAGTCCCAGTTTTGAATGAGTTTTCTTTATATTTTGCTGTATATGCAGGTCAAATGAAAGTTTGTCAGTGATAACACCTAGAAGTTTGGTTTCCTGCTCTATATCTATGGTAGTGTTGTCAGATGCAAGGATATTGAAATGACCAGTGACAGAGGAGGTGTTTTGGGATGAGAGAGTACTAGTTTTGCCTTCTTTGGATTAAGAAAAGGTTGGGCATTTCTTAGCCAGAATTCAACTGCTGTAAAGGACTGTTGAGTTTTTGAGAGTAGTTCTGGTAGTTATTTAGCAGTGCAGATTGTATTAAATTGAGGGTCCCAAGGTGAGTGGCAGTATGAAGGTTGTTTGAAAATGTAGTAGGGGTCCTAGGATGGAGCCTTGGGTGGACTCCGGTAGGGTTGTGGAGAAAGGATGAGAGTTTGTTGGACCATTTCACCGCTTGTTTATGATCCTTGAGGTAGCTCTGAAAACATTTTAATGTGTTATGTGAGAAGCCTAAGTTAGACAGTGTGTTCAAAAGTAAGGGGTGAGATACTGTGTGAAAGGCCTTGGAGAGGTAAAGGAATACTGAGGCTGTATAGCATCCTGCATCTCTGGCTTTGTTCACGGTGTCTGTATAAGATAATAGGGCTGTAGCTGTGCTGTGGCTAGGTCAGAACCATGTTTGGTTTTGGTTAAAAGATTGTTTTGCAATAGATATTGCATTACCTGCTGATGGATACCTTTCTCGGGAATTTTGGATATGGGTGACAAGATGGATATAGGACGGAAATTGAATGGATCAAAAGAGTTGCCTTCTTTATGGATGGGGGTGATGTGAGATTGTTTCCTTATGGTAGGTACTTCTGATTCAGATAAAGGCCTATTCATAAGGATACTGATTGGTTAGGTGACTGAGTTAGCTGCCAGTTTGAGGTAGTATGGGGGAAGATTGTCAGCTGAAGTAAAACAGTGTTTGTTTTTGTAGAAGTTTCTTAATGGTGTTAGTGGGTATGGGCTGAAATGAGAATGGGGTTTGTATGAAATTGTGTTGAGTAGGGGGGTTAGTAATGACAGGGTTAGAAATAGCTGATGGTCTGGGGTAGATGTCTGAATAGGTTGAAGGGTGGGAGGGGTCCATACATACATGCATACATATATACATGCAAGTGTTTCAAGCACAGACATTAATGCCCTTCAAGCTTGCCAATATAACAAAACAATTGTTCCCATAATACATTTCCAGGCTATTCTTAAAAATATCTAAACTAGTATTTGCTTTAATGTAATATGGTAGTCTGTTCCAAGCATCAGCTAACTCTGTCAGAGAACCAGTTAGTACACATCATTCCTATAGAATCTTTTATATAGGTTATCTAGTGATTCTCTAGTACTTTTTGATAACCCCAAACATTCCCAGAGGTAGTTGTCCCTAAATGCCCTATATACCTGAATAAGATCTCCTCTTGTAAGAGACACTGTACAAGTTCAGATATTTTAGTCTTTCACAATAACTTTGATTTTCACATAGATGGATGCCCTTGGTATATTTCCACTGTACTCTTTCGAGTTTATTCATGCTTGTTTTCCTATAGGGTTTCGATATTGTTATTCTGTACTCAAGTTTTCTAATATAACTAACAAACAATTACTTCATTATGTTTGATTTCCTAGACTTTATAAGTCTTTTTATACAACCTATAGTTCTATAACTATCATTAGCCAATTGGTTGATATGATTAGAAAAACTCATAGCTGAATCTACCCATATACCCAGGTCCTTAAATGAGTCTACAGTTTGTCACCTTGTGCTGTATTAAATATTCACATTTCCATTTGTCTCCCAAATCTCATATGCTTAGTTTTTGATGTATTTATCAACATATTATTCTCCTGTGCTCAAATGGTCAGTTTAGTCAAATTATTTTGCAGACATGCCTTATCTGTAACACTTTTAATCAGTTTACCCAATTTCAGGTCGTCAGCATGTAGACTGTAGAACACCTCAGATGAAAAACTAAGTTCTGAAAGATACAATCTAAACAAGTAAGGGTCTAGGACAGAGCCCTGTAGGACACCTTGACTGTAACCAAGAATTTTACCTGTCCAGTGGCTGTGTGATACCTGCCATGTCCTTATTTGTAAGCCATGCAGCTATCCATCTTATCAACAGTACATCATTACCTAGTTGTACTAATTTATTGATCAGTGTTTTGTATATGACCTTGTCAAATGCTGAAGTTAAATGTATATAAATCACATCGCAGCACAATTTTTCATTCATAGCTGTTATTATATTGTTATAGATCATATTACAGGTGGTAATAGATATATGGTTTTAAGTCCCAACCTATCCAGTTCTAACTATAACTTATCCAGTATTACCTTCTACATTATTTTTCATAACATGAAAGTAGACTTATGGGTCTGTATGACTGGGTTTGTCCATCTCCCCTTTCCCTTAAAGGCAGGTTTAATAAGTGCATGTCTCCAATCTTGAGGAATCTCCCCATATTTATATGACCTAGTGAATAATAGATATAATGGTAGTGTAAGTTCTTGCTGAAGTGTTTTCAGGTCATTGTTACTTATTCCATCTCCTCCCTGTGCTTTGTTTGGATCCAGTTTGCACAGCTCGTTTTCAATATAATCTAATTTTATTCCAGTATCCGGGATTACCTGTATGTCACTAGGACAACTTACCACCCCTTTTGTGGAACCAAACTGTTTTGCATAAGATTTTGTAAATATTATCTATAATCTGTTGTCTGAGAATAAATTTTTAGAATCTGCACACAGTTTATCAATTTGTGTATCTTTAATCCTTCCACATCTTGTGTATCTATAAAAAGGTTTCCTATTATGCCCAATAACTTTATATAAATTTTCTTGATCTTGTTTAACCCTACGCATAACCTGTTTGTCCAGCTTATTTCAGTTTTCAAAATTATAGTTCAACCTCTCTTCCATTTCTTATATTTTTTGTCTCTCACCTTAATCATATATCTTGTTCTTATGGACATATACCCCCTGATGCTATGTGCCTAGATCCTGATGTTAAACATTTTTTTCACTTCTTGCATTCAAACAATTTCTCTTTCAAAACTTTCCACATTCAATCTGCAGTTTTTCCACTGATTACCTCAATCCAGTTAGTTTTATATAGTAACTGTTTTGCTTCCCTATAATCTGTAATTAACCTTCTGTGCATTGGCTTAGATTTTAGTTTGGCAGAATTATATAGAAACAAATTAACCTTAATAACCCCATGATCACTGCACATCAATGGTGGTAAAACTTGACTTTAAGTTACAGTAATTTCTTTGGGAACACAAACAATATCTAGTATAGTTCGTCCCCGGTAGGTTTTTTTTTACAATCTGAAGCATTTGTTGTTTCTGAATATACTTTGTGAATAATTTCTTTACTAACATTGTTGAACCAATATTATTCCAGTCTGTTTCTGGTAAATTTAAGTCCCCAGCTAATATTATTCTTCCCTCCTATGTTTCATGTAAGAAATGTATGAATTCCTCCAAGTCATATGCACTTGACTTTGGTGGTCTATACACTCCAGCAATTGTTATATATTCTAGGGTCGTCTTTATTGTCATAGTTACACAGTCTATAGTATTGGTGTTATCACTGAACATGTAATTTTCACAGGTCTCATAGCTGTCTTTTAATCCCTATCATAACACCTCTACTTGATTTTTTGTTAGAATGTCTGTTCCAGTAAAAACATTTATGTCCAGTTTAATTCCTGCAGGAGATTGTTGAATTTATGCTGATAAAAATTAGAGTTCCTAACTGATTTTATAGTGTGTACTGTTAGTTGTTTGGAGTTTGTTAATAAGGGAATAAGCTGGCAGATCGCTCAGGGAGCTAGACAGTGTACTAGAAGAGGGGTAATTGGCAGGGTGCGATACTAGAATCCTGTGTAAAGTGGATTGGCAGGTAACATCTTTGCTGTATCTTGGAGCACTGATAAACTGCTGGCACCTTTTGTTCACCTGTAGGTCACAGCTTTTATGAAATGAATGCAGCTGAAAAAATATAGGTAGTAGTCATAATTGATTTATTAAGAGTATTTATATCTCAGAATGTCTTCTCATTACCCAGCATGTCTTAATGTCATTTTTTTACCAGCACCCCCAGCATAAGAGTATCACACTTTATTTTTGCATTATTGATGGAATTATGGGAATGTCTATATTTTTTCTTACCTTTTTATAAACTGTCAAAGGAAAAATATACTTTAAAAATGATCAAAACACGGTAGGTTCAGGTTAAGGCACTTTAATCTTGCAGCAAGGAGACAAAAACGTGCTAATACAGAGTTTGTCTAACCAGAAACAGGAAATGCATTCATTTTTATAGGTTATCAAATTAATCCTGTCCTACCATGCTGACGTAACAAATTACCACCTTTTTCTTCATCATCTGCTGACCATCTTTCCCATGATTTTCTGCTGATTTAAACAATTTTTATGTGAAACATCTTGAGGAAAACAACATGGCCTTGGTTACTTTCAGTTAGATACTTGTTATGTTACATTCAAGATACTGTAGCTAAATCGAACACAATGCTAGCAGTTCATTTCTCTAATAAGCCTTTGTCTAACTTATCTCTAACTACTGCAGCTGCAGAGGTTCCCATCCTCTGAACAAAGCTGTCTGAAATCATTACATTTATTCAATGGTATATTGTCTATTCATATGCTTCTGACCTAGCAGATTAACACCTGTTTTTCAAGTACATTTCCACAAGACATAAACAAGAATATTGCTGTGCTAGCAGTTACTAGGTCAGAGGGCAACTTGCAAGTTTCAGTAAGCATGCTGCAGTTTCAATAAGGATTATTTTCGGCCTCATATGAAACTCAATTTATAAAAATCACAGTGCATAAGAAATAGAATGAAAAGCATATTAAAAACATTTGATTATTAATTTGTTATTAAGCAAACGCATATTAATACATATTTTTCTAACATAAACACAAAGTCCAGTTTTGAAAATCCCATGCTGACCATTTCATGGTGATGCTTAGCAAATCATGGCATCTTTCTGCTTTAGTAGGTACAGTTACAAGAACTTCAGAAATTAGGCTTTGAAAAGAGTGTGCTTTCCTGAAGAGTATACTCTTCTATGAAGTAGGGAGTTGAGTCAAAACAAGGCAAGGAGACAGACTTACTGTGGTGTGTTTGTGTGTTGATGCATGCAGTATGTGGCAGTGTCTTGTGTTGTGGTATCAAATATTAGTGTGCATTAGTGAAGTTATTGGGAGGGGGATGGCATCTCCCATGCACTAACTCTAACCTGAAAAAAAACTCTCCACAGAACTATTATTCAGTCAAATGTGGTCTAAATGTGATGGCAGGGTCTTGGTATTGGGGAATGCCTGGGAATACTGTTATTAATGGTGGTGACAGAGTTATTCAATTCGATGCTGTTTGCCATTTAGTTAATGGGCCTGTTATTCCGTTTGGGAACAATGGAGGTCCACCAAGCCAAATTTTTCAAGGTACTGTATCGTTTGACAATGACTGTAAATATTTTTTTTCCAACTTCCCTGTATGATTCATTTTCATTACTATTCAGGCGACATAACCTAATAAGGTGTTCATGGAAAATGTTCCGTTTCATCTTTTTTGGATGGTGGTTACTGTTGTGGAGAAAACTTGTAAAAGTCTCCTTCCTATGTAAACCACTGTCAAACTTAGATTTTTTTTCGAATCCATAGTAACTCTAACATCCAAATAATTAATTGTAGAACCATATCCACTAACAGTAAATTTTAACCAAGGGACACTTATTGAGTTGATAAATAAATTCATAAAATTGCTTATTTCCCCAAATAAAAAAAATCATTATCTCTTATTTTATTTCACATATTGGAACAAAGGAATGTACTTGCGCATACTTTCTTCCCACAAACACATAAGACTAGCAAAAGCTGGGGCAACTTTGGCCCCATGGCCACTCCAGTTAAATGTTGGTAAATGGGATGGTTAAGTACGACATCCAACAACACTATTATAAACATTAATATCAACTTTTTTTTTTTTTATTACAAAAGAAGTTGCTAAAGCTCAAATCACTTGAATGATAACTTTTATTTGGAATGGTGTATTGAACTCCAGCATGTACTATTTTGCTTGGTCTGTATTATTTCTTCGACAGCTTAGGTTGTCGAATACTTAATGATCAACACCCAAGCGTAGAAGTTTCAAAATCGTGACCGGCCATATACGCAAATTCTTTCCTTGGGAAAGAATTCGCTAGGCCATCTGGAAATAAAATTAACTTTTCAACCTGCATGTAGTGGGGGGCTTCACTCCCCACCCCACCCCACTAAATATACCAACTCTACATTGGGGAAAGGGCAAATCCCTGATAACTGACCAAGAAGATTTATAGTTTGGAAGAAAGTATCTTCAAAACTATGGTCAAATAGAACAGGTTCAAATCTATTGTGGCAAGCATTGTTTCTTTAAAAGGAAGTGATCACAAAAAGAAGTGATGTTACAAAAGTTACAAAAGGAAATGATTTAAATGAACTGATGTAACATTTTGGAGGGTTATTTAAATGTGAAGGTTTTCATGTTTTTTTTTTTTCTGAAGAAGCTCCACTTTATTAAAAAGGAATGAAAGCCCTAAAAAGATTTTGAGAATTTTCACTGGGGATTTGAGCCGCTGTGCAAAGTTTTTTGTTCAAAGTTTGTTTTTACCTAGTGGTTTTAAGTGATGTATATCTATATAATATGTAATATGCAATGGGTAATGACATTAGTCTAAACTGCTCAGCAGTCATGAAGATAGTTGACAAAGGTCTAAAACAGATATCGACAGAATTGATACTATACCAGTGAGGAGTGGATGCCCTTTCCTCACTTTAGTGTAACCTCAGAGTTGGTATATTTAATTAGCAGGGCCATGGATGGCATGCCCTCCACATGGGGATGCAGGGGTGCTTCACCCCTGCAAAAAAAATTGTGTTTTGTTACGTTTTTCTTTACCTTATTGATTTCAACCTTGTTTTGTCAACTGTTTTCAAAACTGACCTTAACCAGTTTAGATTAATGTCACTAGATCCATATTGTCATACACTTGCAGAGAAGGGGAAGCCATGAAATAGACTAAGAAGGCTATGTTTAAAATAGATTAGAATGTTGGGCTGCAAAACTGAAGAAAAGTTGGCAGTCCAAATTTTTTTATTAAAGTTGGTTGCCTGATTCCAAATAACATTTTTTTACTATTTTTTTTTTTTGTGCAACATGTGGAGTCTAGTTGTGTCTCCTCCACAAAACTGTACCGATTCATATCTATCAGTTTTGGCAACTCTTTTGCCATTCGTTTATCCATTATAGACACAAACCCTTAATAGTCATGGTTTACAATTGAAGTGGGCCTATATCAAGCTGGATCTGGTGGAGCTTTGTAATCTTTTAGGTATTACAGCCACCACAGGTTTTTCCAGGATGTTGGTGTTTCCCCTCTGTTTAAAATACTATTAAACAAAATCTTCCAGAGCTTTATCACTTTCTTTCCTTTTAGCTTCCAAACTTCCACAGGAATATCAAATATTCCTGGATACTTTCCTGCAGGTTGGTTATACATCACTATATTTAACTCATATCCTCCTATCTTAACTGTTAATTATTGAGAGCTTCATTTAACTCCAACATTTGCATTTTTAAGGCTTCAATAAATATTTCCATTTGGGCTTTTTCTTGATTTTGCCATTTCTCTGCTTTATACAAATTTTCATAAAAATTCCAAAATATATCTTCAGGAATTATGCTTACCCCTAATCAGACTGAATACTTTTTTCGTCTTTTGTCTTTCCAAAAATTATTGTTCATATCCTATTTTTTATTTATTGTTAGAGGTCCCATTACATAAGCAGAGTAAGACTGACTGAGGAAGGCAAGCACCTCATGCCTTATTGCACTTTAGGAACATATCTGACAATAAACCACAGTTTATTACCATTCCTTATACACTTATGTATACACACACACGCACACATACATATATATATATATATATATGTGTGTGTGTGTGTGTGTATGTATATATATATACATACACATATATGCATGCATGTGTGTGTGTGTGTATATATATATATATATATATATATATATATATATATATATATATATATATATATATATATATATATATATATATATATATATATATATATATATATATATATATATATATATATATACGCACACACACACACACACACACACACACACACACACACATATATATATATATATATATATATATATATATATATATATATAATATATGCATGCAGACACACACAAACACACACACACAATGCATATTTACAAATAGGACACATGCCATAGACGTATGCAGACCCATTTTTATGGTGAATATCTTGTGGTGTTAATGCATTAGAAAGTGTTTGTTGCTGAGTAGTTGCCTTTAGTACGGTTTAAAAGCTCTACAACATTGCTCTGTTTCTTGATAGGAACTTTGAATTCTAACGGATACTGATTGCATCGTTCTTGGATGTTTTCTATAAAACATGTTAAGAAAATGTGATGATTTCATGCTATCTTCGTGTAATATGACTGCAAGAGAAACTCTCTTCTGCAGTAGTCGTTTTTCACCTTTTCAAAGCTTGATATCTACCATCATTTATCTTTTATTTTTGTAACAGTGCAGGACTTTTTTTCTTCTTCCAGGATTATGGGTAACACTAAAACGACTTCCTGGAGATGTGACTCAAATACGAAAAGATTTTCCACATTTAGTGGACAGAACTACAGCAGTTGCACGAAAGATGGGATTTCCAGAAATAATAATGCCAGGTATATTTAAATGAATTGATTGTGATCATTGCAATTTGTATTGGTTAACAATTTTCATTTCACTTTTTACTTAGAAAGGAGGCTCTGAAATTCTGGCTTGAGCTTAATGTAACCTTTACCTTTAGAGTGATGCACTGAAATGTATTCTGTACAGATGTTTGTGGTTTTACAAGTTGATTTATGTTTCCATTTGACTTGTTTATATGAATTTCTAGGTTAGCCTTAACTTATTGCCTGGAGGTTAATAGCTGTACACGTTACATGACATGACTTGGCAGCTTGAAAGTAGTTTTTAATAACGTAGTCAAACACAATTCAGGAGTTGAGCAGCAGCTGAATTAAGATATTTGAAAATGAATCAGGTCTGCTGAGACTTGTTAAATAATTTAGTATACTTTTTTTGTACATTTTCCTTTAAATTCTCTTTCAACTTGTATTTTAATTTCATCCAGTATTTAGAAAGCCACCATTATGTAAATGTTGAAATTCAAGCTATGAATTAGAACACTCCAACTTTCTACTCATAGCCAGTAGTAGAATTGCACTGGCTGAGGTGTTAAACTTCATTAATTCAATGACTGAATGTAAATTCATTGAACTCTAGTTTAAATGGTCCATGGTTCTGATCATTTTGATTTGAATTATGTTTGCAACTTTCTTATCCCTGCAGATTAGTCAACCTGTATCATATCAGAAGTGAAAGTTAATTGAGTTTACTTCTTAGGGTGTCTTTGTTTATTGGTAGTATGGTTAAATGAAGATAAGATGCATGTCAGACGTTTTGTTACAGGAGAAGTTCAGAAGTAGCCTTACCACTGAGCAGGTGTGTGTGTATAGTATGTCATCGTGTGATGTGGATTTACTGTTTATAGGTTGGTTTCATTTAACAAAATGTTATTTTCAAGAGTTAGACTTTATTTGATTATATATAAGCAAACATTGTGTTAGAGTATAAGCTCTACTTGTTTCACCAAGTTTTCCTTTTACCCACTTCATTGGATAGCCTGCTGTTGAAAGCTTTTTTACATTTCACTATCTTGTATAGCTTTTCATATGTTTGCCATTTGGAGATGCATATTGCATTTGATTCCATTATCTTCTTTGGATACTAATTCTTGCATGCATACCCCTTTCTCTGAAGTAATACTTTTTCATACTGCGTGATTGATTTCCCTTTTATTTTCATGTTTTATATTTTTGTTTTTGCAGGGTTGTATGTCTAAAATTTTCCCCACCTCAAGGTTGTTGTTTTTTCTAAGATAATTCAAGGTTTGTCGCTTTTTATTTTTCCCCTTTCCACACATGAATATACATGCCAAAGACTTTAACTTAGAGGTATTTTTGTTGTTGGGAAATAATGTCATTAAAGCCTAGAACAAACTAAAACATAAAAACTCATACAGAAGACATCGGCAACTGAGACTGGACTTTATTATTAAACCTAAACACCCATACACTTTCCATAGAAGCTCCCAATAGTACATTCAGACCCCCAACTGGACACATTCTTCCCTGTAATTTCTCAGTTCTGCAATCCAAACAGAAGTCATTGGTTAACTAATATATTGAAATCCCTTAAAAATTTAGAGTTTATGTACAGCAGGCATGGAAAAATAATCCTTTCCTAGCATTAGTCAACAATATGTCTAACTCAGAAACCTCACAAAACAAGCAATACAGCAACAACACACACACAGCAATGAAAACATTTCAAAAATACTTAGCAAAATCACCAAAACAGTTAATGAAAGAAGTAAATCAACTCAGGAATGGATATTCAAAACAAATGACAAACAGCTGCACATACTTTCTCTCCCTGTGACTTTTATTATGAATTTTCCAGCCTACCCACCGACTATCTCTCTTTATCCCTCAATTTAAATTTAAATAAGAGACTTAGAACCTCTTCTACAGCAAATAAAACTTACTGACCAATAGGTGATGATGGCTGCTATCCATGATTCGTAATCCATTGCAGGGACGTCTTCAAAATTCCCTGCAATACTAATGCAAAATATGCCTAATTTAAGGAATGTAGCCATTATCGGCTCCATACCAAAGCAGTCTAGCTGTACTAAAATTTCCCTGTAATGTCAAAAGTATTTCACTTATATGCAAAGCAAAAATGTTGGTCTATGTTTATCATAGTCACTCTAGGGAAACTTCTTGTAAAATCATCAGTGCTGAACTCGCACAGTACATCACTGCCTAGAACCTTCCTTTAAACTACACTGGTTGCGGTCCAGCCGTAGCACATTTACAATATGAAACCTACCTGATGAAATATTACTAGGTATGCACAACAGGCCGGCTCACTGGCACCATCTTTATGGGTCTTGCATAAGGATTAAACCTTGTTTATCACATCCTCCTCCTCTATCACTTACTGCAAACAAGTATAATTCCTGATTCCCTACCTTTGTTTCAAAACTTCCTCACCAGTCACCACTTCTCTATAAAAATTCATATCTGAATTTCTCGATCAGACAGTCTTCAAAAAAGGAGTACCACAAAGTTCCATACTTACTCTTCTGTTATCTTCCATCTTTTTTTTAACTTCCCCAACACACCTACTTGATTTCCCCTGCCTTTTCTGTGTAGTTGGCACAGCATTATTATGCATAAATAACTCAGTACCCCACCTTCATGTAGACCTGCATCTCCAACAAAGATGGCTTTTTTAACGCCAATGAAACAAAAACTATTTTTTAGCGTCAGATAAAAATTAAAAAATGCAAACTGCTTTGCATATCTCTGAACACATCTCACCCACAGTAAATGCTGACTCTTTTAAATACCTTGGTACTTAGATTGACCCCTCCATTAATGCGTCCCTCCACTTACACTTTAAAAGGAAAAACATTAACCCGTTCTTGTTTCTGACTTTTTGTATTCTTGGGATGAGGCTGAAATTGCTCTCTTGACACCAGTCCACTACCCTGGCAAGCACATTTTAAATAAATTTTAACATGTGACATCTTTTGAATAGTGCTCAATTTGTGTTGCCTGCTTGTAAATTTACTTACCTTTACTATTTATTTATATTTGTGTTTCTTTGTGTTAGTTTACTGAGATAGTACAGCTGTTTTGGCTGAATAGCTAAGATTAGAATCATCTGCATGATGAATAAGAGTGGCATGAGTAGTAATATGTTGAGTGTTGATGAAAAGACATAATAGTAAGAGACCCCGATAGAGATCTTTGAGGGACACCAACAGAGGTGGGTAATAGAGTAGTCCTGTTCCCACATAACTGGGTGTTGTATATTAGAAAGATAGTTTTGGAACCATTTTAGAGATGATGCACATAAACCTAATGAGGACACTTTAAGAAGTAGATTGTGGTAGCAGCAGTATCAAAGGCTATTTATAGATCAAGAAAAGTAGTGGAAACAAAATTATCTAAATGTGTGTTATGGTTGCTTGAGATTCTGTAGAGCTGAAGTATTTAAACACTGGTTAGGCCTAAAACCATGTTGTGTGGAGGAAAAAAATATCAGTGATGTATTTCAAAAGGTATGAAAGTACACATCTCTCTCAAATTTTAGATAGATGTGACACAATTGCAATGCAGCTATAGTTAGAGAGATCAGTGGTAGTCTCACCCTAATGGAAAGGTATGGTAGAACTTTGTCCAAAGTTCTGATTCATAGGTTTCTTTGATAGAGTGGTTAACGAGTGCCACAAATGGTTAAGCAGGTGCATCAGTACTGATTTTAATGTATTCATGGGGAAGTTGATCAAGAACAATTGTACATTTAAGTTTGCTGAGGTATTTTTGATAACAGAGGTAGGAACAGCTTGGACTGAGAAAGTTTTGCTAGAATTAGTTATTGGTGGCAGATTATGACTTGGGGTTGCCATTGTTTTGGGCTAATAAAGGTACTGCTTGAATAAAATGTTGGTTTGTGTGTTGTATTATTACATGTTATGATGTATATGGAGTGGCCTTGGATAATTTTACCTGGATTCAATAGATTGTTTATTGAAGACCAAAAGAGTTTAGGATTAGACTTTATTTTCTTGAAATTTAGTATAATGTGTGTTGTCATTTTAAGACATCTTTTCCTATCTTTCTAGAGAGAGAGAGAGAGAGAGAGAGAAAGTGAGCCTTTGGTCCTTATGGTACAGTATCAGAATGGAGCTTCAGATGTTTACATTCATGATGGTGTAATGGCTATATTCTTGTTATTGGGCTTATGCATCCCTTGCAGCTGTCTTCATTTATTCTCTTGACTTTTGGGGGTTCACATTTTGCCTATGCCAGAGTAGTTGGTCTATATAGTATCCCATGGTAATTGACCATTGTTTTTCCTTCAGAGATTTCAGTCAGATTTCTGTCACATGTTAGTAAATCAAAAAAATGTGGTGGTTAGATCCTTATTAGTATATTTAACACTTGTAGCTGTGTTTAACTGT
Source organism: Protopterus annectens (assembly GCF_019279795.1). Classification (NCBI taxonomy): domain Eukaryota; kingdom Metazoa; phylum Chordata; order Ceratodontiformes; family Protopteridae; genus Protopterus; species Protopterus annectens. Next base: position 407,951,046 of record NC_056748.1, on the reverse strand, counting down.
TTTATCTCTGGACCAAGGGAGCCCGCAGGATTTTTTGCAGGGGGGTGCAAACCCAGAGCCCCACCCACATAGCTCACCCCGCCCCCTGCCAACACAGCCCCGCCCAAGTCCACCCACCCCAAGCCCCGCCCACACAGCCATTCCAGTGTCCCATTACTTGGCTATTTCTCCCCATTTACTGTAGACACTGTTCAAATCTGTGTGCATACTGTTTTATGCTTTAGTTCTACAATGATTACAGGCAGTTGGATTTAATTTACAACTTTTATTTCAAACATTATAGCCCAAACACTGAGACATTTACTAAACCTAAACAAAGCAATAGTCTTATAATGAAAACAGACTTGGCATTAAAGCTTCTCTACTTTTGAAACTCACATTCAATGAAACAGCATTGAAACCCACATTCAAAGAAAATGCATCTGGCCAGTGGCAGGTTATTTACCTTTGAACTGTTTTCAAGCAATAGGCATTTACAACTTTTATTTCAAACATTATAGCCCAAACACTGAGACATTTACTAAACCTAAACAAAGGTCTTACAATGAAAACAGACTTGGCATTAAAGCTTCTCTACTTTTGAAACTCACATTCAATGAAACAGCATTGAAACCCACATTCAAAGAAAATGCATCTGGCCAGTGGCAGGTTATTTACCTTTGAACTGTTTTCAAGCAATAGGCTCCTTGCACACCGTTAGGGCCATGCAAAAGTTATTTGATTTACCTGATTGTATTAATTATAATATATAATTGAATTATATCCCTTGTATTATACAGCAGCACTTGTTTGAGTGACTCTGCTGAAGTAAAAGTAATCTGAATAATTCCACATTAAAGATATTTGAAACTAATGAAGATGTTGTTGCTAGAAAACAACTATATATTTCAGTGTTTCATCTACAAATTCAGTGCCTGTTGCCGTCAAAGAATAAATTGCCTATGTTAAATTAAAAAAATGGTAAGCTGGTATATTGCAATAGAAAATGGATGACAAGCTGAAAAACAGGTTCATAGTTATTAGGCATCTCATCCAAAGGAGGACATCCTGAGGACTGCAGCATACAAATGTATATGCTGTAGGAATAGAACCTCAAGCCTTTACATTAAGATGCAAGTATTCTACTTGTGGTGCTACTAACATAGCTTTAAAACTTTATACCACAATAGAGATACCATTTGCTAAACAAAACCGTTGCACATTGTAAATAGACTTGGCATGAGCAGCAGTGAACTTAGCTTCCCTTAAAACTCACAGTTCCTTGAAAATGCACTTCAAAATTCCACCTGTTAACTCTAACTTGGGCATTTCACTTTCTCACAAACATACCACACCCCTCAAGGCCTCAACCTTAGTGCAAGAAATCTGGACAAAGCCTAAAATAAATAGGGACAGATTATAAATATGGCTCTCAGAAACTTAGAAAATTGCAAGAATAACAGGATTTGTGTTGGTATGCATTTTTCTAAACTACATGACATCTAAAACTGAAATGTCTCATTTAGCAACTTCAATCCTTTTTAGGAGGAATATGGGGCAAAAATCTGGACAGCTGAGGGGTATGCTACCTCCCTCTTATACACACACCAAATAATTCTGGTCAGACAAATTAGTTCTGGGAAGGTTGCACTGAACGGCACCGTGCTTGAGCTGAAGTGGGTGAAATCCTGGTAGCCAGTGATAACTGATCTGCAGCTCAGCAATGTGGAGCATTAAAGCATTTTTAGCAGAGCATTGTTTCATCACTACCTATTGTGTTTGCACATAAGCTGTAGTTATTTTAAACATTTGCCTTTTTTGATTACTACAGAGTACATTTACCCACCAGAGCTATTGTGTTTTGACTTCAGTGTGGAGCTAGTTGTTGCAGGGCTTGGCTTTTAAGTAAGGTAGCAATGCTTATTTACCATATACCATTAAAGCCACCCTGACCCAACTACAAGTGTACTAACACACAGACACTGCTATAAGACACTGGTCTGCAATAAAATGTAATGAGCTTCTGAAAATACTGTAATCCTGTCCTTTTATTACAATGAATATAAAATACTTCGAAATAAGGTAAAAAAGCTCATAATCTTCGACCGACAAAACTACTTTTCCACACTTCAAAATAATAAAATCAAACCCTCAGAAATTTTGGAAAGGTATCTCTACTCTACTTAACCCCAGCAAACCAGATACCCCTACCCCAGACCCAAACGCTCCTGACCAAGACTTGGCTACCCAATTTAACTCTTTTCATTGAATCCATTTCCAAATTAACGTCATCTTTCTCTAACACCACTACATTCTCCAAAACTCCCTTACCATCCCCAACCATCTCTACCCCACTCTGCTACTACTTCCTCATTCCCATCTACTAACTCCCATCCCTCCACTCCTCCTACTCCTACTACTTCATCAGCTTCATCTGCCCCTAATTCTCCCTCTTCAGACTCCTTTTTTCTCATTTAAACCTATACCCACTTCTACTATAAAGAAATTCCTTATGAAACTGAAGCCATGCACCAGTGCTCCTGATAACATCCCTTCTTACTTTCTTAGCAAAGCTGCTGAAGCAATCGCTTACCCTATTAGCATTTTAATCAACTGCTCTATCCAAGAATGTATAGTACCCCAAGTCTGGAAAAGGGCCTTTATCATACCTCTACATAAAAGGTGGCAACAACAACAATGTTACTAATTTCCACCCCATCGCTATTCTGTCCCCATCTCTAAACTCCTAGAAAAGTGTATCCAACTTCAACTCCTTCCACATCTCTTAGATAATCACCTACTAACTCCCACACATGGATTCAGACCACATCATAGCACTATGACCGCCCTCCTCTCCTTCCTTGAAACTGTAAATAAAGCCCGCAACTCTGGCCAAATTGTTTCTACCCTACTACTCGATCTCTCTAAGGCCTTTGACACTCTCTCACAGCTGCTACTAACTAAACTTTCTAAACTTAACCTATCTCCCTCCTCCTTGAACTGGTTCTCCAGCTACTTATCTAACAGATCTCAAGCAGTCAAATGGAAAAAGGCCACCTCCTCATTTCTAAATACTCCTACTGGGGTACCCCAGGGCTCTATACTGAGTCCCCTTCTCTTCAATATATTTATAAATGATTTCCGCAACTCTATCCCATTCTCAGACATCATCCAATATGCCGATGATTCTGCTATTATCTGCGCTGCCACCTCTATCCCCTCACTCCTAAAACTGACTCAAGATGCTTTTACAACAACTGAGCAATGGATGAAAAGGAATCACCTAGCACTCAATGCCTCTAAAACTAAATTAATGTTATTCACCCCGTCTAAGGCAACTTCTTTCAATATAAACACATTCCACATCTCTAGACAAAATAATCTACCCCTGGAACTGGTGTCTGAGACCAAGTTACTTGGGGTCCAAATTGATAACCAGCTCAAATTCAACTCCCACCTACAGTTAAATATCAAGAAAACCCATCAAAAACTAGGTATGCTTTACCGACAAAATCATTACCTTACACCTGCTACCAAAATCACCCTCTACCTCATTTCTTATCCCCTCCCTTCTCTATGGAGCTCCACTCCTAACTAATCTACAGACCTCTCTAAAAACACAACTTTCCTCTTGCTACAAGAAAATTGCCAAGTTCGCAACCAACCACAAGTCCTCCACCCACCACTGTTCCTCTCTCCAAAAACTAAAAATGGCTAGAGCTACCCAGTTATCTCACATATACTCAACTAAATCTTGCACATAAGCTCATTTTCAACCCCTCCCTTTGTCCCTCCCTTTCATCAGCCTTTAAAATGCACCTTCCTGCTAGAGTATTAAGGTCCAACAATCAAAATCTATTAGAAGTATATAAACCAACTAGTCCCCCAGGCAAAAATCTTCTGTCTTATGGCCTTGCATGCCTTTGGAACTCCCTACCATCTTCCATTCGCACCACCCCCAACCATTTTATATTTAAAAGATCTCTTCACTCACATCTAGTATCCCAGTGGGAAAGCTCTTGCTCCCACCCCACATAACTAACACTTGCAAACTCCATCTTCTTTCTTCCTCTGTTTCCTCCTGCAACTTTCCTAATTACCCAACCTAACTCATACATATTATTATTCCTACAATAATCAGAAAGAATATACTAGGCCACACTTCCCAAGTATTGCTTCCCTAATACGTTATTGCTTCTCGGTACTTTTGTGCATTGCTTCCCAATATGTTATTATTCCTCAATATTGTCATGAAATGCTTCCAAATATGTTATTTCTCAGTGCTTTTGTGCTAAATTTCCCATTAGTCTGTATTACCTATTAATTTCATCACTAGATTGTACTCGCTCTAGTTGTATTATTTGCAAATTGTTATTTCTTGTATCATTAACTTCTGTGTAATTGTATAATTTGTATATCTATTAATAACCTACTTAGTTTTGGAGCTTTTCTCCCCAGGACTCCATTGAAAACGGGTTCATTTGGCCCAATGGACTATCCTGGCAAACCAACTGCAAATAAAATAAATAAAACTGTCATATGCATTTCAATACCCAAGGCGTATACATTATCTAGTCATGTAAATATTCTCTGCATGGCAACAACGAAAAGGCTTTCAATGCTGGTAATTCTTTAACAATATACTTACTAAAGCTTACTTGCATCTTACAATATCCGACAAGCTTACTAAAGCTTACTTGCATCTTACAATCTCCGACAAGCTTACCTGATGTTCATTAAACCATGGCTACTTAAACAGAGCAACAGGGCACTGCGACAGCATACAGTTCCAGAATAAGAAGCATAAATCAACAGTACAAAAATCTGATAGAAAACCAGAACATTTTGCAAAATCAAGGACAGATGAAAAGCCACGGTCGTATTTGTGATGTACTTTGGATGGGGAAATACTCTGCACACTTACACTGCATAACTGCTCCTTGCCTTCCATGGACACATCCAGAGCCACTACAATGGGGAGTGGGGTGCAATAAGTATGTCACAATTTGAAATGTCTCTGGCTGACAGTGATGGATCTGACACTCATACCTCTCAACTTCAGAGCAAGAAATCTGGACAAAGCCATACATAGAACTAGAAGTGTGACACAAGCCCAAAAATAAGGCCAATTTTTAAATATTGCTCTTATAACTTAAATAGAACAGGTAGATCTTGCATTAGTACAAATTTTCTGAAGGGTATGAAATCTGAAACTCAAATGTCTGCCATTATTTTCTAACTTCAATCTTTAATGACTTGCCACTAATTTGCCAGAAAACCACAATTTTATGAAAACGGACCAAAATGTGATGCAAAATACCTGTCAAAAAGGGACACCTTTTAATATTAACAGTTAACTTGAAGCAGCTAACAAAATAAGAGCATCCACATGCATTTCTGAAATAAAGGTAATCTATAAGTGATCATTACAGTTATATATAATTGTAAACCCTCCACATTTTCTTCCAAAATTGCCATTTTGGAGGATGGATTATTAGGGGAGAGCAACATTTTGAGCCAGAATTGGGGACAATTGAGATGTTTGGATATTCCTAATCTACAAAGTGATTTGCACGTACCTCTCAACCTCTTAATGCAGGAAATCTGAACAAGGCCAAATATACTGGGGAACATACAAACACTACCAAAAATTGCTCTTGTATAAACGTAAAGACAGTCTTGCATTAGCATGCATTTTTCTGAAGGTTATGACATCTGAAACTCAATGTCTGTCATTTAATGGCTTCATTCCTAAATGATTTGCTAGAAAATCACAAATTTGAGGAACAAACCAAAAATAAGCAGCAAATATGTATTCATTCTGCAAAGATATGGACAACTGAGAGGTATAGTTCAACCGGGGCTGTCTGAGCTTGCTACCCCCCCTCACAAAATCATGGTCAAATGGAGCCTCCCCCCTGCAGCCATTCCAATGTCCCATTCCTTGGTTATTTTGCCCCATTTATCATAAACACTAATGTGCATACTGCTTTACTTCTCACGATGATTTAGGATTTCATTTGAAAGTTTTATTTTGCATTTTACAGCACAAACCCTAATACATATCTGTTAAAGCAATGCAGTCTCACAATGAAAATAGACCAACATTAAAACTTCTCTGCTCTTGAAACTCGCATGCATTGAAACAGCACTGAAACCCACTTTCAGAGAAAATACATTTTGCCAATGGCAAATATTAACTCTGGGCTGTCTACAAAATCATAGGCCCCTCGAACATAACATACACGTGCTCTTTGATACACCTTCCTGACTGTATTACATTATATTCCTTGTACAATGCAGTACAGTTGTTAGAGGGCATTTTAAATTTATTGTTTTGAACATTTTTCCAGTAAACAATGAAACAAAAAGCATCCACCAATGACAAAACTGCCCAATTCAGAACATTTCCATCATAAAAAGTCTGCTCAAGTCCACCAGTATCAGTAAAAAATATACACAATCTCTGAAGTAGTAAACTCCACATTGAAAAAATTTGTAACTAATAAAGAGGTTGCTGCTAGCAAACACTTTATATGTCATTGTTTAATCTACAAATAAAGTGCCTGTTACCCTTGAAGAATAAATTGCTTTTATTGCATGCAATAAAAACATGAAAAGCTAGTAATACCGCAGTAGGGAATGGATAGCAAACTGTTAACAGGTTCATAGTTACTGGGTATCTTTGCCTGCAGAATCCACCCCCTTTACAACACAATACAGCATCAGCAAAGCATTTACCTACTGTGGGAGTAGAACCCACAGCCTTCAGCATCTAAAGCAAGTACACTATCTGTTGTGCTATTAACAATGCAAGCAGACTAAACACAAGCAGCACTAAACTTTTGCTCCCCTGCAGCTCTCAGCTCCTTGTAAAATCTACTCGACACTCAGCTGTATCTCTGAACTTTTCAGCACAAGAAATCTGGAAAAAGCCAAAATTTATTTGGGGGGGGGGACAAAAGGCCAAAAACCAGGGACACATTTTAAACATTGCTTGTATAATGTTTGAAAGTTGCTAGAATAAAATGCTGCGTTACCACCATACATTTCACTGCCACGTCTTGAACCCAGGGGACCCCGTGCAAAACAATCAGAGCAACATACCACTACGCCAAATCAACTGTTTTGTGAAAGAGGAAGACTGAAACTTAAATAGCTACCATTTAGTGAATTCAGTTCTCACTATAGCACAGCTGTCAGCCTCTTAGCACAAAAGACCTGAACAAAGCCAATAATGGGCGACTACTACAACCACCAAACATTCAGTGAATTCAGTTCTCACCATAGCTCTCAACCTCTTAGCAAATAACACCTGGACAAAGCCAGTAATGGGAGAATATAGCCCCCAAACATATTCAGTGAAATCAGTTCTTACCATAGCTCTCAACATTAGCAAAAAACCTGGATGAAGCCAATAAATACCTGAACAAAGCCAATACTGGGTGAATACAGCCCTCAAACATATTCAGTGAATTCAGTTCTTACCATAACTCTCAACCCTAGCACAAAACCTGGATGAAGCCAATAATGGGGGGAATACAGTCCCAAACACTACCTAAACAAAGCCAATACTGGGTGAATACAGCCCCCAAACATATTCAGTGAATTCAGTTCTTACCATAACTCTCAACCCTAGCACAAAACCTGGACAAAGCCAATAATGGGGGGAATACAGTCCCAAACACAGGGATACATTTCAAATATCCATCTTGTACACTTAGAAAATTGCTAGAATAAAAGCTTTTGTTACCATGCACTTTCTGAAGAATATGAAGTCTGACAAGTGTGTCCATTTTTTAACTTTTGTTAACCAGGTAAGTCTGACTTTGAGAGACAACAAAAAAGCTAAGTTTTAGCAGAGGCCCAGGGAGAAACACTCCAGACAGCCAAGAATAAAACCAGAGAACATGTAGCTGTCAGGCAACAAGGACACAAATGCAAAAACCACAGATTTTATGAGGAACAGAAAAAGTATGAGGGAAAATCCTGCAACGTTTTTACAAATGGTGGTGGGTAGGGAATTCAGGCTCTTGCCACTTGGGCCCAAGGTACAGGGTTCAAGCCTTATTCACTACCCACCACCATGTACACCTGGGGCATTTTACACACACACACACACACACACACACACACACACACACACACACACACACACACACACACACACACACACACACACACACACACACCTCTCTACCTGAAAGTGTCCCATCTTCCTTCCGTTCGTTTCAGGTCCCGCTGCCGCTTGCTAAGTGTCAGGTCCCGCTCCCATCTTCCGTTTGTTTCAGGTCCCGCCTGTGTGAGTTCCCGCTCACAAACCTCTAACTGACAGCGATGATGTCAGCACGCCTGCGACTGGACTATTTGGACTTCTTTCTTCTTAAAGGAGAACGTACGTAAAAAAAAAAAAAAAAAAACTTTTTTTTGTAATTATCTAGCCGATTCCAGGGGGGGTGCAAGTGCACCCCCTTGCACCTGCCTGCGGGCGCCCTTGCTCTGGACTACTTTGTTTTGGGAAGACAGTGAATAATAGAGTCATAGAATAAAAAGGGGGATACAGTGTATTTTTTTCCTGGACATCTGCAACCAAAAGAGTGCTTTTATTTTTGTCTGGCGATGGCGTATGTTTGTTGGAAAAAGAACAGTAATTTTCTTTGTTTTATGTTTTTTTAGCCAGTGAATGAAATGGTTCATGGAGCCTTTTTCAACATTTCCTGGAGTATAAGAGAGTGGCAGTGCAATACAGATGGACAACAATAGTGTACATAATTTTCTGGACTATCTACATAAGTGATGGTTATTAATATTCATGAAATATGAGAATAGTGCACGGTAGTGTCAAAATTTGAGACAACGCAACCCTTGTTTGCTGACTTTGTAACCTGGAACAAGTTGGTTAACTAGACATTACTTTTTGGCAACTGGGAATTTGGGCTAGCCTCCTCAGTGGTCCCCTGGATTGCAAGACTAGTAACTACCTATGAACTTGTATACCACAGACAAACACGCTTGAAAAGTTTCAAGACTACTTACATAAAAAGTTGCAAATTATCTATTGCTGTTCTGTTATTACCATGTGTAATATTGGGTATGGCTAAATGGTTAAGGTGTTCGCCTTACAAACACAAGGTGTAGGGTTTGATTTTTATATGGGATAATTGGCTAGGCATAACATTCCCCAAAAGGGCAGTTAGCCTAATGTTAACCCACGAACTTACTGGGAAAATGGTGTCCTCTAAAAATATTCATAAATGCAAGTAAACTTGACTTCATGCAGGGTGTAAATATGTCCTGTATAGACCATCTCAAAGCCCTATCCCTGAACTTGGTCCCTTATGGAATACAGATGGGCGATCTATACGCAACCTTCAAGACATTCTCCGATATAGCCCTGATGGATCTGTTACACATTAGCTAGCAAACAACACTAGCATTACCTGATCTAAGATCAGATCCTCATCTGTGACATAAACAGTACATGTGGGAGGGACCGGTATAGTCCAGAGATTACCCTTTCTGTGGAACAGACTCCCCATTTATGTGAAGCAAAGCTATTCCCTAAGCCTATTCAAATGAGGCAGGGAAATCACCAATTTAAATTATAAAACCAAACTCCAAAGATGACACCACAGCTTCTGGTAGCAAAATTATTTAATGAAGTTAGCACTTTCACGTTCTTCCACTGAACGTTTCATCAGACAATCACAAATCTACCCCTTGCTTGTCACATGTGGACCTTATGGACAGTGGCAGTTTGTAGATCAAACGAAATACTGGCAAAAAGACACTAAAAAAACAAAAACTAAGCCAACAAACAGAGACGAAAAGCCCACAGACTGCAGCAAGGATACACAAAAATGCGTTTAATTTAAGTGCTTTTCGTTGCTCAAATGAAGCAACTTCTTCAGAAATAAACACACATTTTACAAACAAAAATATATAAGTAATTGGTACAGTCACATTGTAAATAAATCAATTGAAATCAGTTAAATAAATGCATAACTGAATAAGCCTCACAAGTGCTTTGAAGCTACATACACTGAAAAATCAAAAATTCCTATCCATCAATTGTTAAAATATAAAACCTGTTTATAATGAAACTAAATATTATGAAAACAATACTAATAGTGATTTCAAGGGGATGTCTACCTCACAAATCTTTAACAAGAAGTGGAATGCTAATTATCCGTCACACTACATAAGAAGTCAGAAATGATTACCGTTTCAGACTTCTAAGTTTTAACAAACATCCGATGTTACAAGCATCATTTAAACCAGGAAAAGAAAATGCATTTAGGCAAATTTGCCATGCAAATCGGTACCCTACTGGTCTCGTTCCAGATTCATTGTTTCATCTGGAACTCAATTCTCTTTTTGACCAACAAGGGTTTGATCTAATGCAGCTAAAAATTAAACACTATCTTTTGCATATTGACATTTTATCCAACAAAATGTCCGTGTTGAACAATGACATTGTTTCAGATATGACTTTTTCAGATACAAGTATGACTATGATCGTTCCTTTCTGAGTATTAACCAACTATTAGGATGAAAGTGAATAAAACCAAAAAAATAAAAAGGGATCGGGTGGCTTATGACAATGGCACTGCCTACCCTAAGCCATCTTTTTCCCAAGTTTCTAACATAGTCAACATTTCTTCTTCTGTTCAACAACAAAATAACAATCATGACTTTAATGGGACACCTAATAGTGAAGTTAACCATACTGTAGTTAGACGTAGCGAATGTATTCGCAGTTATAGCAACAATCATGGTCCCAACCATCAGCAAAATGTCAAGAATCAATAAACATTCGCCAGTGATGAAACTGAAAATTTTCAGAAGGCTGCAGGGGCGATTCCAAAGAACAAGCACTTCAAACAGAATCGGAAGAACAATCAGCGCAATTTCAAGCGCAGGAAACAATACCCAATGACACTACTGTACCTAATATATTAACTAACTCAGATGGGGACTTTAACATTTACAATTTTTCTTTGTTTTCAATTGACCCTATCTTAGTTAACTTTTTGGTAAAAGGTAGTACATTTGTGCCTTCTAAATCATTGAATCTTGTTCAAACAGTTACGGATTTAAAACTTTTCGTTAGGAAGTTGAACTTTAATTTATTATTTGGTAACAACAACATTAGGAACCAAATATTGAGGGTGCCTATTACTTTAAATTCCCAGATACACCCAACCTTAAAGATGTTCGACCATGTATGTGAATTAGATTTTAGATTCTTATTGAATTCTCACAACATTATTACATCTAAAAAAAATATACAACAAGAACTCAGAAGAACATTCACTACTACAACCTCTGAGAGCTTCTCGAGTTTGGGTAGTTCAACCCGATAAGGTAGGGGGACTTGTTATATTTGATCAGACAGATTATGTTGAGAGAATGCATAAATTGTTAGACGATGTAGCATATTCAAAGGCATCACTGAATGAAGTTAAAATCAGTTGCAATAGAATAAAAGGTTATCTCAATGATTTATTTATAGAGGCAACAATTGATATTAACACATTCAACTTTATGTCTACGCCTTGGCCTAAAACCCCAGTTATGTTTGGTATACCCAAAATTCATAAAGATACGTCGAACCCAACAATGAGACCATTGATTGATGGGAGAGGATCGATGACATACCCTTGTGCTAAGGTTGTTGACATTATTCTGAAGAAGTACCTTTTGTCTGAATCCCAGGTATGTAAGGATTCATGGTCTTTCTTAGAAAGTATCAATAACTTGGAGTTTAACGATAGTTATAACTTTTAACTATCAAAGTAAAAGATCTTTATACCTCAATCCCTCATTTAGAAGGGATAGAATGGGTTAGCCTTTTACTTAAATCCAAGAATGCAACAACGAATGAAATAACTTTGGTTGAATCTTGATTAGATATTATTCTTACTAACAATTACTTCCTGTTTGATCAAGAATTTTATTTACAAAAACAGGGCGTAGCTATGGGGTCGCCTTGTGGTGCCAGTTTTGCCAATTTCATTATGGCATACTGGGAGAGGAAGTTCATTTTCAACATTCCCCACCACAAGGCAGACCTCATATTGTTCATACGATTTTTGGACGATATTTTCATCCTGTTCAATGGCGACTATACACAGGCGATGTCCTTCATTTCTTATCTGAACACCACCACCGAATTTTTTAAATTTACAGCAACATTCCACAAGGACACAATAGATTGTTTAGATGTTAAGTTATTGAAGGATAGGACCAACAATAGATATGTATCCAAGATATTTAGGAAACATACGTATTGTAATTCCTTCCTTCATCTCTCAAGCTGCCATACGTTTTATCAGAAATGATCAATCGTCAAGGGGCAATTGATTAGAGCAGCAAGGATGACCACACTCGAACTTGATTTCCATGTGGAATGTGATTACTTGAATTCTATGTTTCAACAGCGAGGTTACCCTAGTAACCTAATTCAACCTCTTGTTTGTGAAGTTGTTGAAAAAAGGAGGGCTGGACTCTTGGTTCCTATTCTCCATTCGAACTATGTAGATCAGATTATAGATGTGTCTACTAATGACCTTAATTTACTTAGAGTACAAGGAACCATACAAACAGGAGATTCCAACCTTAAAGACGGTTTTATTACTACTTTTTGTACACATAGTGGTATGGTAAGATTTATTTTATATAAAAATTGGCAGTTCATTACCAATGACAGTGTACTTTTGGATAAATTAGGGTTATTATCCAATATTATTTTCAGGAGAGGCTACAACCTCAAGAACCTTCTTGAAAGTAGGGGTAACGGGACTACAGCTAGAAACACAGGGATGCATTTGTGTGGTAACTGTAGGATGTGTAGATTTATTGAGGTTGGTAATACTTTTTCTATCAACCACGACAAGTTTAATATTAAATTTAAACTTAATTGCAATTCCAAACTTGTCATGTATGTAGCTGTGTGTTTGCTGTCCTGCATTCTATGTGGGTAAAACCGAGCATAGACTGCGGGACAGTGTTTATGAACACACTTAAGCAATTTCTATGAACAAAATAGGCAACCCTTTGGCAAAACATGTTAACCATTATGAAGGACATAGGTTTATGTTTAAAGCCATTGATCAGATTCAGGTAGATATGAGAGGGGGGCCCTTTAATTTACTTTTAGAACGTGAACTTGCATGGCAAATACGCCTAAATACATTTTCTTTTCCTGGTTTAAATGATGCTTGTAACATTGGATGTTTGTTAAAACTTAGAAGTCTGAAACGGTAACCATTTCTGACTTCTTATGTAGTGTGACAGATAATTAGTATTCCACTTCTTGTTAAAGATTTGTGAGGTAGACATCCCCTTGAAATCACTATTAGTATTGTTTTCATAATATTTTGTTTTATTATAAACTGGTTTTATATTTTAACAATTGATAGGAATTTTAGATTTTTCAGTGTATGTAGCTTCAAAGCACTTGAGGCTTATTCAATTGTGATGTATTTATTTAATTGATTTCAATTGATTTATTTACCATGTGACTGTACCAATTACTTATATATTTTTGTTGGTAAAATGTATGTTTATTTCTGAAGAAATTGCTTAATTTTAGCAACGAAAAGCGCTTAAATTAAACGCATTTTTGTGTATCCTTGCTGCAGTCTGTGGGCTTTTCGTCTTGATCTGTTTGTTGGCTTAGTTTTTGCAGTTTGTAGATCCCCTAAGTCACAGGCATATACCAAACCCATTCTAGCCCATAGGCATTGATAATTGGGGCATTAACACCAAAGCTTAAAAAGGCTGTGTGAGGCCGTTAGCCTAGTAAAGTCCTGAAATCCTTTGTAAAGAAAACAGGTGTATTACTAGTCATTGTTGCATATATTGGGGGAGTATTCTTTAAGTCTTTAACATAAAAATCTAGTGCCTTACATCACCTGTCTACACAAGTGCCCATCTTTTTGGAAAGGTAAAGGTTCAAAAAGAATAAGGAACACCTTGAGATGTATGTCACTCCCTTGTGCAACTTTTGTCAGTATCAAAGTTGAAAGTCTAAGCCTTCTTCACAGGAGTTTGGCTAAAACTGGATGTAATGATTTATAGTTACATTCAAGTCAAAAGTAACTCTACAAGTGCAACTGAATGAAATTACATTACTCCAGACTCTGTGTGTAAACATGTAACAATATACATCAATTCACATTACCATAATTAGACATTCCTACTGCATAAAATTTACCGTTTTACATATCAACAGACATTTACTAAGCTAGAGAGAGACCGTATTTATTGTACAGAATTCCACAGCTGCTACTTATTGCACAGGATTCTGTTGGCAGTAGTCTAAGGAAATACAATATTTCTTGCACAGAAATTTCACAGATGTTACTTATTGCACAGGATGCTGATTTAGCATCAGAGGATATTGCACAGAAATCAGATTATACTCTTAGATTAATTGCACTGACTATTTAAGACTCTGTAAGATTATTGTACATTAATATGCTTCTCACTCTTCATATTACCTACTGTCCCTGATGTAAAGCAAGATGCAAGCTGCTGTTGGAGTTCAGTAGCCTGATGGCCAGGGAATAGAGGCTTCTGCTAAATTTGTCCATTTTGCAATGTATGCTTTGATATTGTCTCCCGGATGTCTGGTGCTGGAACAGTCCATGTGTAGGATGAGTGCAGGTCATGACTATTTTCCTGGCTCTGTTGAGACGGTGAGATTGGTACAAGTCTTGAATAGATGGTAGAGTGGTTCTGGTAATCTTTTCTGCTGCTTTTACTACTCTTTGGAGGGATCTTTGGTAGAGCAGTTGCCATACTAAGCCGTAGAACTGTTTGTCAGGATGCTCTCAATTGTGCCCCTGTAGAAGGTCATGAGAACAGGGGCTGGTAGATTTGCTCTTCTCAAACTTGGCAGAAAGTGTAGGCATTGCTGTGCTTTCTTGACAATGTAATTTGTGTTCACAAACCAAGACACATCTTCAGAGATGTGCACCCCAAGAAACGTGTTGCTTTTTACCCTCTTCACTGTTTCACCATTGATTGTGAGTGGGGAATGTTTCTTATGGTTTCTTCTGAAATCCAAATTACCTCCTTGGTCTTATTCACATTGAGTGCCAGATTGTTGTTACCACACCAAGTTATTAGTTGTCTCACCTCCTGTCTATAGGCCGTTTCCTCCTCATTGCTAATGAGAAACACAACTGCAGTATCATCTGCGAACTTGATTATATGATTAGAGTTGTACCTGGCAGTGCAGTTGTGCATTAGCAGAGTGAATAGCAGAGGCTTGAGGTACACAAGTGCTCAAGGTGATACTATTTGAAGTATTCTTTCCTACACGTGCTGTTTGTGGTCTTTCAGTAAGGAAGTCCAGAATCCAATTGCACATTGGGGTGCTGACACCTAGTTGTTAGTTCTGTCAGTTGCTGGAGTATGATTGTGTTGAATGCCATACTGAAATCAATGAATAATGTGCACACACAGCCGCAGCTGCTTTCCAGGTGGTCCAACAAAAGATGGAGTGCCAGTAAAATAGCATCTACTATGGATTGATTTGGTTTGTACGCAAATTGGAGTGGGTCCAAGGATGACAGAAGTCTCGATGTTAAGTGGTCCTTGACCAGCCATTCTAGGCACTTCATTACTGTGGCAGTGAAAGCCACAGGGTGGCAGTCGTTGAGGTTGTTTGGTGGAGACTTATTAGGCAGAGGTATTATGGTGGTGGTGGTCTTGAAGCACCTGGGAACAATGGCCTGTTTGAACAGGGTATGGAAAATGTCTGTCGGTACATTTGTCAGTTGCCCAGCACAGTCTCTTATATCAGTACCCGACGCTTTTCTTGTTTTTATCCTTCTCACAGTTCAGTGAACATTGGTTGGATTTAAGCTGAGCACTTCTTCGTAATACCTTGTTGGAGTTTTCATTGGTTTCATGCTGTTTCCTTCTTCATACCTGCTGAAATGTAAGTTGTGCTTCTTCAGGAATTCAGTTTTGCCCTCACACCAAGAAGAAATGGGCTTGTTATCTGTTATGGCCTGAATTCCTTGTCTCAGTTGCCTCGTATCCTTTTTGTCAGAGAAGTGATTTTGGAGTTTCTGACCATATGCCCTTTTCACATCTCACACCTTTTTTTTTTAGGTTTGCCCTAGTGTTTCTTGAGCTAATCCTTGTTTCCCTCCTTGAAGGCAGCATTCCTTACTTTCAGGAGCTCATATACTCTACTTGTGAGACAGGATTTTTGATTGGCCCATGTGATGATGTACTTGTTGACTGTTACATCTACACATTTAGATATGTAACCCAGCACAGACTGTGTACTCCTCCAGGATGGTTTGCTGATTTACGGTGGCTGCCTCTCTGAACATAATCCAGTCTGTGCATTCAAAGCAATCCTGGAGTTCTGATACTGCTCCCTCTGTCTATACCTTTATTTGCTTTTTGGAGGGCTTTCTTCTGGTTAGTAATGGTCTGTATGCTGGAACTAACATAATGGAGAGATGGTCTGAGTTGCCCAGCTGTGAATGAGGCAATGCCTTGAATGCCAGTTTAACACTGGTGTAGACTTTATCCAGTGTATTCTCACCCCTGGTTGCAAAATCCACATGTCAGTAATAGGAAGGACTGACTTCAGGTTGGCCTGGTTGAAGTCTTCTGCTATTATGTGCATGTTTTCTGGATTCTGGTCTTGCAAGTCACTGATCTCCTTGTGCAGGGTAGCCAGCGGCTCATTTGTATTAGCACTGGGAGTGACATATACAGCTGTAATGCTAACACCATTAAATTCAGTAGGCAAGTAGAAGGGTCTTCACTATTATGACATAAACGCTGTTGACATAAACGCTGTTTTCAGAGCAGCGAGTAGAGATTGTGACAGTTAGTACACCATCTGTTGTTTACATAAATACACACCCCTCCCCCACGTGATTTCCCACTGACAGACTGTATCCTGTCTGCTTTGAATAATGGCAACCCTTCCAGATACTGTCATTTATAATAGTGTTTAGCCAAGCTTCAGTGAAAATAAGAATACAAGTGTCTCACACCTTATTTTCAGTAGTTAGCTCCTGTTTTAAGTAGTCCATTTGTTGATCTAATGAGTGAACATTTGCTAGTAGCATGAGTGGAAGTGCAGGCCTGTATGGGCCTGCCTTCAGTCTGGCAGGTATTCCAGCTCGAGAAGCTTTCTTCCTTGCTCTTTCACAAATTTTTCATTTCCTTCTTCCTCTGTGACTGATGGGTGTCATTACTGCTTGTGCAAGGTACTTTGAGTCGTGGTTTAGTAGAATTCCCAGTTTTTGTAGCTCTGAGTGTTGTAGGCCCCACAGGCCCTGCAGACATCAGATCATCAAACCATTTTCACTATGAGCTTCGTTTTCGAATTTCCAGAAGTTTGTCACTAATATAAGTTAGATTACAGTCTCTTTATGTCACTGATTTAGTTTTTTCCTTAAAAATTGACATAGAAGTAGACACATAATGTACATTTTCCTGCCAAGCTGGAGCAGCAATTGCCTCACAGGGTGTCACCATTATTTTTTTATTTTTTTACATTGATTTCTCATTAAGTATTTGCTGGTATATTACGCTAAGTTGTACCTTTTTTGAATGAATTCACCTGATGGGATTAGTAATTTATAAATATTGCAAACCATGAGAAAAAAATATTTTTCCATTCAGCAGTCCACCTGTGGGTGTATTGTTTGGACAGTGTATAGGAATTTGTGGAACTAGAAACCATCAAAACCTTATGCAAATGTAAATATCTCCTAGATTTGTAATGATGTAACTTTGTGACTGATTTATTTTATAAATGATTTTTTTTTCAGGTGATGTTCGCAATGATATCTATGTGACCCTTGTTCAAGGAGACTTTGACAAAGGCAACAAAACTACTCATAAAAATGTGGAAGTAACCTTGTCAGTTTATGATGAAGATGGCAAACGATTAGAGGTATTATTCTTATAAGTAACTTCAATTCTGCTTTTGTTGCATTTTTCCATCTTCATTTGACTTGAATGCTGTTAAGTTTGTCAGATTCATTTTACTGTTGCTGCAAGGATACAAGTACATGTGGGAATACAAGGGTACTTTTGAGAACTAAATCTACCAAATAGCTGTATTAGATTTAAGGAATGTTCTAGACTCCTTACAAACCTTATTGGGTATGGATGAGGTAAACATTTGGAAGTGTAGGAGTAGCTCAGAGCAGAGGAATGGACTTCATGCTAGGTGCTTGCTGCTTTAAATAAGGGTTTATTTCACTATCCTGCATGGTAAGTTGATTTCCTGCTGGCTGTATTCCAGTGTTTAATATCATGGTTTACTGTGAGAATCTTAATTTAATTGTTCTTTTATTTTGACCTATGTTAATAGTTTCTGTGGACAATGCTGAGATCTGTTTGAGTTTGTTAATTTAATTGCTGTTTTGTTTATCTGTCAGTGGCAAATGGCTTTACTTACCATTCAAGCGTTACTGTTATACCTTCTTTTTGTCTGCATTACTACACTGATTATAGCCAGTAACTCCTTTGGAGAGTGTATGAGATCCATCTTTGATTATCAAATATATTGTCAGCTGATTTTGTTTAACTTATTTGCTCAACACTATTTTGATACCTTTTCTGCTTCTTTCACATTATATATTCCGTAGCTGTAATTTGTGGACATTTTACCACTAACTTTACTTGCTTGTCTTGAATGGCAAGACTATTTTTGGCAACTGCAAATCTTTAATCTGTCACTGAGCTATTGAACCTATTGCTGTTCGTGTTTAAGCTCATGAACTCTTGTTTGTACATAGAATTTGGGCTATATTTTACTACAGTATTGAGACACTAAGGAGGAGGTAATGAATGCTGGCTACTGCTATTTGTTATTTTATTGGCTTGTCGTAAATGCGTTTGCAAGCCATAAGATCAGCTTGTTCTGCTGGAAATAATCTGCTAAGCTTTGCTCACTTCTTTGAAGTTCACATTTATCTTGCTCTGCCCTGTCTTAAACAAGAGCATACCATATTGATTAATGTTATCTGTAGAAATATCAACTGCCTGTCAGCTACAATGTTGAATTTCTTGCATAGATTAAAATGCAGCCTTGAACTTGTGGTCTTGTATAGTGCCAATTAGTGTTTTTGTATAGAATTCCTGGGTTATTTTCTTCCTTTCTGCATTTTGAACCTGGTATTGGATCTGGACCCAGAATCCACTGTCAATTCCTTTCTATCAATCCATTGTCACATACTTGTGGGTACTTTGCTGCCAGCATTTGAGTTTCACATAACTTTCCGTGTGAGCTACCGTTCCTAGATTTGATTCACTCCACAGTCTATTTCAACCTATTTTGGAGTGTCTAAGGACATTAACTTGACCTTGGATGCAAACTTTTATGTGCGCTTTATTAGTGCTTTGGTTCTTTTTGGCACCACTGCCATTTCCCTTGGAGTTGGTCCATTTTGCTTTTCCCACAGGCTTCTGTTTTTTTTTTTTTTTTATAGTCTGTATGTATTGCTAGCTTATACATGTTTGAATTCTTTATTTAATTTTTATATTTTGATTTGTATAGCTTATTGGATTAATTTTGGTAGTTTTATTTTATTTTGATGTGTTTGGTTCATTATTTGTCTAGGACTATTTGCTGGTTCTTTATCCCTTTGATTCCCCAAAGCTTCCCAAGAACAATTTGTCATAGGATGCTAGGTATTTAGCGAAAGTGCCAAGCAGGTTTTTATTGCCATATTTCTTTTGGACACCATTGGCAGATTTTTGACTCTCATCAGCGGTGAATAAGATCTATCATGGGGGAAGCCGTGCTGTCAGGCCCATCGTATAGTAATGCGACAGGCCTATCTCATTACTTAGTGATGTACCCTCCGGTCCTGTAATTTATTCAGAAAGGATGGGGAGAACCTACTCTGCTGCAACACTAGTCAGAGTGTTGTGTTCTAATGCTACGGCTGTGTGCAGCAAGTTTGGTGTTGTACCTGAAACATCTGAGCAAGATGTATCTTGTTTTTACAGTTGAGATCTGACTCAAAAAAAAAAAAAAAAAAAAAATGCTGTTCTGACACTTTAAGCATAAGAGTGCTTGGATTTCCGGTGATTATGGTACTTCTGGCCAGAGTAGGCTGTGTGTGGGAGTTGCAGTTTTTCATTGTAAAACTATTGTTTTGAAAGACGTTAACAGCTCCTTTGTGTTTGAAATGAGTGCAGGAGGAAACTGTATTTCCTTATCTTGCAGGTAATGTGTTGCTGTTGTTTTCTAGAGTCCACTGACTGTCTTGGACTTAACGTCCCCTAGGTGAATGATGCTGGAAGACCTCAGTGTTAGATTGACTGAAGAGCCCTTTGCTTTTGTACAAGAATTTCTGTGTGTTGTGAAGGGATTTGGATTTGCTTAGGTTGTTAATGCTGGCAACCCTGTTTTTGACAACTCAGTAGATTTTGTATTTGAGCTCTATTTGTTAACTGGAGTACTGGGATGATCCACTGCAAACACATTCCAGTCACAGCCTGGAGAAGACAGCAAGCACATAATGCAAGTAAGATGCACAAAAAAGAATAGTTTTCGGTACAAATGAAATAACTGTTAAAATAATGCAACAAAATACAAAAATGGTTAAATGTTTTAAATTAAGGCTGTGCAAATGAACAATGTAGTCTTACAAGGATGTGGCAATGAACACACTACATGTTTACAATGCAAAGAAAGATACTTCTTGGGGAACTATAAAAGCAAGTCAGGTTATGCTGTAGAGCTAGTGAATGATATACTGAGTTAATAGGAGTCTGAGTGGATTGAAGAAGGTGAACTGTGTATGAAATGAGATGAAGGTGAAGTTTTGGAGTTAAAAGTTTAACTAAAATTATGTTAGTGGTTACTTCAAGTAGGAACAAGTGGCCCCCTGTCTGAGAGAGGTTAATCTTTTTTCTCTGACTTTATTGTAGAGAGATATGTTGCAGATTTCTGCAGGGATAGACTTTCCACAAGCCCAGATAGCGAATGCATGGACTGTAAGTCCAGTCACTAACTGGGCAGCTTCAGCTTGTTGGTGAGGTGTTTCCTTAGTGGCAAGTCTGTGACTAGGAAGAGTGGATTCTTTCTAGACGTTTTTATGGACAAGGGTGAGAATTAAAAGCCAAGCTCATTCTTTAATAGTGGGCCAGTTAGCTTGATCCAGTGGTATTAGTTTTTTAGAAGGACTAATGTGCACATTTTATTTGGAAGAGTTTTAGTGGCCTTTGCTTGAGATGCAGGTAATGAAATCAAGGGGGTATTCAAATTCAGGGTGAGTGATGTTTTTGCTGATAGCATTTCTTCCCCCAGGAGTCAGGAATTGAGGTTTTTGTGGACATTAAAGAGGATACATTTAATTCTGTTTTTCAAGTTTGCAGTGTCATATCTAAGCTGGGGTTAATAGAAGATCCAAGGTATTTGAAGGAGGAGCACATTCCTTAGGCTGTGTTCTGTGATGCGCCTGCATTTGCTGCACTGCAGTGTTACGACTGGTGAGGTTGTGCTTGCCTGTTTGAGGATGCTCACAATGACACTTCATGTTTGGCTTCTTGTCATTTTCATATGGCTCATTTCATATTGAGAGACATGGTTTGACATTCAACCTCATGAGAAAGAAGAGTGGTGTCAGTCTTGCCTTTTTCTGACTGTCAGGCTGTTTTCTCTCAAAAGTCAATGTAATCATTCCAGCAAATCATTGGGAAATTGTGCAGTCCAGATTGCCTTAACAAAGTTTTTAATAAAATGACAGCACGGTTTAAAACGGAACAATCGGAGAAATTAAAATTATGTGCACTAGGTGCAGATTACAAGGTGATAACGCAGAGTTGAGGAAAAAGTAATTGTAGTTTGGGAATTTGACTGAAGAGTGTTAATTGGATGATTTAGTGAGATATTGAAACAAAACGTGATAGCTAAGAATTTTAAGTTAATTGAAGAATAATGGTTAAAATGTTCCATTTTTTGGTTGGTAGGGTTGTTATAGAACAATTTCATTTAGATATATTTAGTAGACTTCTTTAATTCACAGAGAAACATGGTTAAGACTGAGCTTATTTTAATTTAGGAGAACAGATTCTCAGATGAGTGGGAGGGTGGGGTTCCTGTCAGATAGTCTAACTTCAAGTTCGAACCTCATATGATCAAGACCATAAGTTCAAATTTGCAGAAGTTTGAGCGTTTCAACGGAAATCTCCGTAAGGGGAGGTTTCCGTTTTGTTCAATGTGGTGCAATCTCGGAGTTGGTTTATTTAAGTAGCGGGGGGTATGGGGATGCAGGGGGGGCTTGCCCCCTGCTTACAACAGTTTTTCTTTTCTTTGTTTTGTTTTTTGTCCATAGTCAAAGTTTTTTAAGTTCGAACAGGATGGTTTGAACATTCCGTGTTCGAAGTTATTAAACTTCGACTAGGTGATATAGACCCGGGAGGGTGGTGTAATGGTTAAGGTGCTTACCTTAGAAACACAAGGTGCAGGGTTTGATTCTCGCAGGAGTTAATTGGCTAAGCTTAAAATGGTCCATAAGGGCAGTTAGCTTAGTAATAATCTATGAATCTATGTGTAGTCTAATGATTGGGAAGGTGTGCTGAGGGTTGTGTGGTTTATTTTGAGGGACTAGAAGGGAAAACTGACCAGAGATAGTGATTAGAAGATGAACTGCAAGAGAAGGGAAGAAGTTTAGAGATAAAAATGTTTAAATGGTAGAGATCCTAGCAATA
Source organism: Protopterus annectens (assembly GCF_019279795.1). Classification (NCBI taxonomy): domain Eukaryota; kingdom Metazoa; phylum Chordata; order Ceratodontiformes; family Protopteridae; genus Protopterus; species Protopterus annectens. The sequence goes on along the minus strand of NC_056748.1, from coordinate 407,928,348 downwards.
AATTTGTCCTTTGTCTATGGGGAGTTGTATGTCTTTTCATAGATGACAGTGGATTATGAATCTGCATATCTGGTTAGTCATTGCAATGCTGGCAACTTTTTTTTTCTGGGATATCCCAGCATTGGTGGTTGGAAAATTCAAGTTGTGTTATTTAATAATTTGCCTACTGGAAGAGTTGTAGCTAGTTGTAGATGCTCCTTCATTGAGCTGGTATCCGTAATAGCTGTTATTTAATGTTGATTGGAATTCATCTTTTTCAGTGGAAACAGATTTGAAGTGTAATTCCCGAGAACAATAGTTGTAATTTCAAGAATAACCGCTTAAATGAAGAAAGCAAATGCAGAAGCCTGTTCTTCCTTTTCAAATCATTCTTAGATGTGTGCCATTAAAAAAGGGACTGTAGCAGCCTGTATTTATTGTAGACATGTAGGAGCATGTTGGGGCATGTTGATCAAGGGACTGTCCTTGTGGGTGTGTCCCTTTTGCCAGAGGCCTGAGAGATTGTCCCTCTGAGTAACCACTGCCAGTCTTTTAAAACTTTTTGAGAGAGTTCTATTTGAAAAAACCTTTAACACCAAAAAAAAAATAAATAACTGCCAGTGAATGTTTGTGTTTTAAAACTATCAGTTTGTGTACCAAAACCAATTACACAAGTGAAAAGCACAAACTTAAACCTAGGAGTAATGGAAGTACAAAAGAATATAAGGATAACGAGTTTAAACATAGTGGCTTCCATCTTAATATGAATGTTTCATTGCTTTCACTGTAAAGCGTTGTCATATCTGTACTTAAGCTAAACCTCAAGGATAATCTAAAGGAATGTCCTAAAACAAATCCTAGCAGAAGTCCAAGAAAATGTTGCCCTTTGTATGAAACTGGAGAGTGTGGTTGGTTGTCTGGTCCAATGTGGACTCCAGCAGATTTGTGGAGTAAAAAAAAATGGTCTTGTGTTGATAATAAAAATTTTTTTCCTGTGCGAGATGGCCAGCTACTTGGCTTCATCAGATGTGATAGCATGCAATATTAATGCGTGCTTTTGTGCCTCCTAGTTCAAGTTATAACATGAGGCCAGAAACCAGTTTTAATAGGAATAATATGGACTTTCAGAGAAAGCTAATCAGTGCACACTGAATTAAGTGGAGCAAGCATTACTGCAGTAGATGATTGTGAGGGAATGTGCTTTAAGTCTGGTGTTTAAAATCTTGATAGAGACATTTAAAATAGCCATAAAAAGACAAAATAAAATAAGAAGACAAGTAAGAATGACTTTGGAAACTAGGAGCTTTGTGTGGAGTAGGAAAAACTCAGTTAGTATTATGGAGGGTATGGGTTGGAAGGCAGGAAGAACAAATCTCGCCAATATTAGTTGTTGGCCCTGAGAGTAAACCTTAAAGTTAAGTGTTAGTGTAATGCTGGAAGAGTGGTGACTATTGTTTGGACCAGCTACAGTGAGGCCTGGCAGAAATAACAGTTGGGTTTATTGAAGTCTGCTAGTTAAGGGAAATAGAGCCACAGCTGTTTTATTAGGTAGAAAGTGATAAGCAAGTAACGTCTGAATGACTTGGAACTGAAAATACAATACGACTATGATAACAGGAAAGCAATGTAGGCCGAGAGCCTTATTAAAAGAAAAATGCACTTGCTGAGTAGTTCTGTGTACCAAGTCAGATAAAAGTCCATACAATAACTTGAAGAATAGCTGGTCTGCAGCCTTGGCAAAAGACCCGAAGTCAGAGGCCAATATCACTGCTGTTAAGTACAGGATAGAGCTGGATTCTACTATCCAAGTTTGAAGGTAGTCACAAAAAATATAAACCAACACCAAAAAATAGATCTTGTAGATTGCCCATTGATTAACATGCCCCTACATGTTTGTAGTAAATACAGGCTGAAGAATCAACATTAAATGACTGCTATTATTGATACCAGCTCAACGAAAGGCATGTCCTCTACTGGTTCCATCCCTTCCAAGGGCAAGTTGGTTATATCTGAATTTCCTATGTTCTGGGCTCACCACTACTTACCTAGTTGGCGAGTCAACACTTTTAACTTCTCCTTTTCTGGCAAAGCAGGCCATTTTATTAGTAATTTCCTTATGTGGAGAGAAAATTTGAAATGTTTGTAGCCCAGGAGAGTAGTTTTATTTCAGCTTTTATAACAATCGCTCTGTACTAAAACAAATTTAATTATGGATTAAACCATACTGCAAGGTAGCAGAAGCATGTTGTTGGGTGATTCCCCCCCCCCCCCCCCTCACCATGGTTTTAGTTTTTTAAAATTCTGAGGCAGGTTCATTTTTGTAGCCAGTTTACACTGTTTAGATTACTTTGAAATTCATTCATCCTTCTATAGGATCATAAGATAATAGGAGATTACTAGGCTATCGACCCGGAGGCCATTTTAAGCCTAGTCCTTTCATCCCAATGTAATATCATAGAAATGCTAGCCAATACCCAAGATTGCATTTAGTGATGACTGCCTATGTCCAGGAAAGTTGTGGGTTCTCTCCCTGGTGAAAATTTAGGGTGCGCCATCCACTCGTCCAAGTACCTCTTGAATAGTGTCATACAGATGCTCTGTTTCACATGAATTAGTAGCCTCATCCAAAGATGCGGCAGTCACAGGGAGATAAATCTGTCCCTCCAGCATGTCCTATTTAAGTCACTGGCCATATTTAGGTCCCTGGAATGGGTAGCCCTAGTCCTGTTTGATGTACAGATATACAGCAAGTTCATTAGATTTGGGTCTTGGATTGCTCTGTAGGCCTGGCATAAGTATTCCCTAAGAAGTCTATAAGATATGGAGTATAGTGACAGGTACTTCAGTCAGTCTGTGTAAGGTGCATGCTGGAGCCCCTTGATCTTCTTTGTTAGAGACCACTGAGGTCTCCCTAATTGCTGCCGGTGCTTAACACAGTACATGCCAAATGGGGTGTTATACTCAATTATGGTCCAGATGAGTGCTGAGTATAGGGGGTTATAACTTTTGCTCCCAAGGTGAAGCCTTTACTAATTAAGTGTGCTACACTGAAAGCTTTCCTTCCTAAAGTAGACACCTGGTGGTTGAAGTTAAGGTCACAGTCAACTTGTGATCCCAAGTTCCTTATCACTTCATGGGTACTTAGGGTATTGTTGATTTTATAGTGTGTCGGGGTATTGTGCTGAAGGGAATGATGTATTTCTTTGCATTCAATTTGAGACTGTGATTAATACACCAGTCATTGGTCTGCATGAGACTCTCATGGAGTATACTGACGTAATTTGGAGATTCAGTGATTGTATCTAGTTTGCAGTAGTCTGCAAACTTGGTCAGCCACAACCCCTTAGTTTTGACCTGAACATCTAAGAAGTATATACCAAACAGTAGGGGGTCCAGCACTGAACGCAGTGGCACCCCACTGATAACAGGTCTGCTGGTTGATGTTGTCACCCACTTTGATAGTGTATCTAGTTTGTGAGCCAGATGGCAACCCATCTTAAAACTAAGAGGTTTACATTCAGTTTCTTTAGTTTATCAGCAATGCACGAATGTGGGATTGTGTTAAAAGTCTTTGCCAGCCAGATCAAGGCATGCTGTGTACTCAGATTTGCCCTCATCAATGGCCTTGGTCACATTTTCAAATAAATCCATCAGATTTAGCAGGCAGGATCTGCCCTTCACAAAGCCAAATTGGGTAGGATCCAGGGTTTGTTGGTCACCTATATCTTTGAGGGCCTTAATGATATGTTCCATGGTTTTACAGATGAAGCTGGTCAGGCTTATGGGTCTATAATTCCAGGTGTCTGTTGCTAAGCCACATTTGTAGAGGGGAATAAGTGTTACTGTTCTCCATTCTGCAGGAACAAAGCCTGTGGTTAGGCTATGATTGAAAAGGGTACTTGGTGGTGATGCTAGTTTATGTTTTAGCCTGTTCAGATGACATCCTAGGATGTCTTATATTCCCATAGAGGCTGTGGTTTTTGCCTTGGACAAGGCTTTGAGGACCTGCTCTTCAAATATGTAGGGTGGGGTTGGGGAGGAGTTTGGGGAAAGTTTGTTGCAAGTTAAGAAGGGAATAAGGGAATGAAACTTTCACCAAACTTATCCACTAGCCGATTTGTTATCTCTGTGTGGTCAGTGTGTGTGATACCATTGGCTACTAGTTCTGCACATGCTTGGGCCAGGTTGCATATATCTGTAAAAGGCCTTATGGTTATCCTTGGCTGTACTTGCCAAGTTTCTCTCAAAGGGGCCCTTGGAGGGTTTGACAAGCTGTCTTATTTGCCTGTCGAGTCTGAGGAGGGTGCTTTTCCATTGCTGGGGCCTTGCCTTTGTTTTCCTGGACAGCAACGTTGTGTTTTATTGTAAAGTTTGTTGATGCTAGATGTCTGCCATGGCAGCTTGTTTTTACTTGGGGCTCTGGCATTGATTCTTTCTGGTGTGACTGAGTTTATACACTTATGCAAGTGATTGTACAATACTTTAGTGTAAGCTTCAGCATAGTTACCACTTCCAGCTTGGGATGGGGTTTGGAATGCATTTATACCTTCACCCAGGAGGGTATAGTTTGCCTTGGTGACGTTTTTTAGTCTGATTTCACCCTTTGTGAGTTCAGGTGTTAGTGCCAGCTTGAAGGTGACTGATTTGTGGTCAGTTTTAACTAATGAGGGTCTGACGGTTGTGGCAGTGCATCTGTTTGACATTTTGATGAGGGCCACACATAGAAGGTTTGTTCTGCTTGTTGGGGTATGGACGATTTGTTCCAGGGAATTTAAATTAAAAAAGTCAAGGAACTTTTGCCCTAACAAGTTAGGGCTAGCTTAGGTTTCCTAGTTGATGGTGGAATAATTGAAATCCCACATAATCCAGTTGGTTCAGTAAATTTGGATTGTCTCCAGTTTGGTCAAGTAAGGTCCTTGGGCAGCATGACCCATGGTGAGGGATCTATAACTGGCTATGACTTGAACAGGGGTCTTACCCGCTAAAGTGGACCTTGGAGTTGTCTAGTCTAGACGGGAAGTGAATTTATTTCTAATACAGACTGAAACACCGCCTCCTTTGGTTCTCACATGTTCATTTTGTGGTATAAAGTGTAGAAGGCATTGTAGCCTTTTAAGGCTGGTGTTACTCTCCGAGGCCTTGAACCAAGTTTCTGTGGCTGCACAGACATCTACATTTTTTAATGACAGAAGTGCTTCCAGGGAGTGCAGTTTTGGTTTAAGCTCCTAGCATTTAGCAGCTTGACCCTTATTTTGTTCTGATTGGTTAAATTCACTTTGGTAATGTTGTTTTCGAGACCTTGCCTAAGTGCCTTTGCCATCAGCTGAAAACCTAGAGGTGCCAGGTGCAAACCATCTCTGGCAAAGCAGCGAGGTTTCAAATGGAAAACCCACCAAACAAGCCTGTATATGAACTCCGTTTTATTGCAGTAAAAACACACCAAGATTGAGCGCTTTCGGCTTTCACATAGAAGACTTCATCACAATAAAGCACACTGGTTCAAGAACCATTTTTATACCAGTACACGTTACATAATAGATAAAATTGAGCCAATGGTATTGTCAAAAAAGTCACATTTAAAATGGTCACATGAGCAATATTAAATACACAGGATGTTAATATTCAAGCCAACTTAGCTTTTTACAAATAAAACACTGTTGTATATTAAATACCTTCAGCATATGTTTAAAAATGCGGGCACAGTAATGCATGTAAAAATGTTAAAATACTTAGTTTCATAGATTTTTTTTCAGGGCTGGAATTATTGTCAAGGAATCATTTATACCTGGTGGAAAATTAGCAACTAGCCTGAGTTGCCAAGCCAGCTCTTTTTTACTTAATAAATTCTTCCAATCACCCCCCCCCCCCTCAAATCTATGTCTACAGTATCCAAAATACCAAATTTAAAACCTTTAAAATTAGAACAGGTGAGGGAATGCCTATATAATGCACTTGTGTATCCTTCTTGTTCTTAATATCATATACATGCTCATCGATTCTGCTCATCAGCGCTTTGTCTGTTTTCCCAACATAGAATCCGTTGCACGTATCACAAAGAGCAAAGTACACCACTCTGGTAAAACAATTTACTTTCTTGCATATAACCTTAGATGCCATCTTATTAGCCAAGTGGGTTTGAGGTGCTTTGAAAATATTAGTACATTGGGAGCACCTCCCACAAGGTTTTGTACCACAACCACCTTCTATCGGAAAATTCAACTTGTTTTCCATAAGATGTTTAATATTCATGCACACTTTGCTGATAAAAACTGGCTTATCTCCCACTGCAGTTAACACATCATTTTTTACCCTAAATATACTCCAGTTCATTTTTAATATGTTTTTCACTTCATATGATATAGGACTGTATTGCACTATACATGCATGCTCATAAATCGTAGTTTCACCAGGATCTGTGGGGGCTTTAATAGTTAATGGGTGGTTTCCTAACAGGGGCTTATATTTTCCCCCATCCTGTGTAAAGCCACCATCTGTTTGGGGTATCCCCTTTCTAAAAACAGATCTATTAATGTGAAAAATTCCTGCCTCACATCACTCAATTCTGAAGTCATGAGTGCAATTCTTATAGCTTGTCCTTTGACTAAGTTCTTTTTCTGTGAAAGTGGATGGTTACTCGTATAATGAAGGTAAGAATTACAAAAATTACTCTTATGAAATTTGTTAGATTTGAAACCTGTAGGTGTATGGGAAATTGCGGTATCCAACTATATGTATACCTCTAGTGTTGTAGCTATAAGTAAATTCCAAAAATGAAGTAGTTTTGTTCAGGTAGTTAATAAAGCCAGGGATATCTTCCACTTTTCCCTTATCACGGAAAATCAGCAAGGAAGCTCTAAAGAATATTTTAAACAGTTAACAGATCAGTTATTTAAACACTGCTTGGTAGGAAAATCAGAACAAGCAGAACAGATAGTTTGAAAACGGTGAAAAATACCAGTAAATACTTCAACAGTGAAACTAACAAAAAAAGCTTTGTCAACAGTGAAAGCAATGAAATTCAATTCAACAGGCACAGTAAAGCAGACAATTGCAGTACAACAGTGTAGTTTAGTACACAGTAAATAAATACAGTATAAAAGTAGGAAGCAGGCAATAAAAAATTGCAGTAAATAGTATAAATAAGCAAAAAGTAAAGAAACAGGCAGCTTATGTTTTTTGTAAACTCAGAATCCTCTAGTCATCTGGTATCTCCGCTCAGAGTTGTGGCTGGTAGCCCACCTTTGTTCAGCTCGGTACAAACACCTTTATTAATTATCTTCTAAGACATACGCAAATTAACATTGACCATGAGGGAGAAACAGATATATAGATTTTGTAAAACAGAATTTGAAACAGTTGCATATCTTGTTGCTGGTTGTGATATACTAATGGCAGAAGGACTGTATACTGAAAGGCATAATTATGTTGCAAGACTGTTGCATTGGGGATTGTGCAAATATTATAATATTGAAGTAGCTGAAAAACACTGGAAACATGAACCACAAAGCATCACAGAAAATAATGACATTTATATCACGTGGGATCATCCATTACCGAAAAATAGATGGAAGAAAACCAGATAATAGTATTCCATGAAAAGAAGACAAAAACAGAACTGATTATTGAAATCACTACACCTAGTGACTACAGTGTCTTATGTACAGAGAGATCCAAAGTCATAAAGTACCAGGATTTGCAGGGAAAAATGAGGGCAGTGTTGAAGAAAGATACCCAGACAGTGCCAGTAGTAGGAGAAGCAATGGGTCTTATAAAAAATAATTTACAATTGTACTTGGATATGTTACCAATGCATGTAAATCCATACGAATTGCAGGAGTTGTCATTACTGAGCATGCTCTGGGTGCTGCAAAGCGCACTTCTAGCTAACATCAAAGAATGAAAAAAATTTTAATTTCATGACCTTTAATCCTCCTTTGACTTAGGAATGGGGTCCATTCCCATCATGGAATTAAAAACCCAAAAGACTTGGAGAAATTAGAAAAAAAAACAGAAAAGAAATCAAGCTAACATTTTTTCATTTAAATAAAATATAGATCTCAAATTTTCTTTGTCATCGATCCAGCATTACAAAAATTGCATGAATTGTTCCCACAATTTCCATTGACATCTTTGCAATTTGCTCCTTCCCTTTTCTAAAAATCCCTCTTCCAGTTTTATTCTCAGTTATGTAATTTTCAGTACAGTTGGTGTAGACCTTGATTTCCATTTTCTAATAATTTTTTGGCAGCCAACAGAATTAAACTTAAGGCAATGCCTAGCAATTTCTGAATGGAGAAGGAGAGATGGGGGGGGGTCCGAATGGAGAGATGGGGGGGGTCCGAATGGAGAGGTGGGGGGGTCCGAATGGAGAGATGGGGGGGTCCAAATGGAGAGATTTGTGGGGGTCTGAATGGAGAGATTGGGGGCACTGAATGGAGAGCTTGTTAACAAGCAAAGAAGATGAGTATTTCTGGAATTGAATTCATCCTTAAGTCTTGGTGAGTACCTTCATGAGGTAGACCCTGTTTTTCACAAAATGTTACTAAGATGACACTGATATATAGACTGTATTTTACATAGCATATATCATGATCCCTAAGTAGCTTAAAAAATGAAAAAGATAGCTGGGTGCACAAGACCCAGGATAAAAAAATGTGCCTAATCCTGGAAGGCGCACTGGTGCCAGGAATGGAAAAAATGACAGAGTCGAATCCTCAAGAAATGGAAACATTCCTAAAATGTGGTTAGGCCAGGCCCAGGAGAGGGTGGCCCCCCGTTGTAGATGGAAGTAATAGTCCACAAAAATCACAAAAACTGATGGGCCAAAAAAGAGCCATAAAGATGACAGAGTAGACTACTGAGGATAAAAAATGTATGCATTGTTACAATTATGCAACAAGCCCAGAATTTCCAGACAGAAGATAAAACAAAAAGTTTGAGAGAAATTAGAGCAAAAGAAAAATCCATCCGCAAGAAAAACTCAGAAGCTTCAAATAAAAATTTGCATTCATTAAAGCAACAGATTTATGAAAAACATTATATAGACTAAGAAACCTTGAGCCATTTGGAAAAAGAAGTGAATGAGGAAGTGCAAAAATATAACAAACAAAATCTAGGGACTTTTGAAAGGTATAAAAAAAGAAGTGAGAGTGAGAGATCAGATATGGTGCAATATTTATGCAAAGGAGAAAGCAAAAGTAATCAATACAAAAACACCACCACCAAAGACATTTGAAGAGAAATACAGGCAAAAGCATCTGGACATGGAAAATTTTACAATGCAAAAAATAAGAAAACAAAGGGGAAAAGTAGAAAAGAGTATCAATAATGGAGAGGTTAAAGTAGTAGAAAATGAGGTTATGGATTACCTGCGAAGTTAAAAGTAGTAGAAACTGAGGTTGTGGATTACCTGCGAAGTTAAAGGATTTAGTGTAGAAAATCTAACTCTGATAACATCACAGCAGGATAGAGCCAATGGTTCCCCTAATTAAGGAGAAACCAGTGGAGCAGGAAACACCTGATCAGTTGCCATACGAAGATACTTTGGGGCCTTTCATTGAAAACCAGTACAAATGTTCAGTTGAAGTTGCACAGCAAGAGAAGGAACAAGGAACTGTGGCAACTCTGACGCAGTCATTGTTTTGGAGTGATAGGCCAGTGAGCTACCAAATAAAAGAGCAATGGATGACACAGGATGAAACTGAAGAGGAATGTGGCAGAGGAAGATGCTGTGTAGCTTTTTATAGATTGCCCACAGGAAATGGAGAATGAATAAATGTTTCCTCAGTTTAGAAGAAAATTATCTAAGAGAGGACTTGCTTGATGCAGTAGAAATGGACAGACATATTAAGATCAATCTATGTAGTAGACTACAGAAAGTCAATAAAACTCTGAAAGTTGGAAGTTTGGTAAAACAAATGAACACCGTAATTAGGACTGTTAAATGAATAGAAGTAGTAAAAGAAAGAATAAGAAGTTCAAATGCACAGGACATGAAATGGGATGAAGTAACAGCCAGAGAGATTGAAACAAAGTTAAGAAAAGCTCCTAATTGGAAAACCCCAGGCCCGCTTGTAGTACCTAATTTCTGGTTAAAAGTATTAACATCTTTACATGAAGATTTGGCCATGAGTAGGAACTCCTTGTATGCGCACCCTGACCAGACATCAGCCTGGTTGGTAATAGGCAAAACATTACTTAAGAGCGAACCTGCAAGCTATCCTAAAAACTATAGACCAATAACTTGCCTTCTGACGACATATAAACTATACACAGGAATTGATGCCGATAGAGTTTATAATCATTTAGAAGAAAAACTCAATCATGGCAGTAGAACAAAAGGGCAGTAATAGGAAGTCATATGGAACAAAGCATCATTTGTTAAGTAAGGTCATAATGGAAAACTGTAAAAAGGGGAATAATCTAAGTATGGCATGGATAGACTGTAAAAAAAAAAAAAAAAAAAAGCATTTGACAGTATCCTACTTTAATGGGTAAAAGAGTGCTTAAAATGTAGAAGATGTACTCTACACTGATGTACTATGAAACAGCAGCAAACCACTTTGTAGTTAAGCAATGTTAAAGGATGAAATATTATTCCAGGGATAAAAATTCAAAGGGGAATATTCCTGGGTGACAAATTCTTGCCCTTAACATGTTAACTTGGCTACTTAACAGGTTAGGTCATAGCTATAATTTGGCTTCCAGAAAACAAAATGTTAAGACTTCTCATCTTTTTGTAGATGATTTATCAGTTCATGACAACTGCAAGTGGTCAAAACTTTTTCAGATGATATAAGAGTACTGTTTGGTCTAGATACATGTGCAGACGCAACCTTTAAAGCAGGAAAGCTGCAGCACCAAGAAAATACGAAGTTATGTATTTACCATAACATTCCATGTTTGTTGTCCATCTCGCCTACATTCTTGCAGATTGGGGTTTGGAGCCATTCACGGCTCTGACTCTGCTGAATACTAAAACTCGAGAACTTCAACTGTCTCGAGGCTAACCCCTATCCCATAATGCCATGGGCCACATACCCAGATCTTTGCAAGCGAAGAATTTAGACTAACCCAAATAACTACAGCAGAAAATATATCTATATCTAAATACAGACGTTTGGTATGAGACAAAAAAAACAGACTCCAAATCATCATAACTATGTATATAAGAATAGACTTGTCCACCAGTTCCTCCAGGAATGCAGGAAGGGGATAAGAGGGTGGGACATAAGAATGTAGGTGAGATGGACAACAAACATGGAACGTTATGGTAAGTACATAACTTATTAATGTTATGTTGTCCTATTTCGCCATAATTCTTGCATGTTGGCACAGCATCCCTAGCACCCTTAATCCCAGGGTGGCCCAGGAGAAATTACTCTTCATTACAGTGGATCCAAAGGAAGACCTGTTCTGGGAGGCCACATCTACTTTGTAATGAGTGATAAAGATATGAGTTCTCACCCATGTGGCAGCTGCACAAATAGAGTTTATAGGAAGTCTGGCCTGAAAGGCCAAGGATGTAGAGACTGCTCTTGTGGAATGTCCCTTTACCTTCCCTGGTAGTTGTTTATTATTTTTACTGTAAGAGAAGGAAATGCAATCAGTCAGCCATTTTGACAGAGTTGCTTTGGAAACTGGCAACCCTTTCTTTTTGTCAGAAAAGGACACAAAAAGCTGGTCGGACTTCCTGTGGCCTTTTGCCCTATTCAGGTAAAAGTGTAGCTGCCTGTGTACATCCAACTGGTGCAATTTATATTCTGCTTTGTCGCAGTAGTTTGGAAAAAAACAGGCAATTCAATGGATTGGTTTATATTATTCTGTGAACAGACTTTTGGAAGGAACGATGGATTTAGCTGTCAGGGATACCCTATCCTTGTGGAAAATGATATAAGTTGAACAAATAGAAAGAGCTTGTAATTCTGATACCCGTCTGGCAGAGGTTATGGCTGCTAAGAGTCTTCCATGACAAATACTTCAAATCACAAGATGATGCAGGTTTAAAAGGTGGTAAACTCAAGGAGTTTAGAATAAGACGTAGGTCCCAAGGGACTTGGGGGCTCTGATCGGGGGTCTGAGTAAAAAGGTGCTTCTAAGGAAAGCTTTACATAACCTATGAGACATAATGGGAACTCCCATTTCTGCAGTATGGAAATTAGAAATGGCTGCCAACTGAACTATGATTGTTGCTGCTGCAACTCCTTCATCAAAGAGTTTGGAAAGGAAGTCTAGGATTGCCATAATAGGAGCTGTAAAAGGTTCTATGTTCTATCCCGCAGCCCAGCTTGAAAATCTTTTCTACTTACTGGAATACAGTCTCCTCGTAGACTGTTTATGGGAAGAGGCAAGAATATGATTCACTGCAGGGGAAAAAGAGTAGCACCTGGCCAAACATGGAATTGGAGCAGCCATGCTATCAACTTGAGGGTTTGGATAGATGGATGGAACTCCCCCAAAGAGTAGGTCAGGAGGTCTGGAATTGGATCCAGAATCCAAGGTTCTCCAGGAGATGAGTCTGAAGAAAGGGGAACCTAAATTGTCAAGGCCAGTAAGGAGCAATAAGGATCATAGTGCTTTTCAGTGAGCTGGCTTTCTGCAGTAATTTGGGAATTAGCGGATAGGGGGAAAGGCATAGAGCAGTCACGGGGAGGGGGGGCAACCGTGAACCAGAGATGCCAGAGAAAGAGACATCCTCAGAGGGAGACAATGGGGACCCTTCAGAGTCATCCAAATTGGTATCAGAAGTGACAGACTCAGGGGAGTCTGTTTCCTCTTGCACAGTCTGTTCCTAGGGACTTCTTCAGAGGGGTACTCCAGAGAAGTTTTGGAAGAGACAATGCCACCTGCCAGGGCCTACTGAGGTTCTGAGTCTCTACGCTTGGGAGGCAGCGGTAGTGAGGAGATACACTGGCACCTGGGAGGGACGAGATGTTGGCTCCAAGAGCGGGGCTGTCTGGGGAGACAGCACCCTCTCCATCAGTTTGAAAGTCCCCCCTGCCCCACTCTGAAGGGACGCTCTGCTCCGAAGACACAGAAGGCCGACTCCGAGGCAGAGCTGGTGGCTCCAACACTGAGGTAGGAGCCAAGCTCAACTTAGCCAAGGCACCAAGAGGTAGAGTCTGATCGAACTGTCCATGCAGACTCTCCTCCCTGGACCCCAACTAGCAAGTGTGGGCTCCTAGATTCCTCAACATTGGAAGGAGCCAAGGACATCAAGAGTTGAAATCAGAACCAAAGATTCCAAAGGTGGCTTGGTGCCGACAGTTCTGTTACTATTGGATGTGATCTCTCTGGCCCCGAAGACTCCAGGGTCATGATAGGAGAAATCGAAAGGGTAGGTGCCGAATGGGGTGGCTCCGATGCCTCTGGGGCCGGCGACAAAATTTTAGCGAGGGCCGGTGTTCAGAGCAATCTCTTCACCACCCACTCCATGCCATCATCAGATAAACGTCAAGAAGAACGGGTGGACAAGGAAGGATATTTGCCTCTCTCTAAAATAGGAGATATCAATGTTGAAGATGTCGGCTCCTTGATACCTCTATCAGCTCCATGGACACTCTAGGTGCTGAAGAGGATTCTTTGGTTCCAGACTTGTCAGAATTGAGAGCCCTCAGTTCCGATAATACCAATTTCTTTGGTGGCAATAAAACTGGAGCTGTAGAGGCCAGACTTTTCGGTGATTTAGTGTAGGTTAAAGAAGAGGAAGAAGATTTGGAGCTCTGGGTATCTAAAGCTTCCTGAAAGGGCCCTTTCAATAAACCCCTTACCATCATCTTATTCTTTCTGTCATGGAGCACCCTGCTACTGAATCCGTGACATATGGTGCAGGAGTCCTGTAAATGGATGACACCAAGGCAGTAAATGCAACTTGTGTGCCCATCCGAGAGAGATACCTTTTGAGTGCATTTATCACACGTATTGAACCCTGACTGCCTATGCTTCCTGGGTTCCTTCTCCTTATCCTTAAGAGACATCCTGGGCCAGATTTACAAAGGCTTGCACGGAGTCTAAGAGTAGTGTAAGACGGCAGACAGCCAATACATCTGCCGAGCGATCCAGCAACAGCCGGCAGGGGCGTGCATGAGAGCTTCTAAAGCTACTCTTGCACGGACAGTGTTATGATATGCAAATTACCTCATTTGCTGCTGAAAGCTACGCAAATGAGGTAAATTTGCGATCCAGGAAACACTAACCTGTCTGTGGAAGAGTAGTGTTATTTGCAGAAATGTACTCCATTGGTAACGGAGTACCGTTCTGCAAATAGCTAAACGGAGATATGACAGCTCCAAGTAATGGATGCATCTAGTTGAGGAAGCATGCCAATGGCCAAATATAAGGCCATTGGTATTTGCAAATGTTGTAAATCCTTAATATCCATTTTTCCCCCCGATTGCTGATGTTTAAGCGTAGCTCAGTGGCACGCAAACATGCTGCGCTTTAAATAAAATGAAAAAAAGTGAAAAATAGCCACAAATGGGCATTTTCACTAAAAAGCTTGTTCTGCCATGCAGGTGAATGGCAGGCTGAAAACAACATGGCCACTGAGTAGTGGTTGCTAAGGGGGGGGGGGGGAGCTCAGTGTGAGAGATGTAACCAAGCATTAGTAGGCAATCCTGTGCAAATGAGGATAAGGATAGTGAATCCCAGTTTTCCCTGGCATGTGAGCCATGTCCCTAGAGTGTAAGTGTTGGAGTAGGGGAGTAGAAGGTGACATCATGAGGGGGTATGTCTGAAAGACTGTAAGCTGATTGGAGCACAGTGGCGTGTGTTTGCCCTGAGTTGCTCAGGATTGCAAGAGGCGTGTCTACAGTTGTCCTAGCTGAAAACAAGAAACCAAAGGTGTACCCCGTGGATATATCTGAAATGTCTTGCAAACAGGCACACAGCATGTGCGCTTGTTTGCGCGGCGCTGCCCCTTGTGGAAACAGAAAGGGAAAAAGGAAGGAAAAGTAGTAGTAGGAAGTTAACCAAGGAGAACTAGCAGAGCTGCCAGGTGAAATGTATCAGAATCAGCCAATTACACAGGCAGTAGACTAGCCCAGCCCAGCACTTTAAACTCTGCAAACAGCAGTCTACCCTGTTTTTTCCCCAAGAACTCTGCAACACTGCAGTATACAAAGAGTGAAAACTTGAAAAGCTTAAGTCAGACAAAGTGTTAGGGGCTGCTATTGCTATCATAAACCAACATGTGCAAGATGTTGAGGGTGGTGATGTTGTGAATGCTGCTGAGCAACCCACAGTGAGGAGACAGAGAAGAGTGTACAGACCCAGGGTAACCTACCAGGGGCTACATGAGCTGGGGATAGTGGAGCACTATAGAGTGGACAGAGACCTCCTGCAGCAAATTTTGAGCTGTGCCGGCCACGCCTCACACACACAACCAACAGAGGGGAACCCATCCCAGTGGATACCAAGGTATGTGTTGGCCTACGAATACTAGCTATACAGGTACCTTCCAGAGAGCAACTGGTGATATGGGGGTTTCACAGGCATCAGCATCCAGGGTACTGCACCAGTTCCTGGATGCCATGTCAGCACATGTCGGTGAGCATGTATATTTCCCCAATTCCAGTGAGGCATTGGCCAGCAATATGCGTCTTTTCCACCAAATAGAATACCCTGAGGTAGTGGGTGCAATAGACTGCATGCACATACACATCAAAGCACCACCCGGTGAGCGTGGTAGGGTCTACATCAACCGCAATGGCTTCCCCTCCATCAACTGCCAGGTCGTGTGCAATGCCCAGGGCATAATAATGAATGTGTGTGCTGGCTGCTCTGGAAGCGATCAAGATTCCCACATCTGGCATCTGACGCAGCTGTACCAGAGATTTGCCAATGGGGGCATCCCTGACGGTCACCTAGTGGGGGATGCTGGATACACACTGGTGCCGTGACTGATGACACCCATCAGAAATAAACACACACCCGAACAAGAACTCCATAATGAGGCACACACACAAACAAGAAACATTACTGAACGTGTGTTAGGGATGCTCAAGTCACTGTTCCGGTGCCTGGACACATCTGGTGTAGCCTTGCAGTACTCACCAACTACATGTACCCAAATTGTCATAGTATGTGCCATGCTACACAATATGATCCTGCGAAAATAGCTGCAGCAGGAACAGCATGGGGCAGGGCCAAACAGCCCCCCACCATTGCCAAGGCCTGCACAGGCATAGTGTGACTCGGAGGAGGAACAACCTGAGCCTGCCCCAGTAGGCAGAAGGAGGAGTGCCCAGTATGTCTTGGCCTTGGCAAAGTGGCAAGCATAGCACATATACTGACTCAGTAGGAACCCTGGAAATGACACCTCTCTCTGACTCGCACATGCAATAAAAGGGATGCCTAACTTGACACTACCTGTTTTTAAACATGTATAGGGAGTGTACTATGTGCATCCGACATAGGCAGCCCTGCAGCACCATCTGAGACATCATTGTCCTATTTTAAGCAATATAAAGCAGGGTTAAGCACATTTTACCACTATTTAGCATATTTAAGCACAATTGCGCGGAGCTACGCACCGCCCAAACTAGCGCAATGTCGGGCAATGTTGGGCAAAGGCAGGCAAAGTCGGGTAAACACGCCCACACCTGCTTTACTGTTCCTTAACCAGTCAGGTCTGCCCAGCAGGAAAATCAAAAGCAGTGACAGGGCTCGAACTCAGGATACTGTGCACTATAGTCACAGTACTGAACCACTAACCCATGACAGCATTTCACTGGCATAGACACAGCAGGACAATTGTAGACTAATGCAAACACAAACAAATGCTGTATCATGCTCTTTGAACTTCCCCCCAGGCCTATGCAGACAGATAACAGCCGGCCAGGCAGTGTGATGTGGGTTGGGTAGGCTATGAAGTCACAAACTAATATACGTGAAATTGGAAGCTAAGATCTGTAGTACAGTAGTATGCTTCAAGCCAGTATGATAGGCAACAGTACAAACTAAAATGGAGTACATGACATAGCAGTGCAGGCCTAGCAAATGTGTATAAGTGTCAGGTGAACCCCTCATCCTATGTACACCCACAATAACAATCAGGTGTGCCCCCGGGTAGAAATGTACAAATAGCTGTCCCCCCTGTATGTAGAAATGTTGATAAGTCTATGCAAAGTGACTCATGGAAGCCCTGCAGGCACAGCATACTTCCTGTCGATGTACAACACAAAGGTTGCCCTGAAGTAAAAAACAACTTGATTTTTCACACACACATAGTGTATATGTCCATACTGGGCATGCTCACACACCAACGAATTTAGCAAATTTCAGTCAGCAACATACTGAAAGGTCATACTGGGCATGCCCTTACACTTAGGCCATGTCTGAGTACAACAGTGGGCCACACATATCTGGCAGTTGCAGTTCTTACCCCAGAAACTTGTCACTGTTCACCAATCCTGCCTTGTACACACAGTTATATGAAAACAGACCCATATAATATATTGGACTCCTGTCATAATCAAACTATGTACTACAAGTACTTAAGTTGTTCAAAGAAAGTGAAAATTCAAAGAAGATCAATAAATCTCCTATCAGTATCATCAATAAACAATGAGCACTCCTAACATTATCCAATCCATGTTCCGGCAAAAATATTGTCAGAGTCCATAGAGAACCATGAAGCTTTCTTTCGCTATGTCAAAAATATCAGTGTAAACTCATATATGTTCTGAGTCAGTGCAAACTGTAAATGAATACGTGTACATGACTGACATTGCCAACATCTTGTCAGACAGGTTCATACATATTTACCCCCCTCTCACTGACAAAAGGGCCCATTATCATACCTGGAGATTGTGAAAACCCAGGAATCACATTATACAATGGTTAAACAGCACTTTCCAAACCTAAAAACATGGCGTCTATGGGATGACATGGTTTCCCTAGCTGTGTCATATGTGAACTCCAAATCAAACAGACCCTGCACCTGAACAGTCTGTTGAGACTAATCCTCTGTACAGGATATGAAACTGTTGAATGCGTTACAGCAACGTTTGGCACACTCCACAAGTGTTGGTGCACAACAGACCATGGGAACTATTGTCTTATAAGCCTATTAAGCCTGACCTGTAGGGCCATGGAGTCCATCTTGATGGAACTCATAAACAGAGCTATTGGGAGCCTACAAACACCCAACCCTACCAATTTTGGTTTGATCAGGGGCAGATCATGGTTCCCAAACCTGCTAGACTGTTTTCAAGGCAGTCACCTAGGACATACATCAGTGAAATGAGCTACACACGTCCCAGATAGACCTTGAAAATCCCTTTTCCAACATCCCAGATACATGTCGTATCCACAAAATCAACAACCTGTGCATAAATATGTATGTCATCTGATGGATTGCCAGCTGGGGCACAGATAGATCCCACAAGGTAAGAATTGTGGTCTCCTGTTCAAGCTGGTAACAACTGCTGTCCCCCATGGCTCAGTCCTGGGGCCCCTCCTGTCTGGTGTATACTTTTCAGAAATAGTCAAATACACGAGGGCTATGTTTAGCAAAGTTTGTGGATGACTGCAAAAATGTCATAATTGATGTTTGGGACAGCAGAGACATTTTTAAAAAGGGTCTGTCAGACAGATGTGGTGTCAAAATTATGGCTTCAAGCTACAGTCATACAAATATCACATAGGTGCCAACACCCTAAATATGGAGGTGATAATAAGGGATCTATGGACACGTGGATAGTCATCTCTACTTCCAGAAACACATTCATGAAGTGGTCAGAAAATCATGCTGTGTGTTCCCACAAACTGCCATGGTCATTGCATGTAGGTCAAAGGAGGTTCCCTCTACTCATCAGTCATCAGACCTGTCAGTACCACAACACACTTGCGATGAATCTGACTAGGCACCTTCAGCAGCTGGAAAGACCACTGAAGTACCTCAACAAGAGGATTACTGACCTCAAACAGTTGCCCCATGCAACAAGACAGAATTTAACTCAATCTGTACTCCTTTGCATACTGTCTACTCAGGAGATCTCTGCCCAACAGACCGGTCCATGTCCAATGCAGAACTAATGTACATGCGCTATCTGAAGTAAACCCAAGCTCACTGTACCACATGCTCTAGGGATATCATCATCACAGCATTAAATAGAACATGCTGGAGGGATACATTACTATCTCACAGACTTCCCTTGCTTTGGAACAGGCTCCCAACCGACATTAAGCCAGGTCCCTCACTGACACACTTCCAGAGGAGCCTTGATCAGTGTATGTAAAACTGAACTGTGTCACCATGGATCATTTCATCAGCTGTACTACACAGCGGCCTAGGGAACTAACTCCATGGGTGGTGATAGCTGCACACACTGGCCATGCTAATATATGCCTTCAGGCAGATAGCCTATTACCTACCTATGTACCTATATATATATATATATATATATATATATATATATATATATATATATATATATATATATAATAGGGGGAACACAGTATAATAAGCCAAAGATGGATCGGCAGGGATGTGTGTAAGAGGACTGTCCCACCCAGCACACATCCCAATGGCATGAAAGACATGAGGTGCACATCTCTCCCACTGCACATAACAGCCACCAGTATCTGTAAGCATTACAGTGTATGTGGTCCATGTGCCTGCTGTACAATACGACTGTACAATGAAGTACACATCTACTCTCTGTAGACATGTACCTGTCACATAGGTTCATAGGTATGTAGTAGACTATCTCCATGAAGGCATATATCAGCCTACGCAAGTTGTGCAGCTTTCACCACACCATTAGGTAGTCTCCCAAGGCCTAGTTCTAATAGTTAGTACCCTAAGCCCCTTTCTAGTGGGGCTGCTGATGTGATGCCTGGCATGAATTGTCTGTTTCCCATCCACTCATCAAGGTTCCAATTGAAGAGTGTCAGCGAGGGTTTCTGTCTGATGTACATTGGGACTCTGTTCCACAGTAAGGCAAGTGTCTGGGATGGCACTGTATCCCACCAGCATGTTGTATTCATTGTTGTGATGAGGTTCATATCGCTGGAATGTGTAGGGTGACTCAATGTTGTTATCTGTAGATGGAGCATGTTCAACAGTTGTGTTGGACATGGCTCTGTATGTTAGGCAGAGTGTGCCTCTGAGTAGGCGGTACACAATGAAGAACAGATTTAGTTTTACCAGTTGTGTTGTATAACACAACTGTTTGAGGCCAGTAATCCTCTTGGTGAGGTACCTATGTGGTCTCTCTAGCTGCTGGATATGCTAAGTCGAGTACATCCAAAATGGTGCACTGTACTCAATGATGGGTCTGATGACGTAAGAGTAGAGTGGCAACACTACCTCTTTGGATCCTGATGCAAACCCTTTGTTGATTGGGAGATCCTATGTGGCCCACCTAATCACTTTGGCAACATGGTTATCAAAGGAAAGATGACTATCTACTTGTGTCCCCAGATCCCATATCACCTTGTCATTTTTAAGGGGGTAACACCTATGTGGTAGTTTGTGGGTATTTTGTTTTCAACAAAGAGGATCACTATGCATTCCTCCACAGTGAGCTTGAGGCCATGATTCTGACACCACACATCTGTCTGAGTCCCTTTTGGAGAATGTCTGTCTTCCGGGGAATCTATTATGGAAAACACTTTACAGTTCCCAGCAAACTTAGTCAACCACAACCCTCCTTGTTGGCATGTACATTTGAGAAGTCTATACCAAACAGGAGGGACCCCAGGACTGAACCCTGGGGGATACCAGTCGTTACCGGTGTAGAGTCTGACATGTAGCCAGCAACTCTTAATGTGTGGGATCTATCTGTGAAGCCAGTTTGCAATCCATCTTGTGATGTATGGATTCAAGGCCAGGTTGGTGAGTTCATCTATTATACCTGACTGGGGAATGGTGTCAAAGGCCTTAGCGAGGTATAGGTAGGCTGTGTTGAGCTCATTTCAATCATCTGTAGCCTGGGTAACTGTCAAAGAAATTCTCCCAGTTCAGAAAGCGTGGTCTGCATTTCACAAAGCCAAACTGTGTGTGCTCAACTGTGTGAAGGTTCCCAATCTCTGTATTGTTGACTTCCATTATGATTGGCTCCATTGCCTTGCAGAACACACTCGTCAGGCTCATAGAGCATGAATGCCATGGGGTTTTTGTGGCCCCACCCCTGTGGAGTGTGAAGAATGTTGCTGTGCAACATTCTATGGGTACATATCCTGTAGAGAGCATGTAGAGAGAGGTGTAGGTATCCTTGATGAATATGGATACGTCCTCACCCTATGTGCTATGATTCAGGTTCTGATGCTGGAAGGTATGGAATGAGTAGTATCCTGATAGTGCTGGTGTGCTGTCTGGAGCCTTGAACTAGATTTCTGTTACTGCACAGATATCAGTATTCTCAATAATGAGAAGTGTCTCAGGTGTGTGCATCTGGAGGTTGAGACTTCTGGCAATGAGTAGCATTTAGCTCACTTTGTGGTTATTTGTGTTGGTTATGGGGTTTGGTTTGTCCTGCATGACTGGTGTTCCACACCTGAAGTCAGCGCCTCATTGGTCCCATCTGACCATAAGCTAATTACCCTACATAAACACATTCTGGACACACACCCCCATTAAGGAAACCATGTTAAAAAATGTCTCCAAAGCCAACTTCATGCTTAAGACAGAAGTGCTGAACTGCAGGACACCCATGCAGATGGGACAATACAGTTATGACTACTGAATCCTTCACAATTGCACTTTATAAGCACTTACATGACTGCATGCATTGTGCTGTCCCAAACAGAACCAAGACGCTATCCTCCAAGAAAAGGAAGCCAATCTGGTGTTCCCCTGCCATAAAAAAAAACTGCACAACAGAAGGAAGAAACTGTTGCAAAAGAGGGTAAAATCCCATGAGGGGAGGAGCTCCATGGTCAACATCAGTAAGAAGCTGTGATCCCTGATAAAACCCTCCAAAGCTAGTTATGAAAACAAAATCGACACTGATTCTAAAGATAACCACAAAGCATTCTATAGCTATGTCAAGAATCTCGATGGCAACACTCAGATCTGCTCTGAGTTACAGCTCAATGGCACTAAATATACAGACCCAACTGATATTGCCAACATCCTGGCAGATAGGATCAGTGCTAACTTTACTCCCCTCTCATCCATGAAAGAGCACATCTCTATAACAGAAGACTGCAAAGTTGTTGTCCTCATGGCTGCACAGGTAAAAAACACTCTCCAAAGCCAGGAACACAGCATCCATGGGACCAGATAACATCCCAGGCTGTTTTCTACACAAACTACAGAACAAACAGGCACCACACCTACGTACCATGTTCAGTCATAGCCTCACCTCAGGCTTTGTGCCTGCTGATTGGCGCACAACGACGGTTATCCCACTACACAAGGGGGGGAGCCACCACCGACCCCAGGAACTAGCACCCCATTAGCCTGATGAGCCTGCTCTGCAAGGCCATGGAATGTATCATCATATAACTTATAAAAAAAGACATTGGTAATCTCCAAACTCTGGACTGCAACCATGTTGGGTTTGTAAAAGGCAGATCATGTCTCCTAAACCTGATACATGTCATTGAAGCAGTCACCAGAACCGTAGACAAGGGTAAGGTGGTTCACACAGCCTATGTATATCATGCCATGGCTTTCAACACCATCTCCCACTCTGGAATTATAGATAAACCCACTAAACTAGGTATAAATTGCTATGTCACAAGATGGGTTGCCAACTGGCTCACTGACAGAACACACACTGTGAAAGTAGCAGACTCCAAGTATGACTGTGGACTAGTGACAAGTGCAGTACCACAGGGTTCAGTCCTAGGTCCTGTCATGTTTGGTATCTACTTCCCTGAAGTAAACTTTAACATGGAAGGTCAGTGCCTAATGAAGTTTCCAGATTACTGAAAACTAGGAGCCATAAGTAAAACTACTAAAGATATAGACATCCTGCAAAAGGGCCTCACTGAGACAGATGCCTGGTGTCAAAGCCATGGCCTCAAGCAAAATGCCAAAAAGTGCATTGTCATCCCCTTTGGTGAAAACTCTGTAGCCATGAAGTACAACATAGGCGGTAGTATACTTAACACTGAAAGTGTAATAAGAGACCTTGGGTCACAGGTGGACAGTGGACACACCTGCGATAATCACATCCCCACAGTAGTCAGGAAATCCTTCTATGTGGCACATCTCATCACAAAAGGTGTCTCATGCAGAATAGAAGAGGACATTGTCCCCCTCTACTCATCACTCACTAGATCCATAATAGAGTACAATGCCCCTTTTGCTATGTACCTCACAAGACATCTACAACAACTGGAAAGCCTGCAGAAATACCTCACAAAGAGCATTAGCAGCCTGAAATACATGCCATACACAGACTGTCTCAAAATGCTCCCGCTGTACTCTCTCGCATATCGCCTACTCAGAGGTGATCTCTGCCTAACATACAAAGCTATGTCAAACACAGAGCTGTTGGACATGCTCCACGTAAAACACTCACAATCCCTCTGATCTTTGGACCCAAAACCCAGAGTGAAATACAAAAGGAAGGGGTGTATCCATTTACTTTATGGATACCCACACCTTCAGGTTAGTGGCACAGCATGAGGCCTTGGAGACCATGCAAGTGCAACTAACATTGGGCAGAGCTGCTTATCAGATTGTAGCCTGCTACAGATCACCTACCTTGTCTCAGGAACCTCTCAGTATTCCTGAGAACAGTGGAAAATATAAAGGTTCTACCAAACACCATTATATGAGGAGATTACAACTACCCAAACATTGACTGGGAGAATTACTCGTGTACAACATCCTTTGCCCAATGCTTCCTAGAGTTTAAAAACTCAAACGCCCTGAAACAGCTGGTCACCACACCCACTAGAGGTGACAATATACCTGACCTGATCATCACCAACATGGGGTGCCAGTGTTCCACAACAGAGATAAACCCCTCGCTGGTAATATCAGATCATAAAGTAATCGCACTGGACATCCACATCCCCCCGTCAAGGAAACCACTGAGAAGAAATTTTCAAAAACAAACTGCACACTTCTCAAGACCAAAGTGGAAAGTTCCAAAGCCCCCTTGCTGTAGGATAATGCTATACAATCTGCAGAATCATTTACAACTGCATTCTATGAGCATCTACAGGGATGCATGGATCGAGACATCCCAAATAAAACCAAGACGCACTCCTCCAAAAATAAGAAACCAATCTGGTGGTCGTTGCCCATAAATAAGCTATACAACAGAAGGAGGAATTGAACACATGATAGAGCAAACTTCTCAAAAGGAAAGGCATCACTGATCAAACTGGAGGCTGAGCTCTCTCAACTCAGGACTGGCAAGACCAGGCAGGAGGAGAAGGCAACTACACACACCACAATACAAGTCTCACATAACTCAACCACACCACTGAATCAAACACATAAACACACTAAGACATACTCGGAGGCTCTGAGTAAAAATTTACCTAAACAGCAAAGGCCTCCAAAGCAGACACCCAGGCAACTGCAAACTCAAGACACCACACAAACAACACATAAAAAACAAAATCAGTGTGCAAAGCAGTCACTGCCCTTAAGGCCAAATACAACACCAAACATACTTGTCATAGGTGACTCCATAGTCAGACGCACTGACGTCCCACTCACCAGGCTGAACAAGGAGAAGGTCATGGTAAGCTGCCTATTGGGCGCTAGAATCCGCCACGTAACACAAACACTCAGCTCACTCCACAGCAAGTACAAGTATGACACAGTCATTGTCCATGCTGGTGTGAATGACCTGAGACGTACCTCCCTGGACTACATGAAAAGAGACATAGAGGAGCTCTCTGATTATGTAGCCCAGGCAGGTATGACCCTGACCCTGAGCAGTATCCTTCCTTCACCACGAATGATGCCACAATATAGTGACAAGATGATCAGCTTTAACAATTGGCTTAATTTCTGGTATCATTCAAAGGGGATCCAGTGTCTGTCTGCTTGGGATGACATGCTTGACAAGCCACGCTGCTTCGCAATGGATGACTTGCACCTGTCACCCCTGGGATTCTGGATATTGGCTAAGGCTCTTGCCACCCCCATAGTGCCTTTTTTAGGCAAGGCTCAAATTCTAAACCTACCACCCTAGAAAACAAAAACGGGAAGAAACTAAGGGTAATGCTGCTCAATGCCAGAAGTCTAAATCTCAAAATGCACGCACTCGAGGCCCTTCTCAGTATGGAGAACATCGATGTCTGTGCTGTGACTGAAACCTGGTTCAAGGCTCCTGAGAGAGCACCCCGGCACTATCAGGTTTTACCTCATATCGTGCGTTCCGGCCCCAAAACCCGGACCTTACCACAA
Organism: Protopterus annectens; assembly: GCF_019279795.1. Taxonomy (NCBI): domain Eukaryota; kingdom Metazoa; phylum Chordata; order Ceratodontiformes; family Protopteridae; genus Protopterus; species Protopterus annectens. The sequence goes on along the minus strand of NC_056748.1, from coordinate 407,903,039 downwards.
AAGGAGGGGGTGTATCCATATTCATCAAGGATACCCACACCTCCAGGTTGGTGGCTACGCACGAAGCATCGGAAACCATCCAGGTGCAATTAACCATAGGCAAAACTGCTCTACAATTTGTAGCATGCTACAGGCCACCCTCTCAAACTCAGGAAACCCACACAGCCTTCCTGAAGACACTGGAGGGCATAAATGTATCACCAAACACCATCATATTGGGTGACTTCAACTACCCGAATATAGACTGGGAACATTACTCAAGCCCCAACTTTCTAGCCCAAAGGTTCCTGGAGTTCATAAATTCAAATGACATGGAACAACTAGTCACCATCCCCACAAGAGGAGAAAATATACTAGATCTCATCATCACAAACATGGGGACAAAATGCTCCACACCGGAAGTATATCCCTCTTTGGTGAGATCAGATCATAAACTAATTTCACTAGAAATCCACATCCCGCCCCCACCCCAAACAAAAAAGACCACAGTGAAGAACTTCTCTAAAGCAAACTTCACACTACTCAAGACAGGTGTGGTATCCTTCAAGGCCCTCGAGCCAATGGAAACCACAACCCAAGCTGCGGAAGCCCTTACAAATGCCTTCTATGAACACCTTCAGGACTGCATGGATCAGGCAATCCCAAATAAAACCAAGACTCTTTCTTCCACCAAGGGCAAACATCCAGTCTGGTGGACCCCAGCCATAAACAAACTTTACAATAAGAGGAGAAAGCTATTACATGATAGAGCAAAATCCCAAAAAGGGAAGGCATCTTTGATCAGTACTAGCAAGAAACTACGATCCCTCAAAATCATCCAAGGCCAACTTTGAGAAAAAAATTGCCATAGATTCAAAAGACAATCATAAGGCCTTCTTCAGCTATGTCAGAAACCTGGGTGGAAACTCCCAGATATGCTCAGAATTAGTCCAAAATGATACAAAAATCACTGAACTCACAGACATTGCCAACATACTGGCAGACAGGTTCGGTGCAAACTTCACCCCCCTCTCCCCCCAAAAGGAGAGCTAACTATCCCAACAGAGTGTAGCCTCCCAAACATCTCAAATGTGCAGGTGAAAGCTGCTCTCTCTAAAGCTAAAAACACAGCATCAATGGGACCAGATGGTGTCCCCGGCTGTGTGCTACATGAACTCAATGAAGAACTAAACCCGCACATAAGGCAGCTGTTTAATCTTAGCCTTACCACAGGATATGTGCCCAAGGAGTGGCGTACGGCAACTGTGGTCCCACTCCACAAAGACGGTGCCTCTACGGACCCTGGTAATTACCGCCCCATAAGCTTAACAAGCCTGGTCTGCAAAGCTATGGAGTGGATCATAATGGAACTCATAAACAAGGACATAGGGGACTTGCAGACCTTGGACCCAACCCAGTTTGGCTTTGTCAAGGGCAGATCTTGCCTTTGAACTTGGTCGACTTCTTCAAACAGTTACCAAGGCCATTGATGAGGGAAAGGCAGTCCATACAGCCTACCTTGACCTTGCAAAAGCTGACACAATACCCCACTCGGGTATCATAGAGAAACTTACCAGCTTAAATGTAAACTCATATGTCACAAGATGGGTTGCAAACTGGCTAAAGGACAGAACCCACAGGGTTAGAGATGCTGGAGCCATGTCAGACTCCAAGCCGGTTACAAGTGGTGTCCCACAGGGCTCAGTCCTTGGCCCCCTATTGTTCGGCATCTACTTCTCAAAAGTACAGGCAAACATAGGAGGACTATGGCTGACAAAGTTTGCGGATGACTGCAAACTGGGTGCCATAGTGGATAGTACATCGACACAGACATCCTTCAGAGGGGTCTCACGGAAACTGATAGCTGGTGCCAGAGCCATGGCCTGAAGTTAAACGCAAAAAAGTGTATAGTCATACCCTTCGGGAGAAAACAAGGTAACCCCAAGCTACCATATAGGTGGCAACCCACTAAGCACAGAAGAGGTTATCAGGAACCTGGGTACCCAGGTTGACAGTGGCCTCTCGTTTGACACTCACGTTGCTAAAGTGGTTCGAAAGACCTTCTACATTGCCCATCTGATCATGAAGGGATTCACATCCAGATCAAGTGAGGTCATTGTTCCCCTGTACTCTTCACTTATCAGACCAATGATCGAGTACAATGCCCCATTCGGGATGTATCTCACCGGACACCTGCAGCAATTGGAGAGACCCCAAAAGTTCCTCACCAAAAGGATAAAGGGACTCCAAAACCTGTCATATACTGCCAGACTGAAGAAACTCCAACTCTATTCAGTTGCATACCGTCTGCTCAGAGGTGACCTGTGCCTGACATACAAGGCCATGACCAACCCGGAATTAGTGGACATGCTCCACCTCAAAAAATCCAAATCCACCAGAACCACTGGAGCAAGTGACTTAAACCTTAGCACGGATATAAATAGGACGTGCTGGAGGGATAGATTTATCACCCAGAGACTCCCCATGCTGTGGAATAAAATCCCGGTCCATGTGAGGCAGAGCACCTTGCTGGCTCTGTTCAAGAGAAATCTTGACCGGTGGATGGGAGATCGTAGGTTTACCCCAGGAATCATCTCTGTGTCACTGCTGGACAGAGGCACAACAAACTAATGGGCACATTATTTCTAACATAAGGGGTGGCGTAAGCCACATAACTTTGGGCTAGGCTTATAAATGCCTTAGGGCAGATAGCCTAGTATAAACCTATGAACCTATGAACCTATTATTAGGAAGAAACAATGATCGCACATAAAATAATCCAAGGCCAGTTTCTAAAGACAAATTTCCAAGGAATGTAAGAATAACAACCACAAAGCCTTAGTTATCTATACCAAACATTTAGGTGGCAACTCTCAAATATGCTGTCAGCTACTGCAAAATGGCAAAAAATACACTGAACCAACTGACATTGCCTACATCCTGGTGGACAAGTTCAGTGCAAACCCCCCCCATCACCCCCAAAAGGGCCTGTGTCCATCCCAGAAGAATGCAGAGCCCCAGACGTCATGGACATGCAGGTAAAAACAGCCCTCTCCAAGGCTAAGAACACAGCATCAATGGGACTGGATGGTGTCCCAGGCTGCGTCTTACACCAGCCCCAAAAGGAACTACACCCTCACCTACATTCACTGTCCATACTCAACCTTACCACAGGCTATGTACCCAAACAATGGCATACAGCAACAGTCATCCAGCTCCACAAAGGTGGTGCCACAACAGAACCTGGAAACTATTGCCGTATAGGCCTACTCAGCCTGGTCTGCAAAGCTATGGAGCAAATTATCATGGAACCCATAAACAGAGGCATCAGGAACCTCCAGACACTGGACTCTACCCAACTTGGCTTTGTTAAAGGAAAATCCTTCTTTGAAACAGTTACCAAGGACACAGATGGAGGTGAAAGTAGTCCACACAGCCCACCTGGACCTCACTAAGTCCTTTGACACCATTTCCTACTCTGGCATTATGGACAAGCTTACAGGATGGGTGGCCAAGTGGCTCACAGATCAGACACACATGTTCAGAGTTGTGAGTGCCATGTCCGACTCTAAACCAGTCACAAATGGCATCCCACAGGTCTTGAACCTGGGACCCCACCTGTTCAGTAGATACTGCTCAGAGGTGCAGGCAAGCACGGGAGGAGTATGGCTGAACAAGTTTGCAGATGACTGCTAACTGGTCCATAATCGACTCTACGGCAGACACAGACATCCTCCAGAAAGGTCTTACAGAGACAGATACCTGGTGTCAAAACAATGCCCTCAAGCAGAATGCCAAAAAATGCAGAGTCATCCCCTTTGGATAAAACAAAGTGCACACAAATTACCACATAGGTGGTAATCCAGTATGTACGGAGAATGAAATTATGGCCGTAGGGACCCAGGTAGATAGTAAACTCTCTTTGATCACATTGCCAAAGTGTTTAGAAATTCCATCTATGTAGCCCACCTAATGTCACCTAATGTAACCCACTTTGTCTAGTCTGATGATGTCACCATCCTACAAATATACCTGTGGAAAGGAGAACTCCCAGTAATGTGTATTGTGCTTCGTGTTAATGCGTACTGCTCTAGTATCATAAAGTAGTTAGGTAGGGGTTTGAATCCTGCACTTGGTGACTGTGTGAGCGCTCCATGTGTGTGACACTGTTGGTCAATGTGATGTGGGTTTTGCTTTTACTACTGTATGACATATCACAATGAGAACAGTATGTGCATTACACATGTCAGGTAGCTGTGTGGCAAATACATATACATACATGTGACCTCAATTATTTCATAGGTGGGAACCCTACTTTCTCCATGAACACATCTGTTATCTTTGCCAGTGTGTGCTGCCGCTTTCCAGACCTTGGGTCACATCTGTATGCTTGTGACAAGCCTAGCCACTGCAGTGATCCCTGGCCTATGTCATCCGTTTCACATACACTCATTATGGTTTCTATTGAATAGTGTGAGTGAGGGTTTATGTCTGAGGTATATTTGAAACCTGTTCAAATGCAGCAAAGTCCGTCAAAGATGGCTAGTTTTTATAGGTGTGCAACAACCTTTGTGGATATGCATGTGCAGACCCCTTATTGCTTATGTGATCCACAGAGGGATTTCCAAAACCCCTTGGAAATGTGATTATCAAAGGAGAGATGACGTAACACATGGCTCTGTGTCTACATCGGTACCTGTTCAACATTTTGGGGGCTACCACTTATGTGGTACTCTGGGGATACTATGTTTTGTAAAAGTGGATGATTATGCTTTATTTGGCTTATAGATTTACAGCATAGGTTTGACACCAGGTATCTGTCTGTATGATACCCTTTTGGAGGATGTGTGTGTCATCTGGATAATGCATTATAGCCCACGGTATGGATTGCCAAACGTGGCCAGACATATCCTTACTGTGTTTGCTTGCACTTAAGAAATCTATATGGCAAACAGGAGTGGTCCCAGGACTTAGTGCAGGTGAATACCACTGGTTACTGGCATAGAATAGTACTTGAAGGTTGCAAATGTTACTGTGTGTCCCACATCTGTGTGTCAGTTGTCAAGACATCATCTAACAGTTGTTTATGGTCAGGCTGTTGAGGTTATGTATACTACCAGAATGCAAATCAATGACAGATAGTAACAATAGTGTCAACCCGTGTCATACACGCACATGTACTCAAGTTCCAAAATGTGTGTAGTACAATGCATACTGGCCACCGGTAGAAACTATGGAGTGTTAACACTGTCTAATACAGGGCATGTCAACCTGCCCATGTGTCCAATATGCACGTACCTGCAGACAGTGCACCTCAACCATGTTCACAAATGTACACCTGCAAATCTGTGCTGCACACATCCCACACTTACTGTCCACTCTCTAACACATGCTGACAAAACTACACACATCAGCCAAGTGGCACATGGGCAGACAATACACAATTGGAATAAACACTGGTGTAAACAATACTACATTGATAATTATAGCTTTAATGCATCAATGCCTGCTCAGCTACACCTTCAAGGACATCATTACACTTTACTGTTGACAACATGCTAACATTGCTATTCTGTTATAAAGTCACGCTGTGCATCAGCACCATGTTAGCCTGTTCCTGCATCAATGTTACAGATGACAGGAGGTGGCACAGGTTACATCATAAGCAGAGGATGTGTTGTTGGCTTGCCAGAGGCCTACATTGAGCCATACAATTGACATGTGTGTGTGAGGGCCAAGAGTACTGTTATGGGCCAATGTGGATGTAATGTGTGCGGGTATGTGTTTGCCCTAGGTGACTGGTTTATGTGTGTGTGTCTGCATACACACAGTTCTACCATGTGGCTGCCATATACAAGGATTTGTGTGAGAGCTACAGACTATACCTGTCAGGCTTTACAGATCACAGTCTCTGGCCACGGATATGGAACCTTTGCCTGGCAGGGGTGTTACAGGCAGTATCAGGTACTAATCCAGACTGGGTACTATCCTCAGAGGTTGACATATGTCCACTGGATCCAGGTCCCTGCTGGGACTGGCCAGAGCCATGTGCACATGGTCGTCTAGGACAGTCTATGGACAGCCCCCCCCCAACATTGCTGGGGCTGGTACTGGCACTACAGGAGCAGCTATGACTTGATGGATGTCCACGGCAACTGCCAGCTGATGATGTTGCTGACATACATCCACGTCTCAACCGTCCCGCACTGTCCTGACTCATGGACATGACATTGTGGAGGACATCTAATGTCTCACCACAACATCTGTCAATGACCTCAGTGTAATTACATATGGCACCTGCTAGGTCATGGATACTGTCATTTACAGAGGTGTTATGATCCCTCTGTGCCCATAGTCCCTGTCTGGTGTACTGCTCTGTACATGCTTGTGCCTCCATGACAGCCTGGAACATGCGTGTGATTGTAAGAGTTATGGCACATCTGCCAGGGGCATGATTAAGCAGTGCTCTGATGAGAACTCCTGGACATCTGCCTATGTGGTACCGTTCCAGACATCTGGCTATGGCTGCTGTGTCCTGATGCATGTGCCATAGATACCACACTGTCCTGGTCATTGCCGACTGTACACTGTCCCTCTGCTAAGGGCATTGGTGATGATGGATGTACAGGCAGTATGACTGTGTGCATGGATGGGGTGGAGACTTGTTTACTGTCAATTGGTGGCCCAACAACAGACCCTGACAAACATGCCTGTGCCTCAACACACCTATCCTCATTATCACTATTTGTGTCAGTGTCATCAGGTTCCCTGCTGCACTGAACCAGCCCAACCTCAGCACCTGAGAGTGTAAAACAGGAAACACACTTTAAGACCTGTACATGATGTCAGCACACATGCACACAAATACACTCCTCACTAAAGCGCACCCACACACACCACCAGCAATCTCAGAACAAAGTCAATAGCAGTTGATAGTGGGGTACAGTATCACAAGCCAAACAGTCATATCACACGTCAGTATGCAGGACATGTGCTGCTCAACAGCATGCAGTGCGAGTGTAGACAGTCCTTGTTACTAACAGTATACATGGCTTTGATGCATGTGTTTTGTTGTTCGGTGATTGGCCTCCCCATGGAATGCAATGTATACATGAACACAACATTGCTGTGCAAGTATTAAAAACTCTTTAATGTACTGTGCACCATCACTCACAGGTATACATACCATGGCTGGATGTGTATCTGTGTGTCACATAGATATCCAATTCTTTTTAGAGCCTCTGTGTCTTTAGCAAAGAATGTGGACACAGTTTTAGCTCATGCATGATGTGTATACACATAAGATCAATGGTGCATGTATAACTGATGGAATACCATTGGTCCACATAGCCAATGTACAGTAGTTATGGTGAGTGTAGATCATATTGTGGACATGACATGCTAAAACACAAATGCATATTTAAACATCACACATACCCAATGTGTGTCATATGACCTAGCATTATAAGACATATATGTGTCGGTTGTGCAAATGGTGATTGGTATGCATATTGTTTATAGGTACATATGTTTGCACACACACAACATTGAGGTGTATAGCAATGAAAGCAATGTGTAGTACTGTGGTTACAATAACTGGATGGGGTGTAGTATCATAAGCCATCATCATGAAGCATTATGTGGTCACTCAAGGCTACAAATGTGTCCCAAACCAGCACCTATCATGTTGTACCAGTATTGCACTACCATGGCTACATTCACCATTTCACAGCCAGTTGTTACATGGGTTTGTAAGAAGACCAATAAGGAGCATTGCCTAACATGAATGTGTTGTGTGTTGCAGTGTGTTTCACTGCCCCATGATAGGCCTCTACCCCTCAGGTATATTGTGTGCTGTGTGGATGTCATTTGGGATACTGGAGTGTGACTTTACAGAGGGTTTGTGAATACTTCATGTGTAGCATGTTAACATGTTCTGTGTATGACAAAGTTGTGTATGTTGTGTGCATGCATATCAGCTCTGCCTATCCAGTGGTCACTACAGTGTAGCCACATTTGTTTGTGATGGTCTGTGTATTGCATGTGTGAGGCACCTAATCACATTACTGAGATGTGCATAGTCTCACAGCAAACGTGCACAGCATGGATTATGCATAGGTGTGTTACATGTGTACATGGCCTACACCTTAACTATGACATGCACTTTTTATTTGCAGTAATAAATGTAGAACACACTCACCAGCATGTGTCTGCTGCCTTGCTGTCACACCAGAGGGACCTACATGGATATGAGACAGTTTGTCAGTGTCGACAACTGTGGCATTGCTACTGTGGGTTTACAATCTTACAGTAGTACAACAGTTTACATTCACAGGCCTACAGATTATGTTCCAAATGATCAGTATTGCACAACAACAGGCTCCACATCTTCTAACAACACAGTACACATCTCACATATGCATGATCTACCAATAAAGGTAACAGTAGCCTACAGATATGCCATATTACCTGCATGCTCCATGTATTCTTGCTGGGTGGCCTCAACCTCCATCAAGGTAAATGTCTGCTGCTGCTGTTGAGCAGGTGCCACCTGGCTCAGGAGCAGCTCCTCCACTCTGGTGAGGGGGGGGTGGATGTTAACCCCACCACCTTTTGCAAGCTGTTGTCCACGGACATCAGAAGCATGCTGACGGACATGTTTCAGTAAATCACTGCAGTGATGGCATACCTGCTCATATGTCCGGTTATTCATGCCTATGTCATTTACCTCTGGACAACATCTTGCCACAGTGCAGTACGCTCATGCTAGTCTTCGCTGGTTCTCGAGAATAGTAGGCTGTAGTGCTGAATCACCTGGTAACAATGTCATCCTCAGCAGTACTGTAGCTGGGATTACGATGCTGGGCCATGATCCCTGGAAGACAAAGAAAAAATATGTCTGAGCAAGTCATATGGCACACTTAACATTATACAGTACAGGTATCACTGAACTGCCATATATAGCAACCTATTAGCTGACTGGGATTAAACACTTTCAATACCACTTATCAGTGCTCACCCCACAACTGCTTGAAAGTGCCTGGCACGCTCTATATAATAAACCATGTTCTGCACAGCAACAAAATAAAATCACTATATAAGACTATACAACAGTACATGACACACTGTATGCAACACAATGCACCACCTAGCCACAGAAGGTATAGATCAAGCAAATGCATAAAGAAATATGTAATCCATCGCAGTGTTTGTAAAGTTCAGTTACAGTATTGCAATTATACCACACAACTTGTTGATGGCAAACCCGTGGCTAAAATGTGTGCACAATTGTGGATATAGGTGGCATACTGCTGTAGTAGACTATAAATGTTGCTAGATATGCAGTTATATCTTGTAACACACATATGACAGAGGACATGTTACAGGCATACCCACACACACATCAGACATAATTACAAAGGAATGGCAACCCAGATAAGCTTTACATGTGTACCATACAGTACTGTGTGTCAGTACTTACAACACCTTAAGCCTGAGGAATGCATCTGTGAGGACTACAGGGACCACACAAAACAGTGGTTCCAAGCAATGTGGACATACACCATACTTTGATGTTTAGGCCTACAGCTTCAAGTAGAACTACAGTTCATACAGGATTTGGATTCAACATCAGTATCCATCAATAAGCATACATGTAGTGCTTTAGCCTCCAATGACACACCCCAGTTAACACCAAGGGACTACATTAGACTGTATGCCATAGTGCTTTATCTGCCTAGCAACAGCATACACAGCTTTTGCTGGGATCAAAGCCAAGGACACCTAATACCATGACAGAAACAGTTTCCCACTAAGCTATCCCACAAATACACATTTTTGACACATTCACCAAAACATTGACCATCACACTCAGTCAACTTTACATAGAATCTATTGCAACTAGTAGGTGTGGGTGTGTATGACTATATATGACACTCTCTCTCTATACTCGTGTGTGTGTGTGTGTGTGTGTGTGTGTGTCTATATATATATATATATATATATATATATATGTACATACATATATTCATCCATTGGTGTGCATATACATATAGGCACATACAGTCCACCTTTCATGGTGGGAATATCAATTATACAAAGGATGTGAGGTATACAGTAATGTAATAATATCGCACAGTCTTGTGAGAAATACATTGAAAGTGTTCTCAGTCCAGGTAGCTTTAGCAGGCCTTACTGGCTGCAACATTGCAAACTGAACAAAACACACACAATGTTTAACCACCGCATGTCATATACCAGCACTGTATGCTGTCTTGTTTGTCACACACTAAAACCTACATACAAATATGCACATAACAACCTTCCCCAACATATATATGTCCACCCTTCACAAACAGTTGCAATATGTCCCTTGCTGTATGCACATATACAGATGTTAATATATATGACATGTATATCTCTCCGTATGTGTGTGCCATACACACACAAGGTCCACACTGTTGTAAGTCCCTGGACCTCACAGCTGAACTGTTGGGCCTTGCTGCAACATGAACAGGTGTCACATGTGAACACACAGTAACATTAGAAGGGGTATATATAGCTACAAATGCTAGATTAGCATACTAGCCTGGTACAGCAGTTGCCAATGCTAAGCTGAACTTTAATATGACTATCATGCATGTGTTACTCTGTCACAACCATGTTTATATAAATGTTTGCGCTAATCCCCCAAACAGCCATTGTCCACACTACTAGACAGAGCACAGATAACATTGATCAGATGTTTGACATTTAATGCTGAGCTACATATTTCACAGTTATGTCCCACTGCACACAGCTACACACTGAATTGTCCATGGCAGTAGTTAAGCAGGACATCTGTGCATAGATGCGTACTGCTGCCACATATGAATGGTTCACATTATGTAGAGTACTCTTCAAAAACATCTACTACATGCCGGTAAATACATATCTGTTACATAACTTACCTTTGCATGAGTTGGTATTTATTTTCCGTTTTCCTTTTGCTTTTCACTCTCTCTCTCTCAATCTCTGCTATAGAGTGATTGATTTTATGGGCAGCAATTACAGCCTGCTTTTATAGGTATTTTCACATGTGCATGTGATGGCCTCTGCACCAATTGTTGGCCACCATTTGCTAATTGCATGCAGCCTGCTGTGTGGTAATTGCAGTAATCACTGTTGTAGCAACCCAATGCTATAGATTGCTAACTCAGGTAGGCGTAGCCCTTTCAGCTTTCCAAAATGGGGATCAAGCTTGTTTGCTGTGGACATCGTTGTTTAAGTCAGAAGGTTGGTATAGTTCTTATATCTGAAGCCAGGGGTGTAGCGAGTGATTTGAATGTTGTACTCAGACCTGAATGTTGCTGCTTCCAGTACAGACTTGTCAGTGTAGAATTGTACTCACCCCTCCAAATGCCAACACAATATACATGGGAGTATGTACTTTCTTTTCTAATTATACAATTAACTGCCATACAAAAGTAGTTATTGAGATGTATTCTTTTGGCATGGAATGCATCTGTGAGGACTACAGGGACCACACAAAACAGTGGTTCCAAGCAATGCTATACTATGAATATTAATTTACTCACTTCTGAACAGTTTGTGCTTTTTTAGTGTTGACATTAGCACAGGCTGCTCAAGAAAACTAGATAATTTCAGTACTGAGTATGCCTACCTACATCCTTGGTAGATCCTGAACACACAGGTATATTGTACATTTGGGTAGGGGTGCAGAAGTACAGAGAGCATTGTGTATTATTGTGTGAATTTTATCTTGCTGGACTTAAAGGGTTGCTGTGTACCTGTTAGTTTATCAAGGCAAGTAGTCTGTCTGAGTAGCTCCCAACTGTGGACCTATCCAGATGGTAGCCAGAGGTTAGCCTGAAATTTGTCTGTGCACCACACTGGTCTTTTCAGCACTGGAACAATGGCATTGTCACAGTTGGTTGCTTACCAGTACATGGCTACATCCTTTGGTATTTCAGTGTTGTACTCCTACATAAGGGTATGCTTCGGGAACTCCTTCCAAAGCTATTTGCACAGTGTGTAACAGCAGAAAAGCTGATATGCCTGTGTGTTTCTGCCTCTGCCAGGCCTCAGAAACACTCAGGTACATATTTGAACAGACTCAGGGAAAAGTAGGTAAAAGTGAGGTAGACCTTTAAAATATTAGAGACATTAAGTTGAGACTTTGAGATAACCAGAGCATATGGATTAATACACCTTTTCTGAAGTACAAGCAGTGTCTAACTCTTACTTATTGTCATTATTCATTAAGTGTCATTCCCCACCTTTTTGCCTAACATCAGTACTTTTCAGAGGGATTCAGAGGGACACAGCTAAAATTTGTTTCAAAATCAGGGACATCCCTGATAATTAGTCACAGTTAGGAGGTATGGCCTCTGCCCTCATCAGATATGCCAGTGTTTCTCCTGCTATGATACTTTGTGGGGGTTGTGAAGTGCTGCTGTAACATTATTTCCTGCTAGTATGGCTGGTTCTCTTTATACAGTCATATAATGCAATTCCACAACAACTGCTGGTAAAGATCCACAGAAAAAGATTTGTGCTATGGCATTCCTATTTTTCCTTTACATTCACTCATTCTGATGCAGGATATATTTATTCCAGCAGCAACTTGTATGTCTAACGTGGCTTAGTGGTACTTCATGCAATCTAGTGAGTCCAAGGTCCGGGGTTCGAGACTGACAGAGGTGTTTTATTTTGCTGCTGAGCAGAACAGGAGCCCTGAGATAGTGACTAAGGCACTTTTAAGCATTTGTAAGCAGGTTTGCGTGGGTTTGCGTGATGCTTAGCAATGCCTAGCTAAGCGCACACAAGCACACACTTGCGCAAACCCGCTAACTACTGCTTAATAGTGCTTACTCCCACTAACCCCCGCGCTCATTTCTTTGAAAGAAAAGAAAACGGGGAGATAGGAAAGTGGTGAAAAAGGGGCACAAAGAGGGAAAGTCAGTAGGGAAAACAGCTCGGGATGTGCAGGACGGGTGTAGGGAAGGCCCATAGCTGCCCATTTCTTTAACAGCAACAGCTGTGCATATGCAATAAATTTGGAGGGAAATATGAAACCTTCCACCTCTGAGAGAGGGGTGAGGACAACAAAGTATGTTGTACTGCCAATTAAATATCAGTTTGTGTCCAGCGGACATGTGTAAAAAATGGGCAGCTATGTATGGGGTGTAATTTTTTTTGGGAGCAGATTGTCCTTTTTTTTTTCAGGTGAGAGTGGAATGTAGGGTAGGGGGTGTAGGTATATTTGGGGACATAGGTTGGGGAGGTAAACAGACAAGATGCATACTGTGGCAGAATGACACGTGGTGGGTGAACACCATTGACGGGGAAGGAGGTTTGGAAATTGCTAGCCCATGAGCCCACAAATGGCAACAGTGGAACTGAGATCCCCACCCATGGGCAGTCACCACTGCACCTTCACAGCCCAGAGGGTGGCTGTGCTGGGGACTGCATAGGAGGGGCAGGCTCACCTGTGAGTCACGCCACTCATGCCTCAAGCTGGCGTAGAGGATGAGCGACAGAACGCTCAATCTCCCTATGCACCACAGTATTTTACTACTGGCCAGACAGGTTAGGAGGTGTGGCTGTGTTTAGCCAACTTTTCTCAACTTTGCCCAACATTGCTCTACGCTGCTGTACGTTGCCCAACGTTGCGCTAGTTAGCGTGGTGCGCAGCTTCACACAAACATGTTCTGTTTGCGCTACTTTGCGTGATGCGCAGCAATTGTGCTAGTTAAAGCAGTGCTCAGCTATGAGCAATTATACTTAAATATGCTTAATACTGAAACTTTGCTTAGCAGTGCTTCACATTGCTTAAGATATGTTACTTATGCATTCATCAGTATGCATAACCATTTCACCTTCTTATACGTATATATATATATATATATATATATATATATATATATATATATATATATATATATATATAATTCGTTCATTACTACATAGGCCATTTCAATGCTTTTTACTAAAATTTAAATGATAAATGTCAGGAATTATTTTTATATACAGATTTCCAACAGAAAATAGAAAGGGGAGTGGTGGGACTCGAACCGGGAATGCCTCCTCTTTGTGCGAAGGCTGTACCACTACGCTATTGCTATTTTGCTTAATTTGCATACAAGTTTCTTATTATCCTCTTCGATGTGTAAACTGTTAACTGTAGCTAAGCAGTGGCCAAACCCACGCAAACACACACAAATACGGGCAGCTATATCAGGAATAATAAAAAAAAAAAAAAAAAAAAAAAAGTTTTACATTTTATAATTGTATAGGGGTTTAGAATGTGGGGGAGTGTAGTGTTGGGTATGTACACATTTGAGCGGACATGCTCATGTCAGTTGACATTTCCCAATTGAGAGACTTGCAAGGGCATGGATTTTTGGACTGCTCGGCAGTCGGACACACCCCCTGCACTCGTGCATGCTCCGTGTTAGCCTTAGAGTTGAAGCAGCGCGCCCTCATTAATATGCATGGCGCACTGCCGTCTTACTCTTAGACTGGCATTTTCGTGTAAGACTAATTTAGTCTTACATGGAGGGTTCGTGAATTCTGGGGCCTGTCTATCACTACAGCCAAACAAATTGACAAACCAACTTTAAGGTAAGGCTATAACTGCACAAACACATCAACTTGCACTACCACTATAAACTACAGTAAAGGAAGACACAAATATAAAAATATACTACTATTATTTTTTTTTGTTAAACAAGAGTGCAGCAGCAAGAAAAGAAAGGGAAAGGTAGAAGAATCCTCTAACTGAAATGGATTCTAACCTTAAGGGGAAGCGGCCCTCTAACTTAAACGGGCAGCGAGAGCCCTCTAAGGTAAACAGAGCTCTCACTAGTAGTTAGGAGGGGGGAAAACCAAGTCCTTCAATGACCTAATGCAGAAAACATGAAAAACTAGCGGAATAGAAAGAAAAGTAGCAGAGAGAAAATTTAGACAAATACTATTAGAAAAACCTATACTTAACCAACGAGCCAGCAGGAACACTTCTCGATAACTTAAGCAGCAAATGAGATCTGGGGATGTGGCCCAGAGCATCATGGGTTAGGGGCTAGCCTCGAGCCAGTGGAAGCTTTTGAGATTTAGTATTCAGCTGAGTTGGAGTCATTAACGGCTCCGAACCCCAACCTGCAAGAATTACGGCGAGATAGGACAAGATAACATCATTAGTTTCAGCCAGGAATGTGATATAAAATAACTTGATCTGGATGAGTCTGTTGATGAGACTGCAAAATTTGTGGATTATTTGAACCATTGTACCATCTACATTAAATTCATAAAGTGTTGGAACAGGGAAAGTATTAGTTACTTGGACATATCTATTTCCCACACAACTGGTTTTAAATCCAATTTGCTTAAGAAAGAAACAAATTGTAATAGTTTGCATTACTCCAGTAGCCATTCATATTTTCACAAGAAAAATCTGGTAAAAGGGCAGGCCATATATATATCGCTAGGATGACATCTGAGTTTAGGGATGTTTGGGGTGAACTTGAGAAACTAAAGGAGATGTTCCTAAACAGGGGTTTTCTTGAAAAAATAGTTGATGGAATTATCAATGAAGTTTACCAAGGCTGGCGTGTCAAATTTAAATCCTTATTAGGAACAGGTATGGAAAAATTAGGAGTGGCGGCTAGGGATGTTTGGTATGAGAAAGCATTAGTGCTTGAGTACAATCAATACTCTAATAACATTAGAGGAATTGTAAAATAAAGAATTGGAATATTTTTAAGGTTAGTAAAGAACTGTACGATTTGTTAGGACAAGAGCCTGTGTTTACATATAAAACTGGGAAAAGTTTCAAACAACTGTTCATATATAATGTTACATCTATGAATAGGTGGACTGGTCCCTGTGGCAGGTGTAAACAGTGTTCATTTATAATAAGGGAACATAGTTTGAGTTTGGAAAATTCTTTACACAGTAGGGGCATTTTTCAAAATGGAAATTGTGGCACTTGTAGATTGATTTATTTAGCTAGATGTGATGGTTGTCCGGCTTTCTGTATAGGAAAGACTGAGAGAACCTTGAAAGTCAGAATATGTGAACATGTTTGACATTACTGTAAAAAAGGAGATTACTGCCCCGTATAAACATTCTACTGTTTGAAGTAATTTTTGTCTATTCACGTTTGGTATTCTAGATGGTATAAAATTGAATCCTAGAGGTGGTGACTTGAAAAGGTTATTCATGGGGAGAGAGAAGTGATATGGCAGCTTAGGCTGGATGCCACATTACCCCCCCCCCCTGGTTTAAATGAACAAGTGTCCCTGACACCAATTTTAAATGAGAAGGCAGCTTCCATATAAATAGGTTTACTTATTGTGCCACTTCATTGTTTCCAAAGATTTTTTTAATGATGGTCTAATATGAACTTGGGGAGGAGAGATAACCTGTAGTTTTTTAATGGAGGAGTAGTTGTGGAATATGGATAGGTATTATCTTTTCAGAATAGGTATGGAACTTTAAGATGCAACACTTTATGCAAGTATTTAATTGATTAATTTAGGAGGGATGAAACTTTAAGGTATTTATAATGTGCATTGCATTTTGGATGCGTGTCTCACTTTACAGGAAGAAAGAGCTTATTGTTGGATGTTTTATTTTCATAAATTGTCAGCTTTGAACCTTCGTGAGAGTTGAATCAGACATTTTTTATTGCATTAGTGGTACATTTTCAGCAAGATATTTCTCATTTTTTTCTAGCCAACAAAGTTAAACTTAAGGGTACTATGTCTAGGAAATTCAGATCCTGTGTCCCAGGTAAAAAATAATAATTTCCTTATTTACATCCATTGGGTCACTCAGTATTTCTGCTAGATTACTCCCTAGGGAATTTTTAAAATCTCAAAACAAAAAAAAATGCTGATAAGTGGTAAAACATTAACTAAAAAAAAAACAGTAATAGCACTGTATAACACTTTAAAGCACTGGAAAGAGACGCAAATGATTTAAAACATTTGATATTGTTTAATTTAAGCTTGTGTATTTGTCCGCACTTAATCTAATCTGCCATTTTGTTTCCTTTTCTTTTTTTTACCTATCCTGTTCTTATAATCACTGACCCTTAAATCCTCTTGGACTTGCTCCAATATAAAAAAATAAAAACTTCTTGTACTTGTCACATAGACAAATGTGCTTATATAATGCATTGTTGCTGTCGTAGCTTTTTATAGAGTTAAGGTTTTCCTTAATTTTCTTTAAGCTTCTGGATGTCATTTCCACATAAAATGCATCACATCCAGAACAAATGCTAATATACACCACCCCTCTAGAGTTGCAGGTAAATCTCTTTGTTGCTACTATAGTATTTTCCATCTGTTCTAAGACAATAAAATGTCATTTGTAAATATACCTACGGATACTACACATACCACACTTTTGCATTCCATTTTGCTTATTGGTATGAAAGATGTTCGAGAAATGTTGTGAAGCTGATATTCAAAAAATGTTGGCTGCTAAAAATGAACATAGTTTATAGTTTAAACCTTGAGGGAAAAAAAACTGATTTGAGATGTATTTTCTTACATTCTGCTTCCCTCTGGATTTTAATCACTATTTTATTAATGTGGTCAAATTTTGTCTCCCTAACACAAAACCACACTGATCCATATCTGATCAATTTTTACACCTTTGCCATTCTTTTGGCTAGTATAGAAAGAAACACTTTATAGTCATGGTTTAAAGTTGAAATGGGTCTGTATGAAACTGGATCTGAAGAGTCTCTATGCCATCTTTAGGTAACACAGCCACCACAGTTTTTTTCTAAGATGTTGGTGCTTCCCCTCCTTTTAAAATACTGCTAAACAAAATTTTCTAGATGTTTATCACTTTCTTCCCTCCTAATTTCCAAACTTCCTCAGGAATACCATCTCTTCTTGGATACTTTCCTGAAGATTAGTTATATATCTCTGTTTTTATCTCACCTCCTATCTTAACTGTTAGTTGTTGAGCCTTGTGTACCTCTAACCATGGTATAATTAAGTCTTCCATGAATATTTCCATTTGTGTTCTCTCTCTCGATTTCCATGTTTCTCTGTTTTATACAGATTTTCAAAAAAATTCCAGAATAGCTCTAAAGCCTCTACAGGATCTCTGGTAGTTGTTCTTGTTATAGGTCCCTAAATTTGTTGACAAACCCTTTCAACGCTCTGTTGACCAAGTCACTGTGCTAAAAGTTTTGGTGATCTGGAGTTGGTATCAGAAAATAATTGCTTAACTGCAATCTTTCTAAACTCATGCATATTATCCAGATACTGCCATATTTTTTTCATTAGCACTCTGATTTGCTCTTCCTCTTGTTCTTTGAGATTCTCCTTATTCTATAATACAACCAAAATCACCACCAAAAAATGTCACTTGGAAAGTATTAAAAAAAAAAAAAACATATTTAAGCACTTTCATCTGACTCAGTATTTCTTCAGAATAAAACTACCATGTTCATTTTTATAAGACCATTTGACCAATTAGAAATGCACCTTAATTTAATCAGTAAATTATTCATAGATCCCAATATTCAAAATTTAAAGAAATAATTCATTTAAAAAAATAGCTAAAGCTAACTTTAACACAATATTAATTGATTCATTTATTCCAGGAAATTTGTCAGCTTGCAGCCTTGGCTGCAGTAAAGTTTCTTTCCTTTCTAATCGTTTCTTATAGGTTCCACTTCGACAGTCCATAGGTACATGCTGTAACACAGCAACATAATTTTTTAAAATAAGTCATAACTCTTTACAAGTCTAAATAAGGTATTATTGCTATTCTTTGTCCTAAACATGCTGTTTAATTATTTTAGAAAATTTGCTTGTGGTCATGCCAACATAAAACGCCTCACAATGTGAACAGACAGCAATATACACAATACCCATGGAATTGCTATCAAAATGCCCCCTAATGACTATAGATTTCTCCAAGTGCTTCAAAGGAACATTCTGACCTTCGAAAATAAAATTATAAGCTGTGCAAAAGTCACACTTAAACATACTGTTCTCTTTTTTGTACTGATGTTTCTTTTTTTTTTAGTATTTTCACTTTCTAACATCATTGAGTAAATCAGTGTAACCTAAAGATATTTTCCAATTATCTTTGATAAATGTTCTTATAAGAAAATCATCCACTGTCATTTCTAAAACAAAACGTTAACCAAATTAATTTATACACTTAATTGCCCTGAGATTTGTTAGGGATAACCCCAGTTAATATAGACAGAAAAAGCTAATCTCTCTTACCAGTAATTTCTTCAGCAGCTTGTGGTATAACTCCTTGCATTAAACAATTTAACTCCTGCATGCCATCTAAAAATGTTTGATTATTAGTAAGTCTAGAAAGTCTGATCATTTGTCCTCTGTGGATGTTGTTTTCCAAGAAACAAGGTGTGCACTAGCATAATGTAAATAGTTGTTGAAACTGACTTTTCTGTAAATCCTGCTAGAAAAAGTCCATTTGGTGGGATCCCAACTAGCAACCAAATTTAAATAGGGTACACAGAGTCCTGTATGACCCAACACAAACACTAAAAAATCAGTACTACTATTCAGTTGTTCAACATTTTTTAACCTGTTCTTTTGATGCATCGGTGATGAAAAAAAAAAAAAAAAAGGTTTGATGTTTTCCAAACAGTCTGTTTCCTGCAATGAGCTAAAAAAGGTTTGGTATTTTCCAGTCTGTTTCCTGCAGTGAGCTAACATAGGTCTTACATGCTCTGATTTACTAGCATAGGTGGTGTGAGGCTCCCACATTGTTCTTCACACTCTGCATTTGCCTGAGAGAAAAACAAATTTGTTTTCAACTTCTGCTTTTTAGATAAGGGCACAATTAGTGAGTGTTTGAATGCAGGATTTACTATGCAGTATTATAAAGGCAGTATAAAAATGTGTTTCAGGCTTTGAAATGCTCTCATGCCAACTTTAGAAGGCTACGATAGAGTTTGGAAAAAATGACACCGGATTTGATGAGCTCATTACTCATGTTCTTGTTCTTTTGTTATAGCTTTGAAGTGAAAGGCAGCAACAAAGAAGGCAATAGATTACATGCAATGAAGACATGATCAGTAGGACTGGCTGAGGGTAAATTTAAGAAGTTGTTAGTAATAGCCTTTATGTGTAGATTAGTATTGTCTCTTTCTTTTATCACTTGTAGATGTTATGATTTTACCATGAGCAGTAGTTTATTTTAAACTTTTTTTCAAGAGGAAAATGAGTTATATATGGGTATGAGTACACTGAAGAGTAAGTCTAAGCTAACCAAAGGACTGGTTTGGAAATACAGGAGGAACAATCAGTAGTGCTTAGTAGCAGATTTAGTTTAGCATTCTTTTGTGTGGGAGGAATCTACCTATAATGATTTTTATGTGAAATTTTTGGTTTTGATAGACCATGATGATGCAACAGAACTGTGGGCAGTAATGCTTTTGCAAAGCACTTTTGTAATTAAACATCTACGTTTGATATTCTAATGATTAGATGCAAGGTAGAATTTTTTCTTTGAGGATGTTGGGCCAGGTAGGTGATTTAACTGTAGGGGGGTGAATATCAATGACACAACTGTGTAGATTAGTATGCCCCCCTTCCACAATTCTGAGTTGACAGTGTACCCATTTAGTCATTGTCTGTGCCACCTCCATATCTGCTATGTGGTCCATATTCAGTGAACGTTGTATAATTTGTAGCATAGGTTGAAGGAAAAAATATAATCTTTTATCCAAGTTTCTGTAATACCCTGAATGTGTAGCTGTTGTGTAAATAACCAGACTTCCAGTTTGACCATTTAATGTTGAGACTAAATGCATTAATGTGTGCTACTTTTAGGTAATTTTTGTTGTGATTTTATTGGACAATAATGAAGGAATTTGCAGCTGGAAAAGGCCTGTGTTAGGGTGGTTGCTGACGAGGGATCATCCATCTGGACTTGGCCCGGTTGCTGCTGAAGAATCCCAAATTTTTAGTTGATGAGGGAATGTGCCTCTGAGCAGGGTCAGAGTCGATCTGAATGTCTTCACTGCAAGTCCACATTTGTAGTGGGTATTTGAGTTTGGTAAGAGTTTTTAAAATAGAAAAGTGGAAAGCTTAATTTTTGGAGATGTGTTTATTGTAGAAATTGTTTTCTAGTAATAGTTCATGAATTTTGAAGGGTTGAAGGTATACTTTTGAGAATTTCACATTTAAATTGATGTGAGCATTTAATGTTCAGTTGGATGTAGGTAGAGAGGATGTCAGTAAGATGAAGTAATAAGAGGAGGGGGTGATGCTAAGGATGAGGGGGCATTTAATGTCAGTCACACTGTGTGTTGGATGGAATGAATAAGAGAAAATAGCATGGAAATCCAAGAATTGAGATGAGCTGAGGGGATTTTGAGCTGAGATAATACTTGATTTGTTTTGTAGTCAAATAGTTGATGTAAATTATTTGTATGGCAAGAGAGAAGTCTACTGTAAAGGTAGGAAACTGGTTAATCTGATTTATTAACTTGAAAGGATAGAAGCAACTAGTGAGTTAAGAATTAATGTAGATGCTTTGTTATTTGCAAATGAGAAAGTGTGACTGACTGTGTTGATTTAATACTGGTAGCATAGCTAGAAGTAAACAAGGAGGAGTTTGCTTTAATGGGCTAATTTATGAAATCAGTGGAGACTGGTTGTTTTAAGGCATGTACTGATATTCTAGATATAAAGGTGATGATGTGCGGTATGTGGGAATGGGTGTAAGGTAAGGAGCATAGTGAAACTTCAAAAGGCTATTTTTCAGAAGCAGTGTGTCAGCGTTTTTTCTGTCTGTGATGCTCTTAGGGATTACAGCAGTCCTGGGGAAACAGGTAGGGCAATGAAGTAGAAGCTGAGCTTATGAGAGTAATAGTCTCCCTTTTGTTTTTGATGAAAGAGATCCTCACAACGATAAAAATAAATCTGCAGTAGGGTCGTGGAGAAGTATGGGATTCAATAGAAATGGAAAAGGCTAACTGCTAGGGAAAGCTGTGCTGAGCAAATATTACTTTGTCATGGTATAGTGTACATTTTGAACCAATTTAACTATTACAGGAATGCATATTTTCTAAACATAAGTTTATGCTGTTAGATTTTCCTAGTGTTATAGTCTGACTTAGCTAATTAAACATTCGTTCTGAGGGTATTGTATCCTGGAGGTGCTTTCCACTAACTTTTATTTAGATGGTGAGACATGCTTAGAGCAGCACAAGTGGCTTGTACACTGAGCCTATTTCCTGGTCTGTTCTTTGGCGTAAAACATGAATACTATAGACTAGTTGTCTAAAAGAGGCTGGCGTCTCTTATTTTCATATTAAAAACAAATAATCAAGGGTCACAGAAGTCTTGGTGTAGAAGGGAAATTAAAGTAGAGAGCGTAATCAAATTAGAGGTATTACAAGTCTTCTAACTTGAATGTGCCTTTAAAGATGGCGTAAGTGGGGATTAGATTAAAAACTTTATGTATATGTCTCCGGGATATTTCAAAATTCTTGTAAGGGTGTTTATGCTTAATACAAGAGTATTATTTATGGGTTTTCACATAGTGCTAGAGAATAGAAATAGCTTACAGAAAGGCAGATGCAGCTCTTTAATGTCATGGTTCCTGTGATAGGTGTATGTAAAATGGTGTCTAACTTTAAGTTTGCACATAATTAACTACTCTCTTACTACAAAATAATGTATTATACTATTTAAGCTGAAATACCACTCCTGCCTGAAAGACCATTAGCTGATATATGAAAGTTGCCTTAGTAAGACTAATGGCCAAGTAAACTGTGATTGGAATTGCAAGTTGTGCCAGAAGTGTGTGTGTGTGTGTGTGTGTAAGCCTTTTTTTCTGTAATTTTCATAATTATTTTGGCCCCCTTTTATCTGTCATGGATGCTTTCCTACCAGACCTGGGTCTCCCTCAATTCATAAAAGAACCGACAAGTCCTAACCTCAGGTCTTCCAAACACTCTACACTTAACCTGATTATTACAAACATACCAGAGTCCTGTCCAAAATCAACATGCTGTCGTCATCACTAAGTGACCACTGCCCAGTCACATTTACAGTTGTCAACCAACCTGTAAAACTGCCACCAATATTAAAAGCCTTCAGAAAGCAGAGTAGCACAAATGCAGGCAAACTCAAAACCTTTCTCACAACACACAACAGGAACCATATACTGTGCTTGCATGACCCTAATATAGCAGCTTTAAACCTAACCAACTTTCTACTCCAGCTGCAAAGCAGATTTTTTCCCATTCATCTATAGGCTTTATAAACCCTCCAAAACTGAATGACTGTCAACTGAAGTCCAGTATCTTTTAACTCTTAAGTGATGAAGCATGGCAAAAATGGAAACAGACCCCCCAAAACTGACAACCACACCTCCTTTATAGTCTTGTATAACCTAGCCAAGAAGTCCATCAGAAGGCACAAAAAAAATGTCTTAACAGATTACCCTCATACATTCCCCAAACACTTTTGGAAAGATGTTACCCTACTTAAAGGAAGAAAATCTCCTTTTGATATCCTGTCTACAAATGCCATTCAGTGTGGTACAGCAAAACTTTCTCCAGAGGATTTTCTTAAAGAATTTAGCAATATCCTATCAGTAAACTCCATACCTCCCACAGATCATGCATTGTCCACCCCGCCACCATCCACCCAATCTTCTACTTCAAATGCAAACGTCCCAAAGAAGTCTCTATTCTTCTTGAAAATATTTCCACTGGCACGTCATTAATCTGATGGCATAACCCCATGGTTCATATGTCACTGCAAAAATCATCTGTCTTCCTTTCGCCGACATGTATAATCTGTGTCTCATCCAAAACATGACACAAATTTGGAAAACTGCTCTATTTAAACCTCTTCCAATGCAAACCAACCCAAAAGATACCCCTCACTTCTGCCCAATATACATACCCCAAATTTTGAGACAACTTCTTGAAAAGATGCACCCAGCTCTCCCTATATATATCCAACAGTACCACTTGCTGTCCACCAAATAATATAGATTCTGGCCTGGCCAAAGTACTGTGACAGCACTTTGGTCTCTAACTAGTGACAGCCTGTTAAACTCTGATAGTGGCCTCCTTACAGGTACCATGTTTATAGACCTGAGAAAGGCATTAACCACTATCTTCTCCAAAACAAAGTGAATTTGTTTTCAGTCCTGATGCCACTCTCTCTTTTAAAAACTTCTTCACTGACAGACACTTCAGTTAAAACAGGATCCTCCCGATCAGAACTTGCCCCTGTTACCAAAGGTGTACCATAAGGTTCCATTCTTGCCCAATACTCTTGTCCATATTCATTAACAAACTTCCTTGTGACCACCCCATCTCCCACTTACCCTGTATGCTAATAACATAGTCATTTGCCTAACAGGTCAATCACACCACATTCAGTGCCAGCTGTTGTCAAACTTACATGAGCTCCACCAATGGCTCATAAACTGTAAAGTAATTCTCTACCCTACCAAGACAAAAACTATGCATGTTATGTTGTCCTATCTCACCTTTATTCTTACAAGGATGGGTTCGGAGCCAATCCTTGGCTCCGACTCTGCTGAATACTTAGCTGAAGAAGTCAAACTTGGCTTGTGGCAATATGGTATCCCACAATGCAGTGGTGTAATTCCCCAGATCTAGTTTGCCTCTTTATAAGGTTGGATGCGCTCATCTTTGCCATCCCTAAGTTGTGAAATTTTTTCTATATTACTTGTCAAAACTTAATATTTTTGCATATGTATAGCTCTATTATTAATAGATTTTATCCGTTGGTGTCTCTCTGCTGTTTTTAGTTGAATAGAGAGAGTTTCTCCCTTTTGCCATCGCATTATAGGCCTTTTGGTATCCATGTAGTGGTTGTTAGTTTTGTGTGTGTGTGTGTGTGTGTGTCTTCATAGCTCATTTAAGTTAGAGAGCTATTCGCCCATTTAAGTTAGAGGGCTTGTACTGTTTGATCATTTTTTGTGTGAAAATCAGAACCATTTGAGTTAGAGGTTCTAATTTTCTTTCCCTGGTCATTCTTCCTTGTATTGTCATTTGGTAGCATATTAGTCTTAGATAAATATTTGTTGTGGTTGATACAGCCTCTACGCTTCCCCTTTCTGTGAAAATGTCTAAAGAAATAAAGAAAGAGAACGCAAGCCGTTGGGCTTAAAGAAATGTCAGAAGTGCTCACAAAAGATGTAACTCCACTGTTGGACATGTTGTTTTTGTCTACTGCCTTGGTGCTATTCATCTCCAAGAGGACTGCACCTTCTGTCATTCGTTTAGTAGCAGAGTTCTTCAGGAAAGAAGAAACAAGTTGATTCTAAAAGGGCTTTTAAAGCCTTCCTTTGAAGAGGCCATTCATAGCTCTTCTCCTCTTCATCAAAAATGGAAAAATCGCACAAGAGACAATCTCCAGCTACATTGGCTCATATAGGAGCCGCCAGTCCAACTCCCTAAAATTTCTAAGGCCACTATTTCCTCAGCTGCACAGTCCTCAGACCCATCGGAAGTTCTTTTGGTTGACAGGCCTGGTTCTTCGACTCCAAAGCCTTTGGAGCTGGAAGATACCTCTACTCGGAGCCGGTCCATTGAAATTTCGCCGCTTTCTCCGACCTTGAGATCACCAATCCTCAGTAGGTCTCTCTCTCCTTCCTTATTTTCCAGGTCTACAAGAAGCTTATCAGATGAGGACGTGGAACGAGTTGTGCGTAGACTCAAGTCGCTGACTAAATTGTTCTTGGCTCCCACCCATTTGGTTTCGGAGACTACTGTGCCCACTATTGTTCCTCCTTTGAGCCAAGCTGGTCCTTCGGAGCCGGAGTGCTCGGTACTGCTTACTGTGGAACTGTTGGTTTCGGGACTCCATCATGTCTACACGGAGCAGACATCTGGTCTGACTCTCTCTGTGCCATCCGGTGAGTCTGGGAGCCGGGGTTCCCTGGTCAGCTCCAAGGGGGATTGTCTGCTCCGATCTTCTTCAGTGCTGAGCTTACCCCTTGGAGCATTGGTTTAGGTTAGCTCAGCTCCTTCATCAGCCTCTGGTCCGATGTCATTGGCTCTGTTGCCTTCCTCTGTCTCGTCGGAGCAGGCGGGATTCACCTTTGAACTGATGAGTAGTGTGTTGTCCACCCATTCAGCACCACAGAAGGATACCAGTACTTGTCCCCCCAAGGCACTGGCTACTGTCTCACCACCACCCATTTCTCAAGACAGCAGAGACCCAGAGCGTCAGAATCCCCCATTGTGTGAACCCCTCTCATCCGAGGCCTCCCCAGAATATCCTTCTGAGGAGCTACCTCGGAAGAGAACTTGCAAGAGGAAGCATGTTGACTCCCCAGATGAGTCCATCACTTCAGACACTGACCTCAGTGAGTCGGAAGGTTCCTCATGGTCGTCCTCTGTCAGTCTCATTTGCAGATATTCTAGAGATCCTTAACCAAAGAGGCAGCTGGCAGACCACTACCCCTGCTGATGAGTCAGTGTACCTGAAGGCTTTTGGGTCTCAACCTTCAGCCTCCTGGGTATCTCCACTCCGCCTTTCGATAAACTAATGGAACTGGTTAGTCAAAAGGCGTGGGAGTCACCTGACGCTTTGGAACCGGTCCCGCAGAGGCCAAACAAATTTTTGTCAGCTCCTTTGGACAAAGAATTTTTAACAAAGGGGAGTACCTGTAGATGCTATGGTGGGGGGCAACAGACACAAAAAAGGAACTTGCAGAGACTTCCTCATCTGTTCATTCTCTGAATAAAGATTCTAGAACGATGGGCAGATACGGCAAGCTTATCTCCTCTTCAGCGACTTTTTCTCTGCGATCACTGAACTACTTATCCCATTTTACGAGACTACAAAGAGATCTCCTGAAAGAGCTAGGAGATACTCTGCAAGGTTCAGTAGCTGCGGGGGTGAATGATAAAGTCTCCTCCCAGCAGTCCATCTTACATTCCATTGCCAACTCCTCCATGAGGCTCATATACGCAGCAGATGGAGCAAGCAGGGCAGTGGGTTCTGGAGTTTCCCTTAGGAGACATTCCTGGATGCACATGTGATATTGTGCAGAGCCCTTCAAGTCTACCTTTACTAACACCACTTTTAATGGTTCCTCACTCTTTGGATCCAAAGTAAAAGATGCTCTAGCCTGATGTGAGCAGGAAGGAAAAACTCTCTGCCATTGGAGTACGTTTTTCCGTACCTTCAGGACCCTATCCCAAAAGTCAGAAGGGTGGGAAGATGTGGTTCAAAAGATCCCAGAAATGTTTCTAGGACGCATGGGGTGATATCTTCCCCAGGGGCAGAGGGGAAGGTAATAATGGTAGACGCTGCCCCAGAGGCAGAGGGGGTCCTTAAAAACAGGGTGACCATGATTACTTTTAACGGATGCCCTTATCAGTACTCCTGAAAGGAGGCCCAACTGCTCTACTCTGGAGGCAGTCAGAGGACATTTATCTATGTACCCAGAAGCCTGGTGAAATATCAAACTACAAATGGGTACTAAACATAATATCCAGAGGATATGCCATCCCTTTTTGCAAACCTGTCCCAAAGACCAAAACACTCCCGGATGTTCCACCCAATCTCAGGGAACAAGCAACTACAGAGGTTCAAAAGTTGCTCCAAAAAAGTAATCCAAGAAGTCCCTGCAGATCAAATAGGATTCGGAATTTACTCAAGATTCTTTTTAATGCCAAAAAGAACAGGGGACTGGAGGCCCATATTGGACCTAAGCAAGTTAAATGAATCTGTCAAGAAGCCAAAGTTCCGAATGGTGACACTGCAGTCTGTACTCCCCTTTTTAGGGAAAGACAATGGGATGTGCTCGATAGACCTTCAAGATGCTTACTACCACATAAAAATGGACAGGACATCAAGAAGGTACTTACGCTTCCAGCTGGGAGGCAGCCATTACCAGTTCAGAGCTCTGCCCTTTGGTCTCACTAAAGCCCCTAGAGTGTTCAGCAAATGTACGGCAGTAGTCACAGTTCACCTGAGGTGTCTAGGATTCCGTGTTTCCCTATCAAGATGACTCTCTCTTATCTGCCACCACCAAGCATCTACTCCTACAAGCCAGGGATCTAACTTTGGACATCTGCAATCAGTTGGGCATTATAGTAAATTTCAAAAATCTGCCTTGTTGCCCTGTCAGTGTATTACATTCATAGGCGCAGATCTAGATACTTCATCGATGGTAGCACGTCTTCCAACAGAAAGAGTCATAGCTCTCAGACAGCAAATACTTCACATCCTTCCCATGGACAAAGTGAACGCAAAAGTAATTCTGTGCTTATTAGGAACAATGGCCTCCACAATTACACTAGTTCCTTTTGCCAGAATGCACATGCGGATACTTCAGTGGCTATTATTCTCCCAATGGTCACTTCAAGCTTTATTCTAGTAAATGGAAGAGGTTTTCCCTGTGGGCTCAAGATAAGAACATTGATCCTTTCTCTGCACCTATTCACTCAATTTTGGAATTCTTGACGTTACTTTTTCAACAAGGCTCAGCTGCAGCAACCATCAAAGTTCAACTTGCTGCAATTTCAAATTTTCATATTGGTGATAATTCTTCAAACTTCATGTCACATAGGTTGTGCAGAGCCTTCTTAAAAGGTGATTCCTTATTAAGACCTCCCTTCAGTGAACACCTTTCTCCCTGGGATCTAAATTTTGTTTTGTCTCTTCTCATTTTACCTCCCTTCGAGCCTTCTTCATCTTCAGACCTCAAGTTCCTTTCATGGAAGACCTTATTTCTAGTGGCTCTAACTTCTGCCAGAAGGGTGTCAGAACTGCAAGCTTTCTATTAAACCACCATATTTGATTTTTCATAAGGATAGGGTATCCTTGCGTACTAACCCTTCCTTTTTACCAAAGGCTGCGTCTCCAAACAATATAAATCAATCCATAGAACTTATTCTTTCCTAAACACAAACAAGACAGAGTACAAATTACACCAACTGGACATGCACAGACAACTTAGATTCTGTTTGCATAAAACCAAAGAAAATCCGACCAATTATTTGTATTCTTTTCCGATGCAAAAAAAGGATCCTCAGTTTCAAAAACTACTCTTTCTAACTGGCTTTCAAATTGTATTACATTTATTTATAAATCAAATCACAAGCAATTACCTTTCAAGGTAAAGGCTCATTCCATTAGAGCATTGGCTACGTCATCTGCTTTTCAAGCCAGAATCCCCATAGATAATATTTATGAAACAGCTTGGTCTACTCCACATAATTTTATTACTCATTACAAAGTGGATTTGGCATCCAGGGACAGGGCATCCTTTGTTTCCACAGTGCTTAAAGGTGTACTCTCATGAGCCACCCAGGAAAAAGGTGCTAGGGACGCTGTCCCATTATTGTAAGAATTACGGCGAGATAGGACAACATAACATAAAGAAGTTATGTATTCACCATAACGTTCCATGTTTGTTGTCCATCTCGCCGTTCATTCTTATGAACCCTCCCTCCTTCCATCTGCCAAAGACTTCTTGTGGACCTGGTTGATTTTCACCATCTCAGGGTCGCTTTGTCTCAGCTCGTTTCTCCTTTCACTACATTTGGTATGGACTTAGACACTTGTTTATATGTATATGTTTGTACATATGTATATAGTGTATATATTCAGTATTAGCAGCAAACAAGATCTGGGGAATTACAGCACTGCATTGTGGGATACCTTATTGCCACAAGCCAAGTTTGAGTTCTTCAGCTAAGTATTTGGCTGAGTTGGAGCCTAGGATCGGCTCCGAACCCATCACTGTAAGAATGAATGGCGAGATGGACAACAAACATGGAACATTATGGTGAGTACATAACTTCTTTTTTTTTGGACTTCTACAGAAGTTTCAAGCATCTGACTCTCTTAACTATCTTTGATCTACACAATCATACCACAGAGACAACTTTCACCTTCAAATACCTAAAACTATGGCTTGATCAAAGTAAGAGACTGAATAAACTCCCTCCTCTTCTGGGACAAAAAGATCTTCCCATTTCTTTTCCAACTAGCTAAACCAGCCTTTGGCAAAGAACTTCTCCTTTCTTAATTTGAATATGGGTGTTAAGTTTTTGCTTCTGCCTCCAAGAAAAGCATTACCACACTGCAGACTCTCTGACAACATCTGCAAATTACTTACAGACAAACTTTTCAGTGAGCATCCCTGTATCATCCTAGAAAAAGCTAAATGGCTACCCATGAAACAAAGATCCAACCTACATTTAAGACCCAAACTCTACAAACTATTCCAACTCCACACATTTACTCCCCTTGCAGCTAGATGTCATGAAAAAACTTTCCCATACAACCAGACACACTACTCACAAGCCACACCAACTCTAATTGCCCCAGAACCAAACTCCACAGCACTGTACATGCTTTTTCCTCTCGGGCGCCTACTCTTTAGGTAAGCCTTGCCTATCAACATTAAGGATGTCAACACTTATTCCAAATTCAGAATATAACTCAAGCGCTACTTCATCCAAGCTAAATGCTCCTCCTTCCACACAAGACATATCACCTGTCCTATCTACTTTCCGAGTCTCCTCTCTCTCTCTCAAGATTCACTGAAGATTGACCCACTTTAGAAACGAATGCATATATTGTACATTTCACTCTGTAGGTACACATTTTTTTATGTAGTTAGTCTAAACTGTTATATTATTGGTTACATGTCTGTATTTGTTAGTGAAATGTTTTATATTATACCTGGGCTGAACTTGAAATTGGTCAGTATTGATCAGTGCACTGCTCTGGTAAACAAATATAAAATTAATAAATAAATTACTTACTGCAGAGGCAGCCAATAGAAACAGACTATAACGTGCAGTATATGGAAGCTAGCAAGCTGATTTAACAAAAAGAGCAAAAATAAGCTAAGGGTGAAAAGGGCACACTACCAGCTTTAACAATGTGCTAACATTCAAAAAGCAGCTTTTCTCCAGAAACACTCTATTGATTCATACCCCAGTAAGAATAAACATAGTCACATGCATATTAATCTTTCCAGAGCAAACTACAGAAATCCTATCTCAGTAGGCACTGTGATCACAGTCACATGATTATAAATGATCATAGTATAGCCTTTAAGTGAATCAGCAAAGAACATAGTTGGTAGATGTTGTAGAACAATATTAACATTTTAAGTTGTAGTATACTGTAGACAGTCAGTGATATGACTAATATTCATTGAGCATAGTCATTCAAAAGCATATAAAAACAAATATCCATCCGTCTATAATAAAAGCCTTCTATGCTGCCCAGTGTTATTTATCTAATTCTTTTGAAGAGTAATACCAACATCAACTAAACATATTGAACTAAAAAGCAACGCAAGTAAAATAGCCTGCAGACCACTTAATTTGATTAGCTAGTCTTAAATAAGGGGAAACAAGGAACTGCACTGGAGAGAAAGGGTGAGGTGTGCAGTTTAAAAGAACTAACTGGAAGGAAAGGAAGTTTTACTGGAGAGTGAATAGTTGAAGATAAGCCAGTGATTAAACACAAGAGTGAGCAGAGTAGTAGTCAGTCCCCAAGCAGCAGCAGCAGCATAAGCATGCAAGAAAACATTTAGTAGTTTTTCTGGGTTTATATTGAATTAACAAACTAATTCATCGACCCCTTTTAAGCGAAAGCTTAAAATCTCGAACACCCAGAACAGCGATTTTTTTCACAGGGGAAAAAAATCTCTGGGCCTGTGTCGGGAGTTTGTCCTTTCCTCCACTGTGGTGCAATCTCAGAGTTGGTATATTTAAGTGGGGGCGGGGGTTGTGGGAGGAGGCGAAGCCCCCCACATTATCATTATATAATGTTTTAAGTTTTTGTGGACCAGCGTTTTTTTTTTTTTTTTTTTCTTCCCTGTGAAAAAAATTGCTGTTCCGGGTGTTCGAGAAAGGGGTCGATTAATTAGCATTTGCTTTTCTAAGTGTTTGCTAATTTAATATAGACCCGATTTCCTTTGCATGTTACCCTTAGGGCTTACATCAGTCATAGGGAGATCATAGAACAGTACAGTAGAAGCTGAACTTGTAGGTAACATGAGAGATCCTTACACCAGAAAAGATGTATTTATAGTGGAGGCATGGAGTAGTACAGGATTCATTAGCAAGGGGAAAGGATAGCTTTCAGGGCAAGTTGCTTTGAACAAAAATTAATTCATTTCTCTCCATACATTATACTTTTGGATTCAGTACAACTATTATTGGAATTCATCACTTCTAAATAGAAGTTTATGCTATTCGATTTTCATAGCATCACAGTCTGACTTAATCACTCATTCTGAGATATTGTTTGTATCCCAGTTGAGCTTTCAACAAACATCTAATCACTTGGGTGACTTCCTTAGAGCAGACCAAGAGTCTAATAGATGCATCCTGTTTCCTGGTACATTCTCTGACCTCAAGCAAGAATACTAAACATTAGTGGCTTCGGAATAACTGATGTTTATTTGCTCTGAGTAGCTTGCCCTTGCTAATGGGGGATGAGGGATTGCACTGCACCTATGACGCATCAAAAATAATGTTGCAGGCAAGAAATATTGGATCCCACATGTCAAGGTAGAAAAGTATGCTGCTACTACAAAAATACAGGTTATTCCTAAACTTAAACCAGTTCATACTATCTATCTTATTTACTTGCAAAAAAAAATCTCCAGAACATAAACAGGGACCAATTGTTTCAGTTACTTTCAAGGCAAACTTGTCCGCAGTAATTCTCTTTTTGAACACTAGACTTTGGTTTTACCTTTGGAAGTGCAAGGAGTGAAGAAAAAGTAAATAATGGAGGCAGTATTTTTCATTTTTAACACCTTTATTGAATTGTCACTTGTGACATAGGCACATTTTCATTTAATAAAACTAATCAAACTGTATTTATTGTGATGATTTGAGGTGTCGACAACTATGCCAGGAGATGTAGGGCAGTGGATGTGT
This sequence comes from Protopterus annectens, assembly GCF_019279795.1. Lineage (NCBI taxonomy): Eukaryota > Metazoa > Chordata > Ceratodontiformes > Protopteridae > Protopterus > Protopterus annectens. The sequence goes on along the minus strand of NC_056748.1, from coordinate 407,870,128 downwards.
AATATACAGCAGCACAGCTAGCTGGAATTTTGCAGCAAATTATGTCATTTGTATATCCAACTGACTTGTACAGATACTTGTTATGAAAAATGCATTTGTAAAGCTGCTTGTATGAAAAATATACCAACAGTGTGTCCTGCTGGACAGAAAAGAAATATGCATTTATATCCAGAGGATACTGGAAGAGATGATGATGGTCTCAGTCCAGCTAGCTTTGAAAAATAGTAAGAAATTAAATTACTTAATTTAGGCCATGAAGATTGTATCTTACAGTTCTTATTTCAGCCAGAGACAAAATGTCTGGGAAAACAAGTACTAGGAAGCCTTCTGTATTGTCTCTCTCAAGGAACTAATTGTTTATCTGGAAGAGTGGAAGTGTTTTATGATATTTATGACTTCCAGAAACTGCAGCAGATCTTTGCAAGCGGTGTGTGTGTGTGTTATTGACACTTGCTAAATCCTGGCAGCTTCTAGCCAAGAGGCTAGCTTGGGAACCAGAAGTCAGATGACCAGATGTATGTGATGTCATTCAAAATTGTTTTAACACTAGGTGAGACTGAAGTCTCAGAGCATTCTACTTTTGGAACCTGACAAGGAAGGACTCCTCACCTACTTCATCTTGCCTTGCCCTGTTTAGTCAGGGAAAGCAGGCAAAGATGTCAGCAGAGGATTATGGCAAGCTAACAAAGAAACCAGTTAGCCAAGGTGTGTGAAGCCAAATACTGGTGCATGCCAACCTGACTAAAGAGGAAATTATTTCAGCCTTAGTCTCAGCCGAGATGAGCAACAAGGAGGATAACCAGTCTGGTGATGGGAATTTGCAGCCCTCAGAAACAGGACAGTTCACCTTTTCCTCAGAGTACTTAAAATCCGTCTGGAGTTAGAGACTTGAACTGGAGGCCAAATGTTTGGAATTAGAATCAGCAGAGAGACTGCAGTGTTTGGAGGCTGATGAAAAGGAGAAACAGATGGAATTAGAATAAGCAAAGAGAATGTGGTATTTGGAGGCTGAAGAAAATGATGACAAGAAAGGGAGATGCTGACTCTTCACCATGGTCATGGAGGTAATGGGGAATGGTATAATTAAACTCCAAAAGCAATAAAGGTCAGTAAATTTCTTCTACAGTTTACAGAATGTGATGATTTTGATTGTTTTTTTTTCATGTATTTGAACGGGTATATAAACAGTATAATATTGACAAAGGGCTCTGGGTAGAGTTCCTGGCCCCCTTATTCCATGGCAAAGCTGTAACTGCTCTTTCTAAATTGTTTGGTACTCATTGTTTAGATTATGGTAAAATAAGCGATGTTTACTGGAATATTTTAAGTCAACATCTGAAGCTTGCGGAAAAAAGTTTAATGAGCAGAGATGCAAGGTAGGTGAAAGGGGGCTATTGCAGGGAGGGAACTAACCTATACTAGCGAACCTAAAGGTGAGCCACAGATGCTGGTAGGTCCTGATGCTCCCTTGGATGGAGTGACTTCAAGGGTAGAGGTGAGTGTTAGTTCCCAGTCTGACAGTGATGCACCGCTGCCATAGGATATGAGGCTTCCTGTGGAAAGGGCGCTGGGAAGAGTAACAAAGATAGAGTTGAAGACAGGCTCAGCTCTCGGACCCTACATTAAGCAGCTTGAGGGAGGTAGTTTGAGAAGCACCTGATCCTCAAGGAAAAGGGGATTCTATATATTGGAACAAAGGGTTACTGCATAGGGAGTGGACCTTTGAAGGAGGGCTAGAGGGTGAGGTAATGCAGCAGTTTGTAGTGCCCAGAGCCTGCCATCTGGCAGTTCCTAGCCATAGCCTATGACACTTCTTTTGCAGGTCTTATAGGTAAAAAGCATACCAACAGATGTACTTTGCAGAACTTTTATTGGCCTCAGATTGCAAGGGATGTAACATGGTACTGCAGGACCTGAGAGCAGTGCCAAAAAGTAGGTAAGGCAGGAAACTAGGTCAAAGCTCCTTTGATGCCTTTGCCTATGATTGAAGAGCTATTTCAGAGGATGGCTACGGATATTGTGGGGCCTCTGTGTACTACCAAGTTTCACAGAAAAATAGTATATCCTGGTGGTGGTAGATTATGCTACTAGATACCCTGAGGCAGTGGCTCTGTTCTCCAGCGAGGCAGAGAAGGTGGCAAATGCTTTGTTAAAGATTTTCAGCAGGTTAAGTTTCCCAAGAGAAATGCTGACTGACAGAGGTGCCAATTTCTTGTCAAACCTGATGGCTTGTCTGTGGAAGCACTGTGGGGTGAAGTACCTAAAGACCACCCCCTACCATCCACAGACTAGTGGTCTTGTGGAGAGGTTACACTCTACATTAAAGACCATGCTACTGGCATTTGCAGACCAGTTTGAGAGAGTTGGACAAATATTTGCCCCAATTGCTATTTGCATACAGAGGGGTACCCCAGGGATCTACAGGATTTTCACCCTTTGAGTTTCTTTATGGGAATAATGTGAGGGGGCCTTCAGATTTAATGATGAGTCGCTCAGTGAGTGTGAATCCCACAAGGAGTCTGTTGGGACATATGTCCCGAACCTCAGGACAAGGCTCGGGCAGCTCCTGGACTGGGCCTAGGAGAACCTGGTAGGAGCCCAGCAGCAGAAAAAGGTCTGGTATGACAGGAATGCTCATGATTGAGAGTATGCTGTGGGGCAGCATGTTATGGTTCTCATTTCTGTCAGACACAATATGTTGCAGGCAGCTTTGGAGGGATCCTTCAAAGTGGTAAGGAAGATCAGTTATGTTAGCTACATGGTAGAAATGCTAGACATGAGGCAGGGGCAGAAATTGTACTACGTTAACATGATGAAGCCTTACCATGACAGGGATGCCCTTGTGCTAAGTATTGGCAGTGGATGACAGGAGGAGTCTGAGTGAGATTTACGGCTACACCGAGCCAGCCAGAACAATGCCAAGTTACTAAGGTGGAACCTAGGGATGCAGGCATATGACATGACAGTGCAACACTGTAGTGGGGTCAGCAATGCTAATGCAGATGAGTTCTCAAGACAAGGCATGGGTTAATTTATTCCAAGACAGGTCCATTCCTCTCAACTAATGTTTCTCGAGCATCACTTGAAAAACTAGCTTGAGTCTTCAAAGTGGGATAGATGTGACAATGTGAAGTATTGCCAGCTATGCCAGAAGTAGGGCAGTGGATGTGTAATGTATCCCAACACAGCTAGCTGGAATTTTGTAAAGAAATGTTTGTACTTTGCGTAGCAAACTGATTTGTGCAGATGTTTGTGTTAGATGTACCAACAGTGTGTCCTGCTGGACGGAAAAGAAATATTCATTTATATCCAGAGGATACTGGAAGAGAAGAGATTAATCTCAGTCCAGCTAACTTTGAAAAATAGTAAGAAATTAATTTACTTAATTTAGGACATAGATTTTATCTTACAGTTCTGATTGCAACCAGAGATGAGATGTCTGGGAAAACAAGTACTAGGAAGCCTTCCATATTGCGTCTAGCAGAGAACTGATTGCTACTCTGGAAGAGTGGAAATGTTTTATGGTTTTATGACTTACAGAAGTTGCAACAGATCTTAGCAAGTTCTACGTGTGTATACTGGTGATGTGTGCTAAGTCCTGGCAGTGTCTAGCCAAGGGGGTAGCATGGGAACCAGAAGATGGATGACCACATGTATGTGATGTCATTTTTGTAATCCATCACTAAAATAATATTTTAATACTAGATGAGGCTGGAGTGTCTGATGGCAGTGTAACTACCTTATTGTCTCGGCAGAAGGGGAAATAGCTAGTAAATCTGTGCCATCCTTTCCCAGATGTATGTGTGTGAAAATCAAATCTGAGTTTGTGTGTGTGTGTGAGATGCTTGGAGCAGGGTCATGAAGTAGTGGTATCACAGAGAGAGAATGGTGGAGGACTTGGCTTGGACACTGCTGAGGACTCTGCTCTAAAGCTGTGCCAGTGGGGAGTCTTACTGGGGATCTGGAGAGAGAGGGAAAACCAACCCCCGGACTGAGCATGATCCCGTGTGCTCTTAAGGGAAATTGTGCTTGATTCAGAAAGCTGCATCTGGAAATACTGTGAGTATCCATTTTTGTTCCAAGTGAACGTCCTTCTCCAGTGTCAATGGTGAGGAGTCAGGCTCTTTGATTACTGGCCCAGAGTGGGGACATCACATTGACAAGTTCACATTTACAAACATTACACTTAACATATATTGCTGTATATAATAAAACCTAAGCAACATTACATAAATTATTCAATTCCTGCCTCTTTTTTCTTAAACAAGAAACATCTTTGTTAAACCATTACTTTGACATGGGCAATCATATATTTATAGAAATGAAAACAAACCACACCAACACAATCCTAGTTACAAGTATTTTACATCACAAACCATACTGACACACGCCTATTTGCAAACATTATACATCACTTATAATCTACCCAATCATTTTCAGTCAGATATTACATAGCTCATTTCAGTCCTGCCTACTTTTAAACCTCATTCCTTCCTTGTGTGTATTGTTCCCAAAATTCCCATTTTTTTCATATGTAGTTTGCTCCTCACTTTTAATAAATATCTCAATTCCAGTTATTTTATCTCTGTTACTATATTCATTACTTCTAGTTTAGCTGGTTTACATTTTGATTTCCATTTTCCAGTAACTGCTTTTTCGGCAGTGACTGTAATTAGACACAGCAAGGCCTTACCATGTCTAGGCAATTCTGATTCTGTATCATAGCTCAGAAAAATCATCTCAATCACACCAGTCTGCCCTCCCAACATCTCTGACAGTGCATCCCACAAGGAATCCTTAAAGTCCACCAACTCACTGAGGCACAGAACACCTTTACATACCAGAATACACTCTTCTCCATTTGTTGAATGTGCTGCATCAAATATTAATCCCCATATAGGGATATTACTTGTCATTGAAACTCTAGTGTTGCAGAGCTATGTTAATGGCCCGTTACTGAGTGTTCTTCAATGATATGCATGGATGCTCAAATTCCCCAAAGGTAAGAGTAGTATTCTCCTTTTGTTTAAAGCTTAAAGATGTATTAAAGCATAGTAATTTGCACATTCAAACAAGAGGGTGAAACGTGTACTTGCATGTAAAAACTAACACTGCTTAAAACTACCTTTAAGTACTACAATCTTCAAATTTCTACATATTGCCTTTTGAAAGGGAACTGTTTATTTGGGTGGGGTTAGCAAAATTTGTACTATTAATATACTGTTACCCAGTCTGCATGGTATTGTCAGAGTTTAGTATTAAAATGTTTAAAGTTCTCTGTAAAAAAAATACCATATCCTTTACAGCATATGAAAAAAAATGCTGACTTGGCAAGTGTGATTACCCTGGAATGTTCTTATTATTCTGTATTTGCTGTCTCTAGGAGTGAGTAAAATGACAGTTGTAGCAATCTGACAAGATTGGGCTGGATGTAAGAAATTTCCAGAATTTGTGAAGAAGCCAAAATATTAGATGTACCACTTATGGGCACACATTCAAGATCATCATGTACATCATGCTGCTCCCTTAAGTATAATTTATACATTTATTTTATTACTTGTTTACCAGATAAGTAAACTGGTTATAAAACCCATTTTAGCCATAACCTGGGCTAAAGAAATTATTACATCTGCAAAATTAAGCAGAAGTATACATGACAGTGCTGAAAATGTGTGTCAAAACAGAAAAAAAGGCAATACACGACCTATGTCTTTTGTTTCCTGCCTTTTAACACCTCAAAGTAAATGAAGATTTCAGTGTTTCTTACCAGTAACGCTTGTTAAAGTGCACTGTGCCTGTCAGTAATTATTGTTTTGAAAGGTGATACAATAGATATAATTTATGTATATTCAAGCAGAAATGCAGCCTTTCCTTTATGAAATGGTTGCCCTGGTGACCACTACATCAGCTTTTTCCTATGTTAAGGTCATAATCATTCTGAAGCAAACTCTACTTAGATTTGTAGCTAAATAACCCACAGTCATTAAAAAAGAGGTGCTATTACCAATGTACAGCCATTTAGAATAGATGTCTTGCTACTTATTGCCATTTCTATAGCACAAATAATGTTCTGTGTGACATTCCAGTGATCATTTTACAGGTGTTAATATGGTTTGTGGAAGTTAAAACTGCATATCTCTGTTCTTATTCATCAGAGAATATGTATGATGCCACACAAGTATTTGGTTATGATATCTGAAGAGATTTATTGTCACTGGAAGATTTAGCGTTTCTTGTATTTTCACTGAAAAGTTAATAATACAATAGTGGTCCTGGCATGTACATGTGTTTCAGTGCAAAAGACTACAAGTATAAAACCTAAAAATGTTTAAAAATTTTAAAACAGCTGATTAAAAAAAAATCAGAACTATTTAGTCTGTTATAAAATACTTTTTTATGAGCATATGTTTACACACACGCGTGTGCACGCACACACACACACACACACACACACACACACACACACACACACACACACACACACACACACACACACCCACACAAAACCTGAGGATACATTTCAGAAAGGAAGTTAGAGCTTTAGGCATGGAAACACTAAATAAGAAAAAAACAGATGAGTAGCTTGGCTCTGTGACATAAAGCCATGGGAATGACCCAAATTTGACTAGTGCTTCAGGCTATGGAAGAGCCAGGCAAGGAAGATTAGATGCAAGTGTCCATCACTGACTCACCCATCATGGAGGGAGTGAGAGAGCTTCCAGTTTTGTTGATTGCCGGCATGCACAATGAAACTTTCATTACTGGCAAGGCCAGGACCGAAAATGTGGATTTGGTAATCTGAAACCAGTAGTGGTAGCCCCTAACTTGTGGGAAGAAGCATTCACATTAATAGGGAGCATGCAGTTTGCCTCATAGTGATGTGGTTACTCACATCAGCAACCTGTAGTGGGTTTAGGTCCTCATTAAAAATGCCAACATTGCGATGGGTAAAAAACACTTAGTTGTATGGATGACAGCTCCCATGTCAGTGCTATGATGGAAGTACCTAAAACAGTAGAATCAAAATGAGTTAAGACCAGTAGTTTTTATGCATGAATATTCAGAAGATAAGGCATTATAGAACACCTAGGAGAAAATGAACACATTAATCTGGAGAAATACAGCAGTCTAATGTCATGCAATGCAGCACTTTATAAATAAATATATCAAACTATCTTTTTTAGTTGAACACAAAAATAAAATGTGCATAACTTTTAACATGTAATCAACTACCTGCCTGATATGAAAATTAAAAAGCTTAACATATATCAGCCAGGCGAAAAGTCACAAAGTGAAGATGAAGATTAGAAAAATGATGAAATAATGGAACTCATGGTTCAACTTGGAAAGAATGTTTAAATGTTGAGAATATAGTGAAAATGAACATATTTTGTGCATTATAGCACTCTTGGAAGCATTTACATTTGTCAAATTAAAGCAGATTTTTAAGGTTATAAAAATAGATAAGATTCACTAATTTTAGAGAGGCAGGAAGAGTTTTCCAGAATGAAAGTACAAGTAGAAAGAAGCTGTGACTGGTACATAAAGGGTTGCTATGGGTGTTCTAAAGAAGTATGTTGGTTGGAAGTGATCTTGTGTTGGTGAGAATTCTAGATCTTTCAGAGAAAAGGAGGAATGTACCTTTTTAAGAAGTTTGTAAAGAAGAGAAGCCAGAATTACATCAGCTCATTTGGTTTTGAATAAAATGAAGCAGTGGTGATTATAATGAATGAACAGAGTAATGAATCAGAAATTTGACAGATAAATTTGTAAGGAGTTGCAGTTTTTAATAGAGACTTATACTAATGGGGTGAGGGAAATAAGTTCAGAAAGTATAATCTCTTTTCCTATAGTTGGTCAGATTTGAATGCCAGGAATTAACATTTCCAATGTCAGAATAACAGTTTATTAATTATGGGGACTTCCATGATGGCTGCACAATGATCAACTGTCACATTTCAGCTCTCCCAGTATGACAAAAACTCAGTGAAAAGTGCCAGGAAATCTGCCAGTTTTAATAACTTCAGCTACTGGCTAGTAACTTAGCCTAAAAGAAAAGTAAATAGAAAAAGTGAAGAGAAACACTAACTGGGAAGAATCCTGCAGCTGTTCTGCAAAAAAGTACTTTAAGCTCCAACGTTTGGTACAAGAAATGACTTCCAGTAATCTAGAGGAAAAAAAGAAAGTCATATATGCTCATAGCTGATTAAAAGAAATGAAACATTGAAGGAATATATTGACTCAAATAGCAAAAGACTGGGGATGGGGGTGGAAGAAGCTTTAAACAGCTATTCGGAAGAACTGATAAAACTGCAAAAATCAGAAGTAAAAATGAAGACTGGCTGAGTATGAGACTGCTCAAGCCGAGCTGTTTGAAAAGAAAATGGTAGCTTTAGAGGATAGAAAATGCAGAGACAACCTAAGCTTTTTGCTGTAGCAGAGAAGATGGAAGAAGAGCAGACTGTTAATTTTATGAAAGCACACACAAACAAATGACTGGTATTCTACAGCAGGATTTGTTAATTAAAAGGGCATATCGTGTGTGCTTCAAACTTCACCATGAGAAAGTAGCCAAGACCTGTGTTAGTTAAATGCAGTCCTACCAGCAAAAAAAAAAATGATCTGACAAAACTGAAGAGAGTAGAATGTTTGCAGAAAATGATTATTCACTATATAAATAGCAGAAGAGAAGCAGATGTATCCTAGCAATCAGGGAATATCAAGAGGCAGGTGTGAAATTCAAGCAGCTGTATTCAGCTATCTTCAGAATTTTTGTTTTTTTCATGGAAGATCAAAGTCATTATTTTATACAGAAGAGAAATACAAAAGTTTGTCCAACAAAAAGTGAGCCATTAAACAGAAGGGATTCTCTGCTTCTGGTAATAATGGAGACTTTGCAGTGAAAACATTTCAGGTGTTCCAAAGGAAATGCATGAGATACAGAATCAAAGGAGTTGACTAGAAGAATCAGGAGTACCTTGATTGTGAACCAGAGTCTGGGGTTGGGAGATGGAGATGAACATGAAGACCACCAGCTACATTGGGATTGGTGAATAAATTAGATAATAAAGCATCAGTCATATTTGAGAAATATGACTCTAATGAAAAATTGGAAAGACTGGACTTTAGTTGACATTGCTTAACTTGTGGGGGACTGAACAGCATATATCCCACTTCATTTTAATGTTTGGGAGGACAGTAAAGGAAAAGAAAAAGTAATTGTAAGTAAAACAATTTTTGTTCTTAACAGTATTTGTATAAAAGATTTCATGATATAAACTGCATGTTATATAGTAGAGCATTTTCAGTTGTATGCGATAAAGATACTAAAGTAAACCAGTACAGTTTTCTTTTTTGTTTTAGGAAATGTGGGCATTACAATGTAAAAAGAAAAGAAAGGCTGGACAAAAGCTTGTTTAAATTAGTATGCTGTAATCTTGTGTTGTTTTGTTGGGGTGATCGGTGTAAAAGTGGACTGAATATAATGCAGTTAGAGTTGATATGTATTCTCTTTCCTTTGCATAGATTGATGTGTGGATTAAGGCCCTTTGCTTAATCTAATGGGTACATTTTGTGTAAGCAAGTAAGTAAGGGAAAACTGAATGTAATGAAAAGTTTTTCTTTAACAAATGTTAAGTACAAGTTAAATCTACATTTGAGGGCAGCTCTACATTTTAGTTATGTTTACATGAAGAGAAGCTGACTACAGGGCCAGACAAAGGTCACAGTACTTTTTTAAGGCTAAAAGTTTGTTTTTGAAAGCATACAAACTGTTTTTCACATATGGGAGGGAAATTGAAAAAAGAGCAGACAACAGTTAGTGTAAGAAGCAAGGTATGTAATATGCACTTTAGCACAAGTAATCTTAATTTTAGGATAGGTAATGCCTGTGGTTGCAGCTTTCAATTTGGACAGTTGTTCCTATCAAGAGAGTTAAGGTGTAGTTTAGCTTTGTGTGTTTTAAGTTGTTTATTTTTTTGTGGGTTTTTATTTAAAAAAAAAGTTTTACAAAATGTAACCATTCAAAAGTGTTCCATTTCATTGGAAATGACAAAAAACTGTATAAAGATGAACTCACCAAACATTAGTGGGTGCACGAAACACAAAAGCTGGAAATAGACATTTAAAATAGCTATCTTATTTAATAGGTGGGAAAATAATGTCAACATAATGGCAAAACTAGTCATATTATCTTGGAATGTGAATGGCCTCAAAGGTATAGACGAAAAAGTGAGACTATTGAATTAAGAAATGCAGAAGTGCAAATAACAGTGCTACAAGAGGACACACTTGGAAAGAAGTGAACATGTGAATGTGATAAAAATATTTCAGCCTGGATATTCTGCAGATTATCAAGGATAAAGGTAAAGGGGTGGTCTTGTACTTATCGCTATAGGAGCTCCAATATTGATAGAAGAATAATATGCCAATAATGGGTATAAGAAGATAATTATGCTGGCATGTGTTAATTTTTCACCTAAAATTGCTATTATGGAATCCAAGAAAATTTTGGAAGAAATCAGCTTTCAGCAGGGAATATTGTTTATAGTTGGGGACTGGAACATTATTTACAACAGTGACGATGTATCTGAGGGACACAGGAAAGAAAATATAACAAAAGAAGTTAGAGACCAGTTAGCATGATGATTGAAGTCTTTGCCACACACACTGTAATGTTTGATCCTGACCTCTGGCCAATGCCTGTATGGAGTTTTCATGTTCTTCCTGTCTCTGTGGGATTAATTCCACCTCCAAAAAACATGCCTTTGTGTTTCTGTCTCAAAATCACCATGAATGGAGCTGTGGGCAGTATCATAGATGCTGCATGGTGCCCTATAGGTGGAAGAATTGTATAGTCCAAATGCTTTAGGCATCTACAGTGGTTTTCATTTTCCTCAAGATAAGAGAATATGAATCACACAGTGAATGTCGTGGCAGGGCTAGCCACTTGATGTAAAATATGGATCTAGGTGATTTGGTCATGTTGACTAATGTCACCAAATTAGCATGGGTATTTGTCTGTGATAAGTGGGTTGAGGATCCAGCCTACTCTGTCCTATGCCAGGGACCCATGCTAATGTTGGGAGGAGTGGTTGTTCCCCTATTGGCCAGTGTCTGCCCACCATAAAAGCCCAGGAACCCTGAGTGAGTAAGCTACTGGCCAGCTGATGTCCTGTTGCCCAACCTGCATTACCTGTTGAGCAGAAACTGGACATAAACCCAAAAACCCTGCCAAACATGAACTAAGAATTGCTACATTTTAATGTAGGTTCACTGACAGGACATAGCTTGGAAGTGGAGAACATGAAGGTAAGGAGGAGGCTGGGTACCCTGTGTATCCAAGAGACAAGACGGGAGTGGCTGTTAATCAAAGCTACTTGGCTTGGGATCCAAAGTCTACTACTTAGGAGGAATACAGGCTAGAAATGATGTAGGAATTGTGGTAAGAGTGAGGCTTCAGAAGGCAGTGAGGGATGTTATCAGAATTAGTGACACTCATAATCAGATTCCAGCCTAATGGTAGGACAGTATTCGTGATTTCAGCCCGTACCCTACAGCAGGGTTGTGATAATGAAGAAAAGAGTACATTCAGGCAGCAGTTGCAGGACCTACTAGATAAAGCAGGACAACATGTATTGTTGTTGATAGTGGGTGACTTGGATGCACATATCAGGACAGACAGAACAGGATATGAGGACTGCCTGGGTCCACATGGCTGGAGCAACAGGAAAAAAGAAAGCGAGATCATTCTAAATTTCTCTCTGGCAAATGACTTTGATAGTAGGCAACACATTTAAGAAAGAGAGTCACTCACAAGATCGCATACAAGAGTGGTCAACATGCAACTCAGATTTAGTTTTAGTAAGGAAAGGGCACTGGGGTAGAATCAGTGATTGCAAAGTCATCCCCAGTGAAACAGTCTGCCCACAGCATAAACAAATGGGTGCCTCAGTCAGTTGTGAGCAGTGGTCCGATACGGCTTGAAGATCAACAGAGACAAGGATGAAGACCTGGAAGTCAACTGGAGAGAAAGTACAACAGTTAAAGGACTTACTTGGGACTTGAGCTCTTCAAGAATGCTGAAGTCCAAGAGATCATCAGAAGAAATGATGAGTGCATGAAAATGTGGGAGATGGAAAAGATGGGCTAGACTAGGAAGGAGTACTGGTTAGCTAACAAAGAGGTTAAGAAAGAAGTTGCAATAGCAAATACCAGGGCTTCAGAGGCACTCTACCAGCTTCTGGAAAGTGACTCAGTAGGCGACACAAACACTATCAGGGTGCAAGACAAAGACGGAAAGATAAAGAAGATAGAGACCCTTCATAAGGGATGCCAGCAGCAGCCTGCACACTAGACCACATGACATCAAAGGCAGATGCAAGGAGTACTACCCAAAACACAATAAGAGAACAAGAGGAGCCCAACCTAGAGGAAGTAAGACCAGCACTAAGGAAAATGAAGTCAGAAAGAGCAGCAGGATTAGATGAAGTCACAGCAGATGTGATAAATACTGGGTGAGATAGGGGAGAAATGGCTCCTGAGCATATTCACAGCAGTGTGGAGAGAGAGGTGTATCCCTGATGACTGGAGAATAAGCATACTTATGCCACTGTAGAAAAGCAAAGGGGACATCCACAACTGTGGGCAGTACAGAGGTATCAAACTCCTGTCACATTGCATGAAAGTTCTTGAGAGAGTGATTGATAAACAGATATGCATAATAGTAGAAAGCAAGATGGGAGATGAGCAGTTCAGATTCAGATCAGGTTGCAGCACAACTAACCCAATGTTTGCAGTGAGACAGATAATTGAGAAGTAGCTAGAGATGAGAAAAGAGTCCATTTGTGCATTCCTAGACTTGGAGAAAGCATATGACAAGGTCCCAAGAATGCTCATTTGTTCAGGTTATGTACAAAGATGCAGTGACTCAAATATGAACAGTGTTTGGTCTCAGAGGGGTTCCCAGTGGGAGTGGGTGTACATCAGGGTTCAGCTCCGAGCCCACTGCTGTGCATACTGGTGATGCATTACATTAGCAAACAGGTCAGACAGATCAACAAAGCTGCTGTATGCAGATGATGTGGTATTACAGGCAAACTCTGAGCAAGAACTTAAGCAAAGGATGGGAGATTGGAATGCAAAACTGAAGTCACATGGGATAAATCTAAGTATAGATAAGACTGGCAATGGCAACGGACAGATGCAAGCACATAAACAGAAAAGAGATGCTTTCCCTGATTAAGGCACTTGGAATCATCTTTGGTCCCAGGTCCACTGTAAGTTGTTTCAGACAATACCACAGTCATGTAGTTACACCTTCAAACAAGGGGGAGCCTAGGTTGTACCCCCTTTGCAGATTAGCCATGTTAGCTTGGGACATAGCTTCTTAAGCACAGTCTTACTCTACAGCTGGCCTGCGTACTATCAGAGTAATGTTGTATGGCAGACAAGCTGAACAGGACTGGTCAGACCTTAATATATGCAAACTGGATTGGGGATCTTCCAGGATTTGATCCATCTGTAGGAAGTTCCTCTAGTAGACCCATTTGCCTTCTTTCTAAATAATCAGCTGGCAAGATTGTGCTCCAGGACTCCATGCTGGAAGGCCTTGGAGGGTTCATGCCTTTTTCTTGTTCTTTGACAGGAATGTTCCTGTATGCTTTTCCTCTTTTTCCACTGGTATCCAGGGTACTTCTGAAGATTCAGAAGGAATCCTCCAAATCTTTGTGGTGATTCCCTTTCTGCTTCAGGTAACAGTAGTTCTCCCTTCTTTTGGAAATGGCTAGGGGCAATTACCACAAGATTTGTCACACAATGGATCTGCTAACGCAAGATCAGGGATGTTGATGCACCTTCATAGCTGGCATTAGGCACCTGCCAAACCCGCCGCGGGGAGCCCCTAGTTAACTCCCTGCACACAAGGGCCCCCACTAACAATGTGCAGCCAACTTGCACACAAGCGGCTGCGGGTTTCTCCTTCATCTTTGCCCGGTTCTGGTAATTCTCGTAATTACGACAGCATTGCAGAATTTGTGGGACCATTAAAACTGCCTTCCTGTAAGATGTGATGTCAGCTGAAAGCTGCACTCCATCAGGTCCGCTTCAGTAAAGCAAGGACTTGACTGGTTGCAGCAACCAAAGAAGTAAGTTGTAGGTTTTTTTTTTTTTTTCTCTTCAAGGAACTGGTTTTTGCAACGCACTTCCTGTGTCAGTTGCCTTTGAAATGGCACATGTGTAGCAAACATTCCTTTCTCTTTTTTTTCAAGAGAAAAGTTTGCTATGCTACTTGGATTTTTAGAAGATCTTTTACTGGATTACTGGTGGCATGAGGAGGACAAGGACTTTAGAACATTCGGACAAGCCAAAGAGCTGCATTTTCAACTGCCCTTGTAAGGGAAATTTTTAAAAGCTCCGAAAAATTGTCCTTTTAAGGACAAATTTAAAAATGCTGAAATGGTCTGTGTGGTAGCAATCAGGGTGTCAATCTTTAATTTAGTTTGAGTAGAGGATTAGTTGCAGCCTTCCACTACAGAAAAAGGTAAGTTGCTGATTTTTTTTTAACTTTTTTCTTTGGGAGGTGGGCACAGGGAGATGAGGACTGTAATATTTGTCCCCAGAATTCTTGGAGGATTGAGGAGTGGGGGTGGAGAGGGGGTTTGGTTTAAATAGTTTTATTTTAGCTTTGTCCAGAATTCTTGTGCTAAGAGATAAGGGGGGGTCTTGTCTGTGATAATTAATGTCCAGATTGTAGTTTTTTACTCAGTTCTGCATAAGAATAGTTATATTTTTTATTTATTTACTTTTGCTTTGTCCAGATTTATGCTGATAGGTTGGTAGTGGGGGCTATAGTGACTAAGAAAATGTAGATGATGATTTAATGTAGACTAATGCAAAACCTGTTATTCTAGTATTTCTTCAAGTTTGTAACATCAGTATTTAAACTATCTCTTGTGCTATGCCTTTGGTCTATGAATTTCTGCTTTGCTCAGAATTGTTGTGCTGTGAGAATGTTGTAGAATGTCATCATGTCTGCTTGGGATTTTCTGCTCTCTCTCATGAAAACTTTGAGTCCATGCAATGAAAGACCTGTTCTAGCATCTTTATAAGTTAATTAGATAAGTGTTTAAATGCCTGATGTTATGCCTTTGCCCTGCCTCTTTTTTGCTTTGTCCAGAATTGTGTTGAAAGAATGTTACAGAATGCATAAATATAATTTTAATGCAAACCCTGTTCTACAAAATTTTCTGCATTTATAATAGCTATGTTTTAAACTATCCCTGATGTTCTGCCTTTGTTCTGCAATTATTTTTGGCTTTATCTAGAATTGTTGTGCTCAGAGGTTAGGAGGACAGTAGGGGATGTGAAAATGTCACATGGTGTTCTAATGTTTTGGTATGTCTGGTCGGTTTCGCATAAACAAAAAAAAAATCATGTTGGTTCAAGCAATGCATGCCACTGCAAAATCTGTATATACTAGCATCTTTATTGGTTCATAAGCCAAGTGTTTTAAATCCCTAATGTTATGCCTTTGTCTTGTTCTTTTTTGTTTTATTTCTTTTTGCTTCATCCAGAATTACTGTGCTAAGAGGTTGGTGGTGGGGGTATGGGCATTGTGAAAGCTGTGGGACTGTTGCTTGATATTTGTGGTCTGTCCCTCAAAACAATTTGGTTTTCTAGCAAAACTTTGAGATTGAAGCAAAATAATACACCAAATTATGGGAAACCCCACTCAGTCATTTTTAAAGGTTTTCCCTGATGTTTAGCTTTTGTCTTATGCTTCCGTGCTTTGTCTAGAGTTCTTGTACTGAAGGGTTGCAGGTAGGGGCTGTGAGAATGTAGAGAGTACAGGAATTATTGTAATGCACGCTGATGGAAAACTTGTTATATTATCTTTATAAGTTTAAAATAATGTTTAAAACAAAATGCTTAACACTACTGCTAACATTATATTTCTGCTCTGCAATTAATTTTGGCTTTATCTGGAATTATTATGCTGAACCATTGGGAGGTATGGGTCTGGGAGATTTCTGCAGAATGTACTGATGTTTTAATTCATACTGATGCATACTCTGTAATTCTAGTACCTTTGTAAGTTTATAATAGCAATGTTTAAAGCTATCGCTGATGTTATGCCTTTGTTCTTTGATTATTTTTGGCTTTGTCTAGAAATGAGCTGAAATATTAGGTGGGGGTAGGGCCTTTGAGAATGATGTCCAATGCTGAGATGTTTACCTAGTATGTTTGGTCTGTTACCCTCAAAAAGATGTGGGTTCATGCAACGCATGCTACTGCAAAATCTGTTCTAACATCTTTATTAGCTGAAAAGCCCAGTTTTTTAAAGCCCTAATCTTATGTCTGTGTCTATATTACATGAACGAACAGTGAAATGTTCGAACATGTAATAATCGACCCCTAAATGTTGAAATGCCATAATGTCGAACGGCAAAAAAACCCCATAAAAGCACCCTATTGGTTAAGGTGTTTGCCTTACAAACACAAGGTGCAGGGTTCAAGTCTCACAAGGGATAATTGGCTAGGCTTACAATGGCTCGCAAGGGCAGTTAGCCTAGTACTAACCTATGAAATTGGGGAAATCAGAACCAGCTGAGAATTGAGATAGAAAGGAAGGTAGTAGAACAGGTTAACAGGTTCAAGTATCTGAGAGGGGTGGTTGAGGAGAGTGAAAGTTGGAATGAAGAGTTCAAACCTAGAATTAGAGGGGCTACAGGCAACTGGCATAGTGCGTCAGGTGTAGTGTATGACATGTCAAAGAAGCTGAAAAGTAAGGTATGCAAGACAGTGGTGTGACCAGTACTACCATATGGTACAAAAGTCTGGGCAGTAAAGGCAGAGTAGATGAGAAAGCTAGAAGTGATGGAAATGAAGTGCTCGAGATGGGTGGTAGGATGCATGCTGTGGGACAGATGATGAAGTGACATGAGCAGAAGCCAAAGTAGTCCCAGTTGGAGAAAAGATCAAAGAGAACAGATTACAGTGGTTTGGGCACATGTGCAGAAACACAGAATACAATCTGTTGAAAAAGATTTGGGACAGACAGGAAGAATGTAAGATGAAATGAGGACATCAGGAAAGAGGTGGATAGATTGTGTGTGAGAGAAGATCTGCAACAGTAAGGCATGAGTGTCCAAGAAGGTAAGTGTGTGTCATTGAATTGAGAGAAATGGCGACATTTAACCTGACACCCCAAGCCCATGTAGGAAATGGGAAGGAGGAGGAGTTGATGGTGGTAGATTTCTTTAGAAATGTATACAAATGTTTGTTATGGAAGATGTGTATTCGGTAGGAAATCTGAAAGAATTTACATATTTTCCATTATGCAATGACTGGGCTAGACTAGACAGAAATTATATTTCACAAGAGCATGTGCTTTTCATTGAAAATCATCATGACACATCCAGTACCTATTTCAGATCATTTGCCAACAATAACTAAGGAAAATGCAGAGTAATGAGGCGCTTTCACTTCACCAACTACCTGGTAAAAAGAGAGGAATTGGATACAATTATTCCCGAGTTATTAGGGAAGATAGAAATTTCTATAGAAGTAATAGCTATTTGGTCAGATAAAATGAAAATGGAGTTTAGAAAGATGGCAGATATTAAAGAAAAAGAGATGTGTAAGAGGTAACATTTTATTTAGAGGGGTTGGCAAAGGTTATAGTATTCCAGAATAAGTGAAATCTCACAGAACAATAAGAGGTGCACCTGCAGATTGGAGACAGAAATTATAGTGTCTAGAGTTCCTGTCTGACAGTTTGTGTCTAAACAGACAGACAATGGTGTCCTCTTTACGTTTAGAGCAATTGGCAAAGAAAATAAGGACTTAGAAATTCAAGGATGTAATTTGTATAGTAATGAAGAAAAGTTGGCTTTATTTGCATACAGTATTATTTTGTAGTAATTAAAACTAAAAATCACATCTCAGTGTTGTGGAACTTTAAACACCCTTACTTGTGACATAGGCAAACTTACATGTATATAAAAGTAATCAAACCATATTAACAAGTTCATATTTACAGTCATTATACATCATGTATATTGTCTCTTCTAGGCAACATTACATAAATTATTCAATTCCTGCCTTTTTTTTAAACCTCATTCCTCCTACAAAATATTTTTCTTCAAGCACTGTTCCCACAGTTTCCATTTTTGTACAATTTACACCTGTACCCTTATACCTTTCTAAAGATCCCATCTTCTGTTCTTTTGTATCTGTTACTACATTCACTTCTTCATATATAGTTGGTTTAGATTTTGATTTCCATTTTCTAGTAGTTGCATTTTTTGGCAACCATCAGAATTAAACTTAACAAGGGTAGTTTAGATCCTGTATCCCAGTTCTGAGAAAAACAACAATTTCCTTAGTTACACTCGTTTGCTTCCCTGTTATTCCCAACAGAATACTTTGTAGGGAATTTTTAGTCTGCCAACTCATTATACTCCTAAAACGTATGTTCTCAGTTCTCTTTCTTCTCTATCACACCTGTAGCATTTACCTGTGCAAAAATTATTTGTAGTCTATGTTTTAGTTATAAAAGTTTATATGCAAACAATTCCAGGCAAAATTCCTAAATCTTATAGACTTTGTTGAATGTTTGAGCACCACACGTCCTCACATTGTGTCTTTGAAAATTGCTTATATAGTCTCTCTTCACAATCTTTTCTGACCTCTTTTGATTGATTCTTATAATTACTGTGCAGTATTTTATGTCATACTAATTATCTCATTTTTTAACACAATTTCTATAATAGATTCAATTAGAAACTTGACCAGTGCAGAGAATTACCTTATCCCTTTCACTTTGCCTACAGTGTGATAGCAGTCCCTGAAGGGGAAGATGATCAGTAGCCTGCAAGCCAAATGGCTTCTTGGCCTCTTCCCATTCTGTTATCTTTACTTTTCTAATTTGTTCCCAATACAATGGTAGTACAATTGTTAACTTTAACTGGCATTGGTTTAGAGCAAGAAAAAGGATCCCCAATGGGGTACTTAGCTTTTTTGAAGACTTCGGTTCTGAAACTCGAAAACAAAAATTTCAGGAGTCTGCCGACCAGCATTTGCAAACTGTTTCTGCTTTGGGCACTGCACGGCAAGAAAGACTAGGGTAATGGCATCGGCTGCATGCTTTATACCAGACTATCTGACGTCATGGAAGAAGAGACAGCAACTGATTCAGGACCCAAGACTTTGATATTCAGGCTGACTGAGGGCTACCTGCAAGCAGATAACCCAAATGTAATGACTGCAACAGTGAAACATAAAGAACCATCATCTATGTTAAGGTTTTTTCCATAATTCCAAGTCAAATTTCGTAAATACATCAATGCCATTCTGAAGCAATATTGATATAACAATTGTGTCCATAGTATTTATCCAACAGGGAAAAAGAAGACATGCAATATAAAATTTGAGAACCACATCATATTACTAATAAAGAGATATTATGCAAAGTGTTTATTTTACACTAGAAGGCTATTGATCAAACATTTCACCATACCCTGCAGGGTAATCCTGCAAGAGATCTACTTACAATTAAATCCTTAAAAGAAAGAAGACAGTCCCTATAAAAGTAAATGTTGGAGTACCTTATACCTGGATATATCACAAAGATCTACGGGTACACTAAATATACTTTACTAGTCAATGAAATAAGCCATAATATTTTGTAGTATTGCAAATAATACTCTTATTATGAGAGATGGAACAGTTTCAGGTCAGAAGATGACTTTAATAATATCCACAGCACAAGCAAAGCTACATACATTTTCATTAAAATGTGTTATGTTAACAATATAATATATAAAGTCACTAATAACCATAACAAGGTTTTGGTCATACACAAAGTGGATACATAAAAATGCAATGAATTTCATCCACCACAAGCTTCAAAACAGGCAAAGTGAATAACTTATAAAGAAGATTGTAATGTATACTTAAAACAACTGAATCAAAAGCTAAGCAGGGCATGACTGAAGTCTGTGTAGGTACATTTGTCGTAAAATAAAGCCTTTGATCAATTAAGGTTAACAGCAGACTAAAACTATACTATACACAATACAGTATATGCCACATGGAAAGACTGATGCAGTGGTGGCAGAACTGTATGCATTACACTGGACTCCAACAGAGAAGTGAGGAATGAGAGAGAGGAAGAAACTATCAATTTACCACATAGAGACTATGCCCTCATTCTTACTTACAGATCATATGCAACTACTACATTTTGCACGTACCCTGCAGTCTCTCTCTCTTCCTGGGATGACAGGATGACTTCTTGCTCTGTAAGTCTAATTTACTGGATATTCTGATGCACTTCACTGTTATTTTCTGTTCAAAAACTTTGTCTCCTCAAACTTACAAGAACAGTACTTCCTTTCATCACACAGTCATACTTTTTTTTTAATAAGTAAATATGATGTCAATGCTGCATATGGGCTCAGTGCAGGTCTTTCTTACTCAACCTGGTGGATTTTTCTGAAAAGGTCATCAAAGCAATGGAAGAAGGCAAAATGTACACATCACATATCTTGACTTGGCCACAGCTTGACACAATTTTCCACTCCGGTATAATAGAAAAGTGTACTCGCCCTCCCTGATTATTACCTACCTTTTATAGTACAGTCAAACAAACTTACTAAAACTTGCCATTAACTACTTCATCCTATGCTTCCTATGCAACCTCCAAAGCTTCTTCTATACTCTGCTCCCTGAAATTCTTATGTAATCTATTAAGTTTCTGCTACTCTGCATACAAAATCTTACATTTACTCAACTCTCTTTTTAAAGCAAAACATACAGCTTATTCTACTTTAACATTCTCCTTTTTGTTTATAGCACTGTTTTATCAGTCAACAATATACATGTATGTAGCTTGCATATTTTACCTACCAGAACTACCAATTGGACAAATTCTGCACAAGGACTCCCCACAGACAAACTTGGAAAGTAGATGCCCTGTCCTTCATCTGGGAAAGCCTCTCAGTTTATGCCTTTCCCCCTCTACCTCTCCTCTCAAAAGTTCTACTAAAGATCAAACAGGACAAACCAAGGATAATACTCATTGCACCAGACTGGCCACGCTAACACTGGTCCCCCCTCTTGCACAGTATGTCACTGCTGGAACCATGGCACCTGCCTCAGACCCCTTCCCTGCTGTCCCAGCAGGAGGGCCAGATTCTGTGCCCCCAGCTTAAAACCCTGAACCTTGCAGCCTGGCTTAATTACCTGAGCTCTCCAATACCATCCCTCAGTAAGCAAGTGCTGGATGTCATTCTGGAGACAAGGAGGCCTCATACTAGAAAATCCTATGCTGAAAAGTGGAAAAGATATTTTTGTTGGAACCAAACTTAGGGGATGGGCACAACTTACCGCATATTCTTCAATACTTAACAGAGATGCTTCACAAGGGCCTTTCCTTCTCTTCTATTAAAATTCATGCCTCAGCCATTTCACACATTTTAATACTGAGCCACCCCTCTTCTCTCACCCCCCCGCTGAAACAATTACTCAAAGGGGCCAAAAATGTAAGACCACCCAGGAGATCCCCTACTCCAGCCTGGGACCTTAACTTTGTATTGGAAAACCTCACTCTACCTACTTTGGAGCCAGCTGCAACTGCAGAGTTGAAATTCCTTTCTTGGAAAACAGCCTTCCTTCTAGCCATCACTTCAGCAAGAATAGTGTCTGAATTACAGGCCTTCAGTGCAGTGGAGCCCTTAATCATCTTCCATGCGGACAGGGTGTCCCTCAGGACCAATCCTTCCTTTATGCCCAAGGTGGTATCCAGTATGGCCCTTAATCAGTCCATTCATTTGCCAACCTTCTTTTCTAATCCAGAGAACAAAGGAGAATGAATACTGCACTCTTTGGACATGCACAGACAACTTAGATTTTTTTTTGGACAGGACTAAGCCTCTCAGGAAAACTGAACAGCTGCTAGTTGCTTTTGCTGCAGGGGCAGAGGGGAAGGCCATTTCAAAGCAAACCATTTCTAAGTGGATAGGCCATTGCATTCATTTCTGCTATAAGCACAATGGAAAACCGACCCCACAGGGGATAAAATCACATTCCACCAGGGCAGCATCTACTTCATCCTTTCTCAGAGGTGTTCCTACCAGGGACATCCTAGAAGCTGCTACCTGGAGTTCTGTACGTACCTTCACCAAGCATTACCACTTAACAATTTTTTCTAAATCCAGAGCTGGTTTTGCCACTGCAGTCTTGCAGGGCCTAATAGTTGGTCCTAATGCTTTCTAATTGCCTCCTCCCTTCCTTAGTTTTGGGAATCTACCCAAATGTAATGACTGCAACAGTGAAACACAAAGAACATAGTACAGTTGTGTACACTTACCATAAATGTAGATTTTAGAGTGTATTCACTGTTGCAGTCCTGGTTACCCTCCCTCCAGTCCCTGACTTCTATTGGCTATACCTCTTTTCTTGTTTACTGTATTTAAGCTTTCTGGTGTATTTGCTTTTTGTTGGAGGTGTAACCTTGTATATAATTGCTTCCCATTATGGGGGCACCTGACATCTGGGGCAAGAAAATCTGATGTAATAGCATCCGCTGCATGCTTTATACCCCTGACTACCTGACATCATGGAAGAGGAGACAGCAACCAACGCAGGACCCAAGACTTTGATAATCAGGCTGCCTGAGCTCTACCTGCAAGCAGATAACCCAAATGTAATGACTACAATAGTGAATACTCTCGAACACCTACATTTATGGTAAGTGTACGCAACTGTACTTTATCTATGCAGGCATTATCTGAGTAATTCTTTCTATATGTCCATGTTTCAATGATGTGTAGGTATCAGGATGCTAATTTAAAAATTCCCACAAGTTTTAAGCTGTGACTTGTATTTATTTTAAAGACTGTCTACTGTGAGCTCTGATTTAATTAACTATTGATGTATGGAAATTTGTGGAACTGTTCAAATAAGCACAAAAATCTCCTTTTTTTAAAACAAAATATTGCTTTTTATCTTAAATGTTGAATTGGAAAGCTGTATCTGCTCGTACTGTGTGTGTAGTGCTTATTTTGTAGCATAGTTGTATGCTTATATTTCAGCTACACATTATTCTATTTTTATGTTGCATATGCTTTTTTATTGATTTTATATGTCTTTGTTTGGAGGATTTTGTTCTTACTGGGAATGGCTCAGAAGTGTTTTTCCAAGTTGTGCCATTCCAGGAAAGAAATGTAAATAAAACAGTTTCCAAATCAACATCTTTTTGCTTATCATGTAGTCAGCACATATATTCTGTTTGTGTAAATTTATGCAGGTGTTCACTACACTCTTAGATTCATAGGTATACATATGATATATACTGTTATACATCTGTGTGTGTTTGTGTTATGATATATATATATATATATATATATATATATATATATATATATGTATATAATACACACACATAGCTAGCTATACATAAATATATGTATTGTGTAACCATTTGTCAAAAACAATAGTTGATGGTTTCACATACATTTTTTAATCCCTTGGATTCATATTTTGCTCAGTGTTATGTTTGTCATCAAATCTCCATTTTTTATGGCTGTTAATGTTTTTTCAAATATTTTAGTTTTTATTATTATTTTAAACTGTCTGTTAACCTGTAAAACACAGGATTGTCATCTGGTGCTTTATTTCATTAACACAATCAAAGGGTATTTGTTTTCTATTGCCTTCATTTCCCTCTTTGGGAATTAAGGCTTCTGTACTGAAGAGAACTTAAAGCAACTCTGCACATAAGAATAATCCCACCTACATCACTGTATACCAACAATAATTGTTGTTCTATGTAAGGAAGGTAGGAAGCTATAGCATTTACTATTTCAGGCCACAATGAAAATGAAGGTAAGGAAGGATAAATTAGATGATGTGTTATAGTCTACTGCTATAGTTAGTGTTTCACGGA
The DNA here is from genome assembly GCF_019279795.1 of Protopterus annectens. Taxonomy (NCBI): domain Eukaryota; kingdom Metazoa; phylum Chordata; order Ceratodontiformes; family Protopteridae; genus Protopterus; species Protopterus annectens. Next base: position 407,846,178 of record NC_056748.1, on the reverse strand, counting down.
TTTAGTGTTGTGGGATACATTCTTCCCCATAACTATATCACATTATACCAATGGCCCTGAATTTAGTAATCAGCTATTTGTTTCATTCAATAGGAGCTCAAAGTTTTACCTGGTACCCTACTCTTGCTTGAGTGTTAACTGGAAAAGGTTTTAACTAGTAATATTAAAGCTGCCAATATTGAACTACTAATGATTGCCATTTCTCATGGAAACTTGATGCTTATCCTGTTGTATGTACTTGCGCACTGACACTGAGTCAGCTTGTGGTCATCTCTTTTCCCATTAGTTGTGCAGTCTTGGAACTTTTTTTAAACATTATGTATGTATCCATGTATGTATTTATGAATACTGGTTGACCAGAACAAAGGATTGATCTCACTGGACCATTTTCAGGCTCAGTTTAGGGACGCGCACAAGGAAGTGATTGAAGTCCAAGTTATAGCAATCAATAATATGGCTTTAAGCTCACTTATTAAAAGAATTGTGTAAAATTGTTTAGGAAGAATTACAGCAACAGTTCCAAGTAATTTACAAATAGCAATTATCAAACAAAGAACATCTGATTTGTACAAATTACATTGGTTATACAATAGGGAAAATAAAGTTTAGATTTTTATTAAATGAGCTGAGAATGTTTTAGTAAAAAGATAAAGATCCTGGTTGATTATGTACAGTACATAAAACAGGAAGAAAGATTAGAAGACAGAAGAGGGGGTAATGGGGCAACACGTAAGTTGGGCAGAGCATAGGAAGAATGTTATTTAAGTAAGGGAGTGTAAAGTTGAAAACTCAGTTTGGTAAATTGGGGGAGGGGTTGGTGAAATACAGAAAACGTTTTATGAGGCTTCAGCTAGCTGCAAGTGTATTGACTTTTGTTTTATCCTGATGATCTTTCGTTTAATTGAAAATTAGGGAACTCTGGGTCTTCCTGTCAATAAGCAGGCTGTATAAATGGCTGTTACAATACATTTCCTTTTGCTGTGGCAACTGTAATCAAGAGCTATATGGCACAGTTAGGATAGTTCTAAAGTAGGAGCAGCATAAGCAGCATGTTTTAGTAATGATTCTGCTTTAAGTTGTTGTATAAATTATAGGGCATACTGTTTTAAATAACCTTTGAGAGGTAACAGGCTAAGTTGAGGTTATCCTGCACATGAGGCTGTAACTCTCCAGTATCCAGGTGTTATAATTTACTGTTAATTTGACCTTTGTTGAGGAAGACAGTAAAGCTGTGCAAGGTACTTGCATAATAAACAGCCTCCCTCCATTCACGTAAGTCCTTGTAACTGCCTTGTTAGAATGTTTTGCATTTACTGTTTGCAATGACTAAGTTATATTGTTTGATCTGTACCAAACCTGTGAAAGCTACAAAGGTCTCAAACAGCAGAACGCAGATGTTAACAAAGCTGTGTCTGTATAACGGCAACATTACACAGATTAAGACTGACAGAACACTGACACAAGATCAGCACCGTCTCTCTTAGGGGGTAGTAGCGCAGGCTGAAATATCTGGTCAAGAAAATGGCAAAACAAAATTAAGTAAACTCATATGTTATGCTTCACTGTTGCAGAGAATGTTTCCTGAAATTCTAGTGTACATCTTTCTGAAAGAGCCCTACATTCATTCAAATTAACATTCCATTCTACCTAGTAAAAGGAAATACTGTAACAGTTTAGATTTAATCACTAAAATAAATAATGTATATAATGGTAAATTTATTTTTCAAGATAAGGCAATAGTTTAAAGCTGTTTTTTTTTTGTGAGGGCAAGCAAACCTATAAGAATTTCTTTGTGTACCACCTGTTTAGATTAGAAGGCTTAAACTGTTTTTGAGTAGCTGTCTCACAAGTGGGTACAGTTGCACATTCTTGATAGTAATTATCTTTGTGAAAATGTGCACAAAACAGGGTGTTCTTTATTAGCATATGCTGCAGTCGCGAATGTACTCCATAGGACAGAGTTTGTTGAAAGAAGTGAATTGGTGAATGTCATATGATGCTTTTCTAAGTGCTCAGCCTCTAGCCTTCTAGAAGGGATATAATTACCATTTTCAAATTGACTTAAAATGAAGCAGATAAAATAAGTAGTTTTAAAATTTAACCATAGCAACACCTAGACAACACTTGGTAATGGGCTTTTCTTCCAGGATAAAGATGCTCACTTACACCCCCTCTTATCCTTCCCCCATGTCATGTCAAACACTTAATCCCTTTAACACCTCTTATCTTGCTGCTGATTCTCACATATATTATCACATAATTCCTACTATATACTTTAAGCTAAACTTGTTTATCTCTGCTAAACCTTCACAGATGCATACAACCTGTCAGTATTCACTACCGCCTTCCTCTACACTGCCCATTGTACTTTACATGTACTACCTTCTCTACTCTGTAAAAGTTACATATGTAACTTGTTTATTTCCACTATTTCCACTAATCTCCACAATATGTACACTAACCCCCTCTTTAACCTGTTTTTACATTGCCTTTCTCATCTGTACTGATAGTCACAAGTCGATTGCTGTAAAAAAAATCTTTCAAATGACAGCTTTCTTACTTTAATTTTGTACTAATTTTCAATGGATTTACCTCTAAAGAAAATCTAAACCAATTGTTTTATAGTTCTGTACTCCCTTTTCTTTCTAATTATGTTCCCCAGAATGTCTTTCCAATGCATCTATTGTATATGTATAATAGTCATACTTTATATACATTGTAGGTTTTACACATTGTATTATATTGCTTGTATAAATGTTTTTGTTTAAAAAACTGTTTAATTGCTTATTTTAATAGAGCTTTTCTCCCTGGACCTCCTTTGAAAAGAGTATTGCTTGTCAGCCCAGTCAGTCTATCCTGGTGAACAAATGCTAAATAAAAATAAATAAAACTCGCCACCATAAAAATGTTGCCTTCAGGAAGGGTGACCTCCAATGTTTGTCTTATTAAATGAACTCATTTTGTTGAAGTGAAATTTATTGATTGAGGTTTTGTTAATATCAATATTTTATTTTTGTACTCCTAAATTGATTTAATATCTGATTTTATTTCAATTAAAGGGTGTCATTTATGCTGGAGCTGGAGATGAAGGTATTTCTGAGTACAGATCTGTGATATATTATCAAGTAAAGCAGCCACGGTGGTTTGAAACTGTTAAGGTAAATATTTTTGTTAAAATTTGTATGTTACAGTCTGTAGATCATTCATGAAACTGCTAATAAAATTTACTTTATACATTGATTGCTTGTCTGTAACAGAGACATAGATTTGCAGAGGTCATTGTATGAAAAGTGTGACCTTGCAACTCTGAGATTTGCAATTATTTTTTTTCCTGTCTACTATTAATTTTTAGTACATTTATTCAATTAGGAAAGTTAGTTAAGATTATATTACATTTTGTTTTAACAAGTAATGTGAGACATGGTTGCGTAACATCACTTTAATGTTTTAGGTAGCAATTCCAATTGAAGAAGTAAATCGAAGTCATTTAAGATTCACATTTCGTCATCGTTCATCTCAGGAGTGTAAGTAATAAACTCTTGTCTTTCAAACAGCTTTAGCTTTTATCTGTCTGCAGAACTGTGGCTGTTAAATTTTGTGGCAGTCACTGTGCTGTATTGTGGTCCTGTAGATTAACAGTAGTTGTTTGAAGTGCACTCTCTTTGAATGCGTTTTATTTGAAATAAGTTAGTTAAGTAAAATTCAGTTAGAATTTGAATGGAACTGCGGTATGTTTTGCAGGATTGTTTTATACTAGAGGTAAGTCAGTACTCAATTATCCAGTATTGTGTGATTTTGAGTTAGTATTTTTATGTTGGTAGGGGGTGTGGGGGTGGTACAGGTAAACTTGATCATGTAAAAACTACTTGTTTTCTGTGAAGTGATTTAGTTTGATAGATTTGCTGTCCAATAAGTCTGCAATGACCAAAATGCACTTCGATGGATTGCCACAAACTTGTTACTGTATACATCATCTTCAACTGCCACAGAACAGTATGTTGGACTGTATGATAGTCTGTTGGTATAATTATATTAGGTGTTCTGTAAAGAATCACAGAATTGGTGTGACAATGTGCATTTGTTTAAATTTAAGAAGAATGTGGTATAGTAGTACTACCTTCTGTAAAAACATATATTCATGCTTTAAGATATAGTACCCAATTTGTTATATGTTCAGGTACCTTGCCACTTCGCTTTGCTCATTACTTCTCAGTAAAGTCTGGTGCCCCTGAAAATATGTTAATTATTGTAGGTATTATTGTAAAGTAGGAATTTCACATGGAATGTTAGGCCTTGAGTGTGGCACACCGGTGCAGTCAAAGTGATTAATACTATTGTCTTGCAGTGCTTGTGTAGCTCAGTCCATTGTAATTGTTTAAGGGCAACCAGGAGATATATTCTGACTGGAGGGTTATCTTGTTAAAGAATGCATCCAGTTTCTTAATATATATTGAGTGTAGGTTAGAAAGAGTGGGGGCTGCAAAAAAAGTGATAGGAAAACTCTGGATGAAGCTATGCTTTTCCTAGCAGATTGATAGATATGGACTAGCTCGATGAAGTGCACTGTTTTTTTTGAGTGGCTTGAAGAATATGATGCTCAGGTTTTATGTTTTCATATATAGTAACTATGATGTTATGAGGTAGTGCCATCTGTGCTAGGGAGAGTAGGGCAGTACATGTGTACGTATGCCAGCAAGCTGGAGTTTTGTAAATAATTTTATTTGACTGTCATACTGATTTGTACAGATGTTCGAGTTAAAAATATATTTGTAAAGTTACTTGTGTTAAAAATGCATCAACAGTAGGTCTTGCTAGACAGAAAGAATGTATGCATGTATATTAATTATTGTTGTAACTGATCAAATGTGTGTGTTTATCAGAGAACCCTAGAAGGGTGGGAAGTTTGACATTGTGTTGTAGCTTTCAGATGCTACCACAAATCTTAGAGCTCTTTGTATGTATTGTACCAGAGTCGGGTGACCAGATGTGATGTCATCCTCTAACCAGCATCTGGTTTCTTTTGAACACTTGCAACAGCACTTTGGAACCTGACAGGAAATATTTCTTACAGGATGCATATCTCATACATCCACACAGACAAAGGCAGACATCACCTGGCTTTTGCAGTGGTAAGACACTCATCAGCTTGCCTTGCTTTTGTAAGTAGTCAAGGAACAGTGCTTCTTTAGGCAGTGAGGGACGTTTAGTGAGAATAGTTTAATATTGTTTTCTGCATCTGTGAGAAACTATCCAACTGTATTTTTTATATATCTGTGGTTGAAACTCTGTTGCTTATTGTATTCAGTATTCTTCTGTTTTCTGTTTGATTATTTATCATAAATATTTTAATCCCTTTCTTTGTGGCTGGTCCTTTAAAGAATCCTTTTAATATCTTGAGAGTACTTAAGCTTGTTTTAGTGACACTGTGGCTGCTCCTGAAAGTCTTACTGCTTTGGTCACACACTCATTTTATTCATATTAATTTTACACAGTATAGTTGGGTACACTTTGTAAGAGGTAGCTGACTGACAGTGTGATTACCTCAGAGTCTGGGCAGAAAGGAGCACACCTAGTAAATATGTGCCAACTTTTCCAAGGTGTGTGTGTGTGTGTCCATGTCTGTGTAAAACTCAAATATCCAAGGGTATGTGGCAGCTACTGGGAACAAGGACACAGAGCTCCAGAGTGGTCAGTGTGGGCCTGGAGAGAGAGAGAATCCAGCCCCAGGTATGGAGTGTAGTCTGTGTGCTCTTAAGGAAAATTGTGCTTGATGCAGAGAGCTGCATCTGAAAATACTGCATGAATCCATCTTTGCTCTTAGTGACCATCCCTCATGGGATTCGGTGGTGAGGATAGAGTCTCCTTGATTGCTGGCCCAGAGTAGGGACCTGTTGCTTCTTGGTGGCAGCTTGGTGGGATATTAATTGAACTTCAGTAGCCTGTAAGCAGTTGTCACTGAAGGTGTGTGTTCTCATAGCAGCCACAGTGTAAATGTACAGAGTTTCATTTTAACAACAGTTTTATTTATTTTTGTTAATTTAGTCAGGGAAAACAGGCAAGGACTTCAGCAGATGGTTATAGCAAGCTGACAAAGAACCAGTTGCTGAGGTGTGCAAAGCCAAAGGATTGGTGTATGCCAATCTGACTATAGAGGAAAATATTTCAGCCTTGGTCACAACTGCTGCATGGACAAGCAACCTGGAAGACAAACCAGTCTTATGATGAGGATGTTCAGTCTTCAGAAACAAGACAGTTCACCTTTTCCTCCAAGGACTTAAAAATATGTCTGGAATTAGAGACTTCAGCTCAAGTTGTTTTTTTTTTTTTTTTTTGTCTGTGTGTGTGTGTGTGTATTATGATGCATCTGTGCCAAATCCTGACTCATTTTCTACTGAGCGGGTAGTGTGGGAACCACAGAGTCAAGTGAACGGATGTGGTGTTTTGTAGCCAGCATTGAAATTGCATTTAGATATTCATGACTAATGCGATAGAGGCACTCAGCACTTTAATAGACCTGACAAGAGACACTCCTCCAACTTCATCTTGCCTTGTTCTAGGGAACAGTAATTTTTCAGTCAGTCAGGAAAATATAGTGATATTAGTTAAATATTGTTTTTCTGTATCTGTCTGAATTTTTCCATCTGTGTTGTTTTTATATTTCCTGTAAACTGAAACTCATGTTTTTATTGTAAATAGATATTCAGTATTGTCATATTTATTTTTATGAAATATACCTAAACCTTTCATTGTGGCTGGTCTTTCAGAAAATATTTTGAGACAGTTGCATTTATTTAGCAGCACTGTAGCTTCACATTGCTGAAATTCTTGCTGTTTGGAAACACTACCATTTGTATAAGTATTAATTTTGCCAAGTATAATTGGTGCCTTGGTAAGAGCCTTAGAGTGTCTGGCTTTGGGGTGTTCTGGTAGCAGTTCCTACCTTATAGTATGGGTGGAGGTGGCATAGTGGGTAAATCTTGCCAGCCTTCCCGAGGGGTGTGTGTGTGTGAGAGAGATAAAATCAGATCTCCGTGTGCGTGTGTCAGTTACTTGGAACAGGGACAGAGAGCACTGATTACACACACAGGGTGGTGGATGACTTGGCTTGCAACACCCAGCTGAGGACGCAACTCTGAGGCAGTCAGTGTGGAGAGGATGTCCAGCCTCAGGACTTGGAGTATGCATTCTCTGTGTGCCCTTAAGGAAACTGTGTTTTGTGCAGAGCTGCATCTGAAAATACAATTTTTCTGTCAGTCAACATTCCCCACTGGTGTCTGTGATGAGGATTGTGGCTCCTTGACCACGAGTCCTGAGGAGGGATGTCCCAAGCCTCATTTCTGAGGCCATAAATGGATAATTTCTAACCTAATGAGCTATATTAAAAATACTGTAAGACTTCAGTTCCAGCAGTTTTTATTTAAGGATGTATCATGTCTATTGAATCTGTGGGAGATTAATTCAAGCCATGGACATTGGTCACATCCATACAGCATATCTTGAACTCATCTAAGCATTTGATACCATTCCTCATGTTAACCTAATTAATGCGCTAAATGTGCTTCAGACATATTTCTGTGTAGTTGGGTGGATAACCTATTTGTCAAAGGAACAATACCACAACAGTGGGAGTGGCAAGTACTTCATCAGAGATGTTAAAGGAGTCCCACAGAGATCCTTGCTAGGTCCTCTAGTATTCAGTATGTGCTTCTCTGATCTCCAAATGAAAAACCATGACATGATCTCTGATTATCCAGGTTTGAGGATGACTGTAAGTTGGATCCTGAAATCCTCGTCTGTCATATTGAAGCTGGTGCAAAGAAAATGGGCTAAAACTAAATGCTAAAAAGTACAATATTGTTCCGTTTGGTAAACAGTCCCTCAGCCTAGCTGACAACACCTCACTCCAAAATGAAAATGATGCGAGAGACATTCAGTCAGAAGACCTTCAAATGGAGGGCAAAAAATTCACTAAGACTAATTAGCCATGATGAATCGAATAAGGCAAAGCTTCCCAACTAGTCCTTTATTATTTGGATTGACTTAAAGGGAGTCATTACGAGGTTAATAAAAGTTATGAAAAATAGCAGAGGAGAAATTTGAAGTACTGAATGTTCCAGTACATTACATTATGCAGTAGTCATTATAGTTGGAAAATGTCAAGTTTGCAATACTTTTACTAGAACTACAGTCCTGCAGTGAATACCTGAGATTAAGTATAGAGAAAGGTAAGGGTACAAGTTGGGAATATTTATTTTGTTATGGTAAAGTTTTGAGTATTTAGTATGGATCTGAAAAAGCAACACTAAAGTGGATGGTAATTGAATAAAATTGAGAAGTAAATAGGTGGAGAAATTTTGAGATCTCATAGATAAGTGTATTTAATGAATATGGTGATTTTAGGCATGAGTAGCTATGTAGCAGCTGTGTATGAAGTTCTGATCAATGTGGAATTTGACTTGAGTACATCTTTTATGTGGCATCAAACTTAAATCCATTTAGGAAAGGAATTATTTTTAGAAGGTGAAGGATGGAAGATTGGCAAATTAATCCTCCAGTCCATTTTATATCACTGCATGAATATATGTTCATTAGTTTTATGTTGATGTAATTAGCAAAATTTGACAAAGAAAATGTTAAAAAGAAAATATATATGGTTGTGACAGTGGGTTAAATGGAACAATAAAATGGTGGGAAATGTGTTGACTACTATTCCAGGTTTTCAAGAGGTCACAATTTTGAAGAGTGAGCCAAGAGGATAGGAAAATGAAAAAAATGATGGTATCATCTGACAATGGAACAATGACATGAGATAGGGTATAACTCCAGTTTGTGAAGGAAGAAAAGTAAGGGTGTGAATAACAATGCAAAGAGTATCAGAATATGCCATGATAAGATTAGAATGACTTTGGAAAAAAAAAACTATTTAAAAATGGAGTAGTATATCAGAAAGTGCAGAAATGGTTGTGCAACTAAGTAATGAGGAGAAACTTTCTTAATGTAAACTATGTTGGAAGTCAAATATTTTGGCTTCATAGAATTTTACAAAGGGAAGATGTACAGAGGAAAGGATGATGTGTAAGAAATTTTACAGTAAAATATAAGATGCTGTTCAAAAATACAGAAGATGCAAATGAATTTACTAAGCAAGAAATGTTTGTCAGTGTGAAGATTGAAAAAAGTGGGTAGTATTTTATTTTATAGTTGTGGAGATTTTCTTTTGCATTACCTTTCTTTCTTTAAGTATTCAAATTTTATGAAATGATACATGTAGTTAAATGTTAAATTTAAGAAAAATGTAATTATTATGTTGCATTCTTTTTTTTTAATTTCTGCAAGTCTTTTGGGTTTCTATACCATGACTGGAATTGGACCCCATTCCTAAGCCAATGTACGATTAAAGTTCATGAAATTAGTATTGTTTCAGTCTTTGATGTCAGCCAAAAGTGCTCTTCGTAGCACCTGCAGTGCGCCTAATAATGACAACAACTGAAATTCATATGGAGTTACATGTATTGGTAACATATCTAAATATGATTGTAGATTCTTTTTTTAAGACCCGTTGCTCCTACTACTAATGGAACTGTCTGTTTATCTTCCACATTACTCTTGTTGCTATGTGGAAATCCTGGTATTTTATGATTTTGTCTTTCTGTATGCAAGACGCTGTAGTCACTGGGTGTGGTGATTTCAATGAGCAATGCTACTTTTGTCTTCATTTCGTAGACCACTATATCCGGTTTTCTAGCATCTGTCTTTTGAACTGTTGGTAATGGATGATCCCATGTGATACAAACTTCATCATTTTCTCTGATGATTTGTGGCTGATGTTTCCAGCGTTTTTCAGTCACTTCAGTATTATGTTTGCACAGTCCAACAGTTCTGCCACATTATTATGCCTTTCAGTATACAGTCGTCCTGCCATTAGTATGTCACAGACAGCAATGAGGTGTGCAACTGTTTCCATTTCAGTTTTAAAAACCAACATTTGTCTGTTTCTCCCTCATATTCAATGGTATTTGTAAACCAGCGTGTACATTCTCTTCATTACGTGCTGTGAGATGTTCGTGAAGTACCACCAACTCGGGACAAGGGACTTCATTTAATGTTTTGCCCTGATGGTCTTAAAGTACTTTTCTCATTGTATCTTTGCAGTTGTTATAAACCGGTTCAAGAGAGCTCTGCTGGCAGTTAAAAGGTGGATGTTTCATGCAGGCCCACAAAATGCCAAAAGCTTTGCTACCTTTTTAGAAAGAATATTATGTTATGAGCATTCCTTTAAATTATGTAAAGGAATCACTTGCTAAAGCAGTACATATATATATATATATATATATATATATATATATATATATATATATATATATGCCTCATGTGCAGGATAACCACAACTTAGCCTGTTTTACCTCTCAAAGGTTATTTAAAACAGTACTTGGTAAATGTATGCCTCTAGTAAGAGAAGTGGGGCATGGAGATTACTTCTCTTGCCATGTTACAGTTGAGGCAAAAGCTTCTGCTTCTTCTGGTACATGGGATGAGGAGAGGAAATCCCAGTATACCTGACCTCCAAATATGTTTGTTAAGTTGCCAGAAGAGATGGTAGGAAAATAAAATGAGTCGTGCTAGAGAGAGAACATATCCATGGTAATGAGGAATGAACTCTTCTTGTAGGGTCTCGATCTGTAGATGCTTGTGCTGTAGTACTGATTGATTGTGTGTTTTGTTTTTAATTTTCTCTGTGGTTGTGAGACCATGAAGGTAGCATATATAAATAAGGCGGGGTGCGGGGGGGGGGGGGGGGTTGTTGCCCTGTTGTCCCCCCTGCAAAAAAAAAAACATTTTTAGGATACATTTCTTGTGGAGAAGGTTTTCTCTGAAATGAGTTTTTAGTGAAAATGGGTTTGACTCGTTTGGATTCATGGAAATGAACATTAAATAAAATGACACATACCTGAGCAGAACGCATCTGACATATAAATGTCTTTATTCCCTGGAGGGTGTCTCAGCTGACTGTGGTGAAGTGTGAGTGTTATCCACATCCAAGATGATAGTGGATAGCACCCATTCAAAGCCTTAGAGGCAGGAAGTCCAAGAGGAGCAAATGTGTCTTTTCTGAGATAGTTTGAAGGATAACTCTTATCAAACTCCCCATAGAAATAGTCTCCATAGAAAAAGTTTATCTAATGCCATATAAATTATTGAAAAACGGAAGCAAGCAGTCTGAGAGGAGGTACAAGAAATGTTAAAACTGGGGTGTAATAGAAGAATCAAACTGTGATTAGAACAGATCCTATTGTGCTTCTTCCAAAACCAGATGTAATATCCAGCTTTGTAACAACTTCAGGAGACTCAACAGTGTCTTCAAATTCGAAAGCTACCTGATGCCCATGGTAGATGAGTTTAGAGTAGTTAGGGAGGGCGAGGGTTCTAACTGCTCTGCATCATACATAGGGGTATTGGCAGATCTCCTTAACTAAACGTTAATGAAAAAAGTACAGGAAATCCAAATCCCTTAGAGCTACATGCTCCAGGGACTTGAACCTCAGCACAGAAATAAATAGGGCATGCTGGAGGGACAGATTTCATATCCAAGAGGCTCCCCTCACTCTGGAACAAAATCCCAATCCATGTTAGGCAGAGCCCCTCACTGACCCTCTTCAAGAGAAATCTTGACAAGTGGATGGGAGATTATAAGTTTACCCCTGGGATCTCTTCTGTGTCCCTGCTTGACAGAGGTACAGTAAACTAACCTTAAAAGGGCTACCTTCTGTGACCTACTATACAGAGACACAGTCAACTAATCTAAAAGGGTGGTGAAAGTGAAACACACTCTGGCTAGGCTTATAAATGCCCTAGGGCAGATAGCCTAGTATCAACCTATAACCCTATGAATTCCCCACAGCAGGTAGGTTATTTCAATACACAGTCTCACCCTTTAAAACCTCTGTAGGGCTCCAGTATTGCTCCAAAATTGAATGGATCATGTACAAAATCGTCACCATTCTTCAGCTGAAGCCTATTTGGATTATACTGTTATCCATTTGGAAGACTGGATTTGCATCTTCCTGACATTCAAGCAGTATTGGATTGCTTAAGGCAGATTAGGCTGACGGTTATTGCTCCAGTGTGCTAAGTATAGATGACTGAGGTGAGATTTCTCAATTTTATAATGGGAGGGATTAGTCAAACCACAAAAAGAAAAAAGTAACTTTCAAGAAATGGCCAGTTCTCCAAATGAAAAAGGTAAGTGAGAGTATTTTGATTTTGTAAAGTGTTATAGGCAGTTAATCCCCAAGTTCACATCTTTTTATATTGCCTACAAATCTAACTAAAGAAAAGTTGTCAGAATAAGTCAGGTGGACATCAGAAGCTGAGGAAGTTTTACAGAAGATTGAAGCTCAGAACTAGTTCTTATTTCCCCTGACTTTTCCAAACCATTCATCATCATTACTGATTCTTCAGAGGTTGGCTGTGGGACAGTTTTGACAATAGGAAACTGGAGAACATCTCTTCTAGTAGCCAAGCTGAAAGAATAATCAAGGCAGACAGCAGCCATTCTGTGATATGTGATGATAATGTCTAACCATTAATGGGATTCGGGATCCTTACATAATTACCTTTTGGGAAGAGAATTCACTGGAATTACAGATAATGCCCTGCTGCAATTGTTGCACCAGCTTGTCAAGGTTCAGCAGATATTTCATTGGGCTTCAATCTGGGGATTCAAATGGGGAGATGAGGTGGTGGGGAGGCCTTATCTGTAATAGGCAGTGTTTGTTCCACTGGTATATAAAGCCTGATAAAGGCATTAAACAAGTAAAAAGAAATTTTACAGAGAGCAAGTATTATATGGAAAATAGATAAAACATCTGGTGGGGGAAATGCAGCTATTACATGAGGGAGATTGTGATTAGTTTGGAAATAGGGATTTTTTTTCTTTTAGCCAATGTAATATGAAGCAAGGTAATTGATTTCAGATGTAAAAGTGTGTCATTTTAAGGCCAGGGCTAAAGAAGTATTGCAGACATTGTTGGAAGGAGCAGCCAAAGACGTTTGATGAATACTTGTGGAAGCAGACTATAACAGAGGCCAAAGTAGTAATTTCTGAGACGGGAGAAGATTTATGGAGACTGCAAAAACCTGTGGAGTCCTGTTGACAGAGACGGTCATTTGATTAACCTAAGACTGTTGGGCAAAACTTTAATTTTGGGCTGCTTTAAAATCTTGAGGTATATTTGGGAACCACCAGTGTCAGGAATGTTTTATTTAATTTT
>NC_056748.1:407744739-407829739 GCF_019279795.1 Protopterus annectens | reverse complement strand
TCCAGGAGCTTTGGAAGTTATCTTTTAGATCTTTTTTGAAATTGAGTGTGTTGGACATCGTTCTGATAGGAGTAGTTTGTTTCATGATAAGGCAGGAAGGTAGCTGTTTAAATTTTCGCCTGTTGATCTTTCGTGCTTGTACATTTCCAGGTGAAGTTAATCAGAACTCTTGAGAGTCTGAGTTGGAATATATTGAGAGATGATAGAAGAGATACCTGTTCAGGAGGTGGATTTGTTGAGAATGGAATGAATGTTGAGTAGTTGAGGAAGTAGGAACTGGTGTAGGAATTCCAGGCGATTTAGAGATTTGACCAAGATGCGGTGGCATAAGTTAGATGGCTGGTTAGCATCTAATTTAGTTACTTTGTTTTAAGTGATTTTGAGCTTGAATTTTAGGGAGGATTGCAGGTTAGTTAAGATCCGTGTCCCATTAAAAAGACTGAGAAGAAGGTAGGCCTAAGTAAGAGAGAGAGTGTCTGTAGTGTTTGGTGAGGAATATTTTATCTCTGTATAACAAAAGCTGTTTTTGGTTTGTCTTATTGATGCACTGATGTACATGAAGGTCAGGTTTGTGTAGATGATTGGGAGCATTGCAGGTTAGTTAATATTTGTGAGCCAAAAAAGACAGTGAAGATGGTAGGCCTAAGAAAGAGAGAGAGAGTCTGGACTCTTTGGTTTGGAATATTTTATCTCTGTATAGCAAATGCAGTTTTTGGTGAGTCGATTGATGCACCGATGTACGTGGGTCAAATTTGAGTTGATAATCAGTTTTGGCACCAAGGAGCTTTATGTGTTTCCACGCTATTAAGAAATGTGATAGAAAAAGTAGTTTTAAAATGAGCGAGCGATTTAGGGAGGAATAGGTTTGTTTTAGGATCAAGAATTGTTTGTTTATTATTAAACCCATTTTCGACAGAGTTTAGAGAATTTTGAATGTGCAGGTCAGCAAGATTATCAAAGGTAAAGATCATCCTGGAGTCATCAGCATTTTGTGTAAGAGAATAGTGAGGGCAGGAGGGTGTGTAGGCAGTTAGAAAAGATGTTGAATAATAGGGGACCAAGAACTGACCCTTTAGGAACTCCTATTTTAATAAGGAGAAAGGGAAATTCCTATTTCTAGGCACAGTTTAGTCCACATGGGATGTCCTTTATTTTGGAGGTAAACTACATGACTAACATGGTTTACTAATGTATCTTGGAAACGACATCGGTCGTCCAGCATGTGGTCGATTTGCAGTTTCCAAGTTGGCAAAATGTCGACATGAAATTGACTATATTGCAACGAATGGGTAGTTTAGGTCCATAATTTGGTTTTGACATTGTGCAGGGAGGTCACACATCAATGAAGAACAGGGAATTAGCCCATTTCTTCATTGTACTGCTCGGAGTTGGTACATTTAATGTGCAGGGGGTGTGCAGTCTCCCTGCAAAATAGAATAAATGTACCATTGACTGTAGAGTTCAACAGTATGTTAATGTGTATAACAGGAAGTAAGTGACATCACCTCCTGTTATATTGAACCACAGTGATCGATGTATTCATTTTGCTTTGATTTACTTTTCAGAATTTCAAATTTAGCAATTCAGGTCGACATTTTAATTGGTCAACTGAAGCTGGTTCAAAATTATAGTAGTAAACCAACCAACATACTGTTGGCAACAGTAAAGAAAGAGGACACACAAACTTGCATGTCCCTTATCTGAAGCTAAAATAAATAACCTTGTGTGGTAGAATTTTGCAGTACTGTTCACTACAGTGTACAGGTTTTGCACTACCTCTTTGATAATGTTCCCATCTATTTCCATCATTTTTGTCATGTTTTTGAGTAGTGTCCCACATTCTTATTGGAAGCAGGGACAGTTATGTGCTATTTGGTATTCATATTTAATGCTGATTAGATGCCCAGATTTTTAGCTGGATGCACTTGTGTTCCAAGGCCCTTTATTCCAGTTTCCAATATCTGTAGGTTGAGGTGTATGCTGTGGAGGTGAAATACAATTGTGGCAATGCATGCTTGGTTGGAGTAGGCTGTATGAAAGTAGATGACCCTCTTGGCATTTGCTTATTTTAAACTGTCACTCTCTAGCCTTGTGGTGCTAGTGTGCATTTGTGAGACATAAGATTGAGTATGTAACTGAAAAACTAATATGCACAGACAGATTAGGCATAACTGCTAATGACTAGCTGCCTACTTCTCCATTCGGCTGCTTCCGTTAGGGGTTGTTACAGTGGGTCATTGGTCTGCAGAACTAGTGGCAGTAGAGTTTTATAATGTCGAGTTGCTAGCCTCATGCCCAATCTTTCTTAGAAGGCACACGCACACAAACATATACACACCGAGGGCCAATTTAGAATGTCCAATCCACATGCAGCATGTTTTAGGATTATGGGAGGAAACTGGTGCACCTGGAGGAAACCCTCACAGACACAGTGAGGGGACATGCAGACTCCACACAGAAGCCACCTCAGCCAAGAATCAAACCAGAGAACTTCTTGCTGTGAGGTGACAATGCTAAACTGCTGTGCTCCCTAATGACTAGCTGCTTTCTGCTGTTGGCTTATGGTTTTGCTTTTGCATTACTAATGTGATTGTTAAGCAAAGTGCAATGTTTTAATGTGTGACAACTGTTTGCAACAACATTGGCATGCATTACAGGATTATCCTCTTACAGAATTCCCAATTGTCCATAGAGTTGCCCATGACTGCTTGTTGGGGGTTGCTTGGATGTAAGTAAATGACCCTGTTATCATTTGTTCATTTCAACAGTCATCTCTTAAGAAAATAAGGAATAATGCAAGGGAGAATGAAGGGTGGCTACGGTGGTGCAGCTGTTAGCATTACCACCTCACAGCAAGAGGCTCTCTGGTTCGATCCCCAGCTGGGGTGCCTTCTGTGCGGAGTCTGCATGTCCCCCCTGTGGTCGCGTGGGTTTTCTCTGGGTGCTCTCGGTTTCCTCCCATTTCCCAAATACATGCTATAGGTGGATTGGACACTCTAAATTGGCCTTAGGTGTGAGTTTGTGCACCTTCTGTGGAAGGTTGGGCGCCAGGCTGGCAACTCGACACGATAAAACTCCACTGCCAATCGTTGTGGCAACCCCTAACCAGGAAAAGCTGAAGGAAGAAGATGATTATTTGATAATGAAACATTGATTAACATAAACTGCTTTGGATATGAAATTTAACAGAAAATCACTAATTAAAACAAACTTTGTAATTTGATATATTCTATTAAGTCATCAGTATCTGAGTTTTACTGGTTCAAGCAATTATTTTAGCTTGCATTGTTGAAGTTATAATGAGGTCTTTTGATTAGTTGGTCCTTTTTTATGTATTTAATACTTGGTATGAAATCAATTGTAGACTTTGTATTTTAAAAATAATGGTTGAACCTAAACATATTTTAAAGTGCTGCCCACTGGCCACCTACGTTGAAGCTGGCTTTATAGCATATTATAGCCATATAGCAACTGTGCTATTGAATTTATCTTAAATGGGGATGCATTAGGAGTATATTGGTATTAGTCATTGACTGTAGTATGTTCTATAATGCTCATGGTATGCAAAATGGTTTCTCTTTCCACTTAAGTGTGCTAGTCACTATATTCATGATTCTAATGGGAAATGATTTATCTCTAATAGAGGAATTGGCCTTTTTACCATTAGTATCGCATTTTTTTGCAGTGAACATTGTGTGTTGATTGTTGTTGAAAGTAAGTGATGTATGAATTTGTGTGTGTGTATATATATATATATATATATATATATATATATATATATACACATATATATATTTTTTTTTATTCAGATTGGCATAATTTTCCTATCAAACAATTTTTCCCTGCCTTTAATAAGTTTGAACCAAGTGAAATGAACAGTTGTGTTTATATTGTTTGCATTTCTTTTTCAGCTAAAGATAAATCTGAGAAAATATTTGCCTTGGCATTTGTTAAGCTGATGAGATATGATGGAACAACACTAAGAGATGGAGAACATGACCTCATAGTTTATAAGGTACTTTTGATGTGTTCCTTATTTTGTAGGATATAGGCATTAGTTAAGTCCTTCTTTTGAATGCATACTGAGTGCATGGATACATCTGGATTTTTAATAGTTTAGAAGGAACAAGTATTTTATATCTGATTTTTTGCAATATAGACAATTTCCTAAGATAGTGATAATGCAGGTCTTTTAGCTGGCAGGGATATGCTGTATGGAAAGAACGTTTTATTACCCAAAAGATATTAAAATAACACCTTCAGATAAAGGTCCATGTGATATGCTGTCTAGTCTTGCTCATTGATCCTAGGTTCTTTCTGTGTTCTGTTGAAGTACAGCCAGCAGTTTACAGTAGTAGTTTAATGTACTGAGTTGTAGTCAGCTGGAGCTGTTGATTTTGAAATTGTTCTGTGACAGTCTAAATCACCATGAATAAACTAGTTTATTTAATTTTGCTTTTGGCTTAACATGTAAAAATGTTGACTGTTAACTGGCTTATGGTACAGAAGCAGTGCAAGTGAGCAGTCCCCCACTGATCCATGTTCAGCGATAAACAGAACAAACTGCAGAAGACTAATAAGCAGTCAGTGTCCTGTGCTAATACTGCTTGATTGGTCAAGGAAGTGGTTCACTCTGATATTAATAGATGTCCCTCCATATCACTGTTGCAGTATTCTTCACCTAAGGGATCTCCTGCTAAAGACAGCCAAATGTCCAGCTAGTATACCAAAGTCTTTAGTTCTTATAGGCACTGTACGTAGCACACATGCTCCCTGCACAAGGGCATAAAGGTGAGGTGCAGATGCACACACTCAGAACTTCTTTAATGCCAGTCCAAACACCATTATCGTACATCTGTCTTAACACGCTTCTACTGTGCTGGTTTTTCAGAAAAGTGCACAGTTTTTTTTTTTTTTTTACTATATTTTGGTATTGTGTTCATGTCATCCACAAAGGGAAAATGTCAGTGTGGGAGGCATATTCCCTATAAAGACCATCGCAACCAGAGTCTTTTTTGCTTGGGTGCTTCCCAAAATCGTGAGTGGTGCTCTATCTGCCAGGCATCTATGTTTAAGATCCTACATAGTCACCTCTTTTTTTGTCCATATGTCTTGAGAACCAGTGGCTTAATATGTTAGTTAAGGGTGCTATGGCAGAATGCTGTCATCCTGAGAGCCAGCTGTCTGCCAGAAAGAAGGCCAAAACATTCAGGCCTGGTCAGGCTATCCATCCTCTTACAGATGTTTCTCTAGAGGCTAGTGAAAGCACTGAAGACTGTCCTGTGCTTGTTTTGGATGCTTCTGCTGTGACCCTATTTGAGGCTGCCACAGATTTGAATTCTCACATGTCCTTGGAGGCTTTTCCAATATCTGCACCTGATGTGGAGGGAGAACCAACTGATATCTGTGGGACTAAGTGGGATTCCTCAGATTTTATTCAGGGAAGAAATTCCTGCTACCATTTTTGTGTCATGTCAGGGGACAGAAGTCTGAAAATTTTCAGGTGTACATCCCATAGAAAAAGAAAACGAAGATGAAGCCCGTTTCCCTTGTTGTAAAAGATCCCCAGTGGGAATGGCAGAATTTCTCTTAGGATTTGTTTAATGCTTTGATGGCCTTGAAGCTACCTCAAGAGATCTCTGTTCCTGTTCTCCCTTTGTTTTCCACCCCTGTTAAGAGGCCTAGAGAATTAGATTCTGGAGATGAGGATCTGGACTCTGGAGAAGACTCAATGGCCTTTTCTTCCAAATTTCTTCCTCCCTGGACAACTGTTCGGAGGAAAGGATTCTTTGAGTCCAGACTCCCCCTTTGAAGATTTGTCCTTCAGGGATACTGTTGCCTGCATGATGGAATATTTAAGTGGGTCTGTTCCCAGGTCTTTGATATTCAAAAGAGGTACTGTGAGCTCCTACAGATGGAGTCTTCCAAACCATCAGCTGTGCCTGTTGTTCTGGCTGCCCTTTTGGATGCCTTTTCTGCAGCTTCTGTAGCCCCTGACTATAAGCCTCCTGCACCCTAAGTAGCCTGATAGGTTCTACAAGTTTTCTGAGGACTATAAATTTCTTTGCAAGTGCTCTTCTGCTGATTTCCACTGGTATCAGTTTCTTCTGACAAGCCCTCTAAGTTGTTACTATCTACTAAGCTACTTCATTGTTATTGGGATAGTAGAGCTATGGAAAGGTTAGGCAAGAAGGTTTACACTGCTGCCATCTTGCTCTTCAGGGTGATTAACTACCAGACTCATATGACCAGGTATGATTTGACCCTCCTAACCCAGGTTTCTAAGGTGATTTCTGACCTTCCTGATTCTGAGGAGAAAGCTTCTGCCCTTTCCCCGTTAGGCTGCACTTCTCAAGTTGCCTGTCACTCAAAATGCAGCTATTATTCAGCTGATGCCTCTTCCAGGGCTGCTGCCTTTGGTTGAGTGATGCTGTGTTATTCCTGGTTGCATCTTAAAGCTGTGCCTGATGATATCAAGGCCAAGCTTTGGGAAGCACCTCTGGATAACAGAAGTCTTTTTCAGACTGCTACCAACTTAGTCTCTCCAGGATAAAGGTAAGGTCTTGCAGGAATTGAAGCATATTTTTGTTCATACTATTTTCATGTTTCAGCGAAACTATCCTTCCAAGTCTGCCTTTGTTAATAGACAGACTCGCCCCCCCCCCCAAAAGTAAGAAGGGTTCTAGCTGTGTTCCTCCTGCTAAGTCTACTCACTTCTTCCTCTCAGAAACCTTTTTCTCAGGATAAACCTGGTTTTAGTTGATGATTGACCTTCCCTTCCTCTTGGCTAAGTCCCTTTGTCTCTCCTACTTTCTTATCTCTTCTAAATTGGCATCAGATCATCTGAGATTCTTGTTTATTTCATGCTTTGGAAATCCTTTCCTCCCTTTTCTGTCATTCCTCATCCTCCTTGACAATGGCTTCCTCTTTTTCCGGAGGTTTTGCATTCCCTTTTGGATCAGGACGGTAAATCTCATTCCAGCCACCGGGGTGGGGATAGACTTTTTACCCAAGAATGTTTTTGGTTCCTCAGGAGTGTATATGTATACCAATTTTAGATCTTTCTCTGCTCAACTCCTTTTTCAAGATTCCTTTTTTAGGATGTTGTCCCTTCAGACGTTGTTTCCTCTTCTTCCCCAGGCCTTCGTGGTTTCTCTAGATCTCAAGAATGAATACCTTCACATCCCAATTCACCATCGGTTCAGGACATTTCTGTGCTTTTCTGTTTGTTTCTTGCATTTTCAGGTCTCTGCTTTGTCCTTTGGCCTCTCTACTGCCCAAAGGGTATTCTCCAAATGCCTTGCTCTTATCACTTTTTTTGTACGCTTCAAGGCATACAAATTTTTCCCTACATAGATGTTCTCGTCTTTAAAGCTCCTTTTCCCAGCAGTCTGCTGCAGGATCTCCATCTTTCCTGTTCATCTGTTACACAGTCTGGGGTTCACCATAAACCTCCAGATGTCAGTCCCGATGCCTTCCCAGGATCATATTTTCCTCATTTGCAGTCTTCAGACTGTTCCCATGCTGGCATCTGTCTCTGCCCCCAAAGCTGTCTCTGACAGCTTTTTTACATTCTGTTCTTCCTTTGTCATGACCAGGGAGTTTCTCAGGGTTCTGGGATTAATGGTCACCACCATGCTCCCTCTCACCAGGCTCCATTTGAGAAAGTTGCAGTGGTTCTTCAAATCGATGTGGCTTCAATACTGCCACCCCTTTGGGTTCTTCCTTGTCCCAAGCTTGAGCTGCACTGCTGGATTTGGCAACTCTCAAGCCAGGGCTTCCCTTTCAGGCTCCAATTCCCTCTCAGGACCCGTCTGTGGATGTCTCAGGTATGGGATGGGTAGCTTCTTGTGGCCCCTTAAAGGTCCAGGATTTCTAACCCTCCTCGCCAGAGATCCTATCATATCACAATAACAGATGAGGGCTCTGACTTTGGTTCTGCAAGCCTTTCATTCCCTTTTTCATTCCCGGACCCTCAATCTTCATGGACAATACCACAGTGATGTGGTATGTCAACAAGCAGGGGGGGCACGAGGCCCCATCTCCTTTGCAGACTAGCTCTTCAGGTCTGGGATCTAGCTATCCATTATCAGATGACTGTTCAGGAGGTTTACATTCCCACAGAGCACATTCTCTTAGCAGATTCTTTGAGCAGGTCCAGAACATAGGCTTACAAATGGATGCTTCAGAGAGATGTGTTCCTGGACATTGTCGTTTGGTGGTGGGGTATTCCTCAAGTAGAGATTTTGCCTCCCCTTTCAACAGACAATCATGTGTTGTGTTTCAGTCCCAAGTCCTCTGGTTTGGAAAGTGGATGCACTGTCTTTTCCTTGGAAAGGACTGTTTAGGTAGTCCTCTATTCCCACAAGTTATGCACAAGATCAGGCAGGGCTCTCCTACAATCTTGCTGGTGACTTCCTTTTAGACCAGACAACATATGTTCCCCCTTTCTTTCTCACTTGGTCAGGGGCAGCCATCACAAGTTACTTCACCAGGTGGATCTTCACTCAAGACAAGGTGTCTCTTGTCCATTTTTTCTTGTCTACTCTTCATCTGACACTGTGGTGATGGGGTTTTGATCCCTTTTAGGCACCTCTTTTTTGAGGATGTGCTCCTTTAATGTTATTGCAGGCTACCTGAGAATTTACATGAAGAAAATCTACTTGAACAAAATTAAGTAGCATGAATGAACTCTCTTCATCATAGGTTTTTGTATGTAGTATATGTTGTAGTTCTATGTTGCTCTAGCATTGCTGTGTATTAAATTGGCATGCTAGAGTATTTGGATCAACAGGCATAATAACTGAGTATGGTTGAAGGTAGTTACCAAGCTCTAGATTGGAGTGTACCCTGATTTGTATCTTCTGTCTTCATGAAAAGTATGATACTGTTATCTACAGACTTCTTTATTGTACTCCCAACACATTACAGACTAAAATATTTTTCTGTTCAAGATCAGTTATGTCAACATTTGTTCATTACATTTGAGCTTCCTTGATTCTTCTGCTGGCACAATAGTAGAAGAAGAGATGAGATGCACAAAACTCCTCCTTCCCTCAAGAACACCAAAATAAAACTCCAAGTCGCCAAAATGTAAAACGAACAAAATGTATTAGGTTTAAGCTTCTCCCAAGTTTTTCGTCGGTTACAATAAACCAACTTCCTCAGAAAACTCCTAAGAGAACTAAAAGCGGAAACAACGTCACTCGATCACTACCCTTTAAATACCCGCACATCTCATCTATACAAGAATATACAAAATATCATTGAATACATATTAAAACTCCTCAAAAACATTATATTAATCAGAAAAAGTGACCCGATTGATTAAAAACATATAAAAATAGTAGATGTTACTTATTTGATGAGCCAGCATGTTGTTAATTTAATGAATGTAAATGATGGAATTTTAATGTCACATCATGCAATAAATCAGAATAAAAATAAAAGTGAAAATAAACCATCAATAACCCCTGGGTACTTTACTCATCTGATGCTACTACCGACTACAAAACAACTACTACCGAATGCTACTGTACAATCAAATAAAAAACTATCCTATTTGTAATTGTATGTATATTTATAATTAAAACTATTATCTATATTTTACTTGTGTATGTATGCCATAATGAAAATCAATAGGTACAATAGATACTATCTAGTTAAACTCTTAAGTTTCAATATACATGATATAGATAATTTGTCATTGATGCCTGGATAATGGCACGCATCCAGTCTAAGTTGCCAAACCAATTCTGTCCCTTCGAGGATTAATGAATCAGCTCCCCCCCCCTGCCATCCGATCGAACTTGGTCGATGGCTAAGAAGGAAAATTAATGTAAAGGATTTTCCTTTACATGCTTTGCTAAAGCATTTTCCACCTTACCCTTCCTAATAGCGTATAGATGCTGGTAAATACGCTCCTGTAATTTTCTTTCGGTTTTACCGACATAGAAGACCGGGCAGTGGGAACACTTAGCTATGTAGACAACTCCTGTACTAGAACAATTAAACCTACCATGTATTCTGTATTTAGACTTCCTTATAACAAAGGACGACCCCACTGTGATATGTGCTTACAATAACGGCACATATTGCATTTAGACATGGCTGCTCTTACTTCCAGGGACCTGGCCTTAGATTCCAGAATGTTTTTGAGGTTTTGACCCCTTCTGAAAAGTATTTTGGGGTATTCCATACCGTTCTCCCTGAATAACCCCTCCTGCATAATGAAACTCCAGGTTTTTTGTATGATAGAAATAATGGCCTTCACATCCACATTATAAGTTAGGTTGAAACATCTTGGCTATTGGATTGAGTGTACAGTTGTCCTCAGGTGTTTCGAAAGGGTTTAAGACAGGCGCATAAAAACCTGACACCCGCTTGTTATGGACTTCACAAATTACTTCCAAAATCAGACATGCCTGATGACCTTTTTTGAGGAAAAGACCCTTCATGAATTTACATTCGTCATAGAAGTCACTATCTCTAGTCACTATTCTTGAAGCTGTCACCAGTTGGCCCTTTATGATGGATTTCTTCTGGGAAAAAGGGTGACAACTGTTGAACTGCAAGTAACTATTTGAAAAGGTTTCCTTTCAGTGAATTCTAGCTATATAGCAGTTAGAACTTGTATCTTTTGAAAGATCTACATCAAAGTATGAAATCCTGTCCCTTTCCACACTAAAGGTGAACTTCAAAAAGTCAGTGGAAGAGTTGAAATGGTTTAGGAGCTGATCCACTATTTCACCATCCCTTTTTAGGATGATAAATCAGTATTAGAGGAACATTGATTCCTAGCCATCTCTGAGTAGGATGTGGGACTTCCCTGATTGTTCTGGTTGCCTTTTTGGCAGAAACCTTTACATTTTTAATTATGAACATTTTACAGTTCAGCGCTCTCTAATCCTAAGATGCTGAAAAGCTACCAAATGCATTTGAAAAGGCAAGCCTACTGATTCCCACAACATCTAAGCCAAGACTGGTAATTGCCAGAGAGCCCGTGGCCCACTCCTCAGGATCCACCTTGAGATTATTGCTGCTGTTTTCTTCCTGGTGAGAGAAGAAGCAGAGTAACACTTATTCCCAGCTGCATGCAACTGCAGTAGACCTGCCCGTGTAGTAGTTGGTAGGCAAATCCCCTCTGAATTCACTGCTGATTCTATTCTTTTTATTCCTTGTAATTCATGAGAATAAGTAGTAACATCACTTCCTGGACCCTGTCTATGTGAGTTCATAGTCTGCTTTTCTCATTCTTTGTTAGATGCTTTATACTATTTACTCATGATACAGCAAAGCAGTTGTCTCCTGCTTCCTGAAAGGTATTTACTTTTGTCCTACACTGATGCAACATTTACTCAGTTTGGAGGCTAACCTCTTACATACTACATATTTCAGTAGGCAACTTTACAACGCATCACAGCCACCTAACACTGGACTTTCTAATGCCAAGACAATAAATCATTGCTTAAGCCTCCTAGACACCACTTAGTTAAACCTCAGCTATACTGTACCTCACCCATAAATGCACCCTTACAAGCACCTTCACTCATACCTCTGACAAGTCTTTGGTTTTAAGCCTGTACTCAGAAAAAATTGCAGAGGATGTAGTCTCACATCTCAGTGTGCTAGTAATTGACTCCTTAACAAGACATACTGATGTTTCAATCACCTATCAGTTTTCTGGAAATCTTATTCTAAAATAAAAACCATGCCTAGTGGTTTTTTGATTTTTTTTTCTTTACAGCTCCTTGGATCAAATAGTCCAATTCCCAACCAAAGGTAACATAATTGATCTCACCCTAACAAATAGTGCCTCTGTTTGCAGCCTTGTAAATGTTAACCTTTGCTTGAGCAAGTCTGACTTCTAAACTGTCATCTTCTTTAAAACTAGTGCCTTCGTCATTAACTCTGCCATACTCAGAAATTACTCCAAGGCCAACCATAATATTACTGATGAGGGCCTGAAGAAATTCAAAAGCTGCTCACCCTCTTCTGACCTAATCACCAAGTGCACAACATAACCTCTGACCCCTGTTTGGTATAACTATAATGGATAGTTCAAAATTAAACCTTCTGTTGTAGAACTCCTGAGTAAGCTAAGTCTAGTAAGAGGAAAAAAATACTTTAATGTAAAACATTCTTCACTTTCCACTATAGGAAGGAACTTGGGCTGGCAAGCCACGAATATGCTGTTATGAAGACTAATTTAGGATATTAACTAAAGAATACCCTCAAGGCCATTTTAACTCTATTATGACTATTATAATTAACCCCCAATACTGCTGTGTGTTCCAGCTGAATGACACCTGAAAACATAGCTGACTGGTTCAGTTCCAAGTTTACCCCTCATGCTCCCTGCCATTTCCCTTTCCTTGAATAACTAAATTCCTTTTGACCCCAAATCACTGTGGGCCAGATTGTAGCATTCTTCTCTCTCAAACCAAAAATAGAATCTACTTGGAACTAGACAGTACACCAGGCCACCTTTTAGTTGGTCTTAAATCTTTTCAGCCTTAGTCAAGAAGTATATACCTCATGAGTGGAGAGTAGCTGCTGTGGTGCCACTTGATAAGGGTGGCAGTACCACAGACCATGCCAACTCTCTTCCGGTTTTCCTTCCAGCATCATCTGTAAAGTCATGAAATGTATCAGTATTAACCTGTTAATGAATTAGCAACCTACCTTAATCAACTTGGCTTCAGAAAAACCATTCATGTCTCCATAATCTGGTTGATTTCTTTCTTTTGAAATGGATAGCATTGACAAGCAGCATTCTGTTTGTACTACCAATGTAGACCTTGCTAAAGTCAGGTACAGTTCCTCATGCTAGCATCGTTGACAAACTCTTTCACCTAAACATAAAACCCAGTGTCATCAGTTGGGTTGCAAACTGTCTGTCCTTTCAAATGTGCAGAGTAAGTGTTGGTAGTATCTTCACATCGGTGCATGTCACTAATGGTGCCCTATAGGGCTCTTTCCAGGGTCCCCTTCACTTCCGCGTCAACTGCCATATGAAAACTGATGGTAGATGTCTGTGGTTAACTAAATTTGCTGATAACTGTAAACTGAATGCTGGTAAGTGTCTGGCATAGATTAAGATTTAAGGTTATGGGACATTGTGTAGTGTCATTGTCTGCTTCCACACAATGGCAAATCTGAGGTCAGAATCTTTCTTGTTAGATGTGTAGTGTCTGGCTATATATATTTTAGAAAATGTTCTCCCCTGAAGCGCACTAAAAACAGAAATAGTTAAACAGGCAAACTGTGTGTGTGTGTGTGGTGGGGGTTAGGTTTTGAGATAGTTTGACATGTCACACTGAAATGCAGATAGAAGTTTATATTGTGAATTTTTTAGCACATATTTGAAAAGGTGTCAGTTTATCAGTATCCGTTTTATTTCACAACTATTTTCATTTATTAAGTGAACACTGTACTGTGCTACCATATTCCTTTTCTTGCTTTATTGGGCTCCCCCAGCCATGTATCTAGTTTTCAATCATAGTGTGGATTTTTATCTTTAATGCATTATTTTTTTCCCAGTTAATGACTTTGCTTGCTTGTTTGTGATTAATGATCTATGTTGCTTATGGACTCCATTGTACTCTTGACAAGCACACACTTGTGGCTTTGTAACGTTCCAACCCTATAGTGTTTTAAGTCCTAGTTACACATTTTATACTGACTGATTATGCCCCCATGAGTCTGTGTCTGTGGTGCTGGAACTTGCAGAGTACTCCTTGGACACTGCTTCTTGACATTTCTTGTATTGTTTTGATTCTTTAATTACACCATTATGGAAAGCCTATAAAACAACTTCAGTCTGTCAAAAACCTTTATCAGATGGTTTTGCAGGATTATATAGAGCATCTCTGGTAACACTTTGGTGCACTGTCGTCTCACAAAAAAGTTTCATCACTTTGTTTCTCAGCTAGGCTGCTTTTTCTGCATAGTCTGCATCTCATCCCTGTGTTTACATAGGAGTTTTCCCAGGGTACTTCAATTTCCTCACACCATACCAAAGACATGGTGAAAGGATTGACAATTCTATACTGCTTGTAGGTTTGTGTGTCTATATGCACTAATAGAAAGGCCTGGTAATCTACATCTGTTCAGTACTTGCCTAGTAAGCTGTGAATATTCATGGGGTCACTGTAGGAGTTGAGTCTGACTTTACAGCAGTGGATTATTGAATGGCAGAGTATTTTATGCGAGTGAAATATATGAGAACAAAATGAGAAAACAGAGGATGCAAGGTGGCCAGCTTGTGGGGGGAAAGTGCAAGGAAACACTTTTTCATAGAAGAAATAGTGGATTATTTATGAAGAAAATCATACTGAGTAACATCAAAGGCAGTAGGAAAATTCAGTACCAAATATGCACAGATTTAATAAATTCTTATGACAGATGGGAAACCTTAATTTGCAAGTTAAGAAAAATTAGCAGATTGTCCAGTGGTGAAGAGAATGAACAGTTTAACTGATCCAAGTATTCCTTATATTCTGCCAGAGCCTGTTTCTGTGTTACCTGCTCCTTATTTAATTCAGTCATAAAATAACACAGGATCACTTGGCTAAGATCACAGCAATAAATGCCCCTGAATAGACTTGCGTTTCTCATTAAAATATTAAACATTCACTTTGAAGTGCTCAGACATTTTGCAATGTTATCAAGGAGCACAATACTATCACAAAATATCATTGTATTTATAAACTTTAAAACCAGCAGTATTACCTATCTGGGTGCGAATATCATACAATGTGATGGTAATGAATAATGTCTTCCATCATTAGCTCCCTTTACCTGTGGCAACAGCCACATGCTTCAACCAGTAGGCTATCTTCCAGTTTAGAACATCAAAGAAAAGTGTTGCCAGCTGTATGGCTGAATGCATAACAGCATTCACCACTTTCTGCCCATTATGTATAACAGAGTAATCTGTTCCAGTGATGCAGTCACGTCACAGAGAGATTAAATGTTGCTTTACATATATCAAATGGAAGTTAAAATAGTTCAGTAAATACCTTAGCCATTTCTTTTCCATTCTTTGCCATCATCAATTCCAAAAGAGTTGAGCTTGGCTGGATGACAGGAAGTTGGAAATGAAGTTTGACACTTGTAAGTATTGCTAAATATGGTGGGTGGTAGCAATATTTCTGGGTCTGTCTGAGTTTTGAAATGAATGAAAGGAAAAGAGAAGCTGGTAATATCAGACATTTAAATTAGTGTGGATGCGAGGAGAGGAGAGCCAAAGTAATCTGTGACTGTTATGTTGGCAGGAACATTAGGTTAAGGCTTTGAAAAGATGCACAGACAGCAGGGGGTATTAAATAAGGGTCTGAGAGTTAAGGAAGATGTGTTAGCAGTAAATTAAGCTGATGATCTGAACATTTACAGCAAATGAGTCAGATGGACTGTAAAATAAAGGTAATGAAGAGATGAATAGCTCAGTCTATTTGTGATGTGGACTAAAGATGTCCTGAAATTGTACTTTGAGAAGAAGGTTGAGATGAGAAATTAGCTTAGAAGAATTGAGAATTGGATAATTAGCTTAGTCTGTCTGCCACCTAGGCTATAAGAGGAATATGGAAACTTGGGATGAAGTAATGGATAAGAGAAATACTTTACTTCAGTCTGTCTGCCAACTAGAATGTTAATAGAATGCAAGAGGTTGATGCCCTTCCTTATCACTATTGTAGTATTCATTCCATGTGAGATCTCCTGCTGAGGATAGCCCACTATCTGGCTAGCATGCCAAAGCCTTTACATCATCCCAGCATTGAGCATCAGACATGAATGATCCTCAGGTAGGTACACAAACTCAGTCGTCAGAACTTTTTTGCTGCTCATCTGAATGCCATGGTTAGACTTTTTCCTGAACCCCTTTCACTGAGTTGGTTCCTACTGAGCCATTTACAAATGAGTTCCCCATTTAGGATCCTTCCTGTTTTTTCTGTGTTTATTCGGAGTTAGCCATACAGGAAGGGAAAATGTCATTGTGGGAGGCAAATTCCCCATACAGATAGACATGAGAAGTGCCTGTCCTGCTTTGGTGCTACATACTACCATACCCAGTGTACCATTTATCAGGCTTTTGTTGCAAAAGTTCTCTGCAGCCGTCTGTCTTTGTTATCCATCTGCCTGGAGAACAAACATCTTAATCCTTTGACCCAGGGTACCATAACCAAAGCCATCCACCTCGAGATACAGCCATCTCTTAAAAAAAGACTAAAAAGTCTTTCTCTTATTCTGCTGCTGTCCAGCTTCTACTGGACTTTTCTCTTGGGATGGATGAAGACCCTAAAGACTGTGTGATGCAGATGCCAGTTGCCTCTGCCACAACCCAGGTAGACGCCAACATGGAACTTTCTTCTTGCACATCATCTGAGGCTGTGCAAATGTACATTTTGGATATTGAGGGGAGGCCACTGCTGATCATTTCCGAAGGGCCTAAGGCGATTCCCCAAATTCTAATTAGTGGAGGTCCCTGGTACCCTTACAGAATCTAGGCATGGCCCCAAACTGCCTAGATTGGTCAAAGATACTGTTCTTGTAATTAAAAAAAGGCAGAAAATTTAACTATGCCACCCACTGCTAATGATCCTTATAAAGAATATCTGGATTTTGCCCTGAGATTGTTCAATACTCTGTTGGTCTTGAAGCTGCAGCTGCCTCACGGATAATCTGTTTCTGCTTCTCCCTGGTCTTCCACCTCAGCCAAAAGGGCTTGAAAGTCAGATTCCTCTGATGAGGAGCCTGATTCTGGGGATGAGTCCTTGACCTATTCCATACAAATCCCTTCATCCTTAGACTATGGGTCTGGGGAAAGAGGTCTCCTTAACTCCTGATTCTCCCTATGAGAGTTGTTTTTGGGGATGTGGTACTTTGTATGATAGAATATTTTAAATAGGATTGTTTGCATGTATCTGATATTCAAAAGGGGTATTAGGAGCTATTAAAATGGAATCTCCTAAACCTTCATCTCTTCCCCCTGTTGTTCTGCCTTACTGGATATGTTTACAACTGCTGCTTTGGCTCCTCACTCTCAGCCTCTGTTCCCCAAGATGCTACGTCACTTTTTAAAGGTGTTTGAAGTCCTTAAGGGCCTTTCCAAATGTCCTCCTTCAGACCTTTCTCTAGTGTCTGTTTCTACAGACAAACCATGTAAGCTTTAATCCTCTTCAAGCTCCTCTCTTCTGATAGACAGTTGAGCTATGGAAAGGCTAGGGAAAAAGTCTGTACTTCTGCTACCCTGGCTTTTAGGTCCTTAAACTGTCACAGCTATATGATCAGGTATGTTCTGTCTTTGTCTCAGCTTTGTGGAGGGGGGTTCTTGTCAGACATACTTGACTCTGAAAGCAAGATGGTTGCCTTTTCTTCTAACTTCCTGTTCTCAGATGGCTCAACATTCCATCAAATGTAGTTGTGGAGCAGCTGATTCATCCTCTTAAGCTGCTTCCTCAAGGTCTGTTATAAGGAGGTATTCCTGGCTATGCCTACAGGCCTTACCAGATGACATTAAGGCCAAGCTATTAGATGCTCCAGACAACCAGAATCTTTTTGGTAGAGCTACTGTAGAATTGTTTAAAACTGTACAAGACAAAAGGTAATGTTATGCGGAAACTTATATTTTGTTTCTCCTATCCCCAAATTTCAGAGAAACTATACTACCAAATCTGCTGTTGTATGTAGGCAGCCTCAGCAACCTTCTAGGGCAAAAGGGATTCTAAGTGCATGTTCTCTGATGAACCCACTCAAACTTCTAAGGGTAAAAATCCCCCTTTTCCTGACAAATCTGCCTCCATCTGGCATAAAACCTCCCCTCGCACTTTGACCAGCTTCCCCTTTCTTTCAGGTGTTCCCTACCTCTCCCTGTTTGTCAACAGATTACTTCAGGTTATTTGGTACTTTCCATTATCAAACACTGTTATTTCATGGTCTGGAAATCCCTCCTCTTTTTCAGGTCTTTCTCAGCCTCCTCCCGATCAACTTCCCCACTTTTAAGTGGGCCCTGCTGGATCCATTGGATGAAAGGACTATTCAGTCTATTCCAGAATCCCAGCAAGGAAAAGGATTATATTTCCATGATGTT
The DNA here is from genome assembly GCF_019279795.1 of Protopterus annectens. Classification (NCBI taxonomy): domain Eukaryota; kingdom Metazoa; phylum Chordata; order Ceratodontiformes; family Protopteridae; genus Protopterus; species Protopterus annectens. The sequence goes on along the minus strand of NC_056748.1, from coordinate 407,811,648 downwards.
AATTTACAGAAAAGAAGGAGACAGGTGAGCATGGCCAGGATGATGACAGGCGCAGTTTTCTTGCTTTGCTACTCTTCCTATTTCTGACAGGAAATTTTATTGTTATAATATCCTAAACCAATTTTTTAAACAAAATCATTTACCTGATACTATTATCTAAACATGTTCTAAATATTTGAAATTTTTCCTGTCATATTAGTCCTTCGAAAGGTCTGTACCAGTCGCTGTGAAATGAGTCATTCAAAGACAATCTCTCAGGACTTGCCTTTAATGAAAGAACTCCAATCTGTTCGTTCTAACATACAGAACTTTCTTTAAAAATTGACAGTTGTTGTTGTTTGTCTTTCGGCTTTTCCCAGTTAGGGGTCGCACAGCGGAACTCCGCTCCGCTAATTAGCAGTAGATTTTTCATGAACGCCGAGGTGCCAGCTCGACTTCCAACCTTCAACGAAGGCACGCCCATTTTTCGCATGTCTTTCGAACGTGACCCAACCGTGGGGAGGACATGCAGACTCCACACAGAAGGCACTCCCCGCACTCAAGCCGAAAATCGAATGGGAGAACCTCTTGCTGTGAGGCAACCACGCTACCCGCTGCACCACCACGGCTTATATGGATAGCAAACTTGACAGCTTTAAAGAAAAATGTACCAAGCAGATGGAAGAGATATACAAGATTTTACAACAGAAAACGTGGATATCTGGAATGGAAGATGCCCTTAATGACATAGAAAGCAGAATATCTGAAGATGAAAACATTGAATTTCTGCTGACAGAATACCTTATTACTAAATAAAAATTGATGACTTGGAGAATAGATCCAGGAGAAATAACATTCGTATTTTTGGACTGCCTGAAAAATAGGAGGAGAAAAAAATGGTCAACTTTCTTACTGCCTTGCTTCTTAAGACACTGTATTTTTCTGAAGCTGTGTTGTGTAGTGTAGAAAGAGCACACAGGTCTCTAGTTTCTACTTCATCAAAAACTAACTCTTCACCAAGATCATTTAAGATGTTCTTGTTTCACTGTTGCAGTCATTACATTTGAGTTATCTGCCTTCAGGTAGCCCTCAGCCGGCCTGAATACCAGAGTCTTGTATTCCTGCATTGGATGCTGTCTGTTATTCCATGACGTCAGGTCATCAGGGGTATAAAACATGCAGCCAATGCCATTACATCAGTCTTTCTTGCCGTGCAGTGCCCGAATCAGAAGCAGTTGGCAAGTGCCGGTCGGCCGACTCCTGAAATTTTTGTTTTGGAGTTATAGAACCGAAGTCTTCAAAAAAGTTAAGTACCCTGTTTTGGATCCTTTTTCTTGCTCTTATCCGATGTCAGTAAAAGTTAACAATTGTCTTACCTGTGGAAAGCAAATACCTCATAAAGATTTTCATTCGTATTGCTTTCCTTGCTTAGGCCCAGACCATGACGTCGCTCGCTGTCGGTTTTGTGCCTTATTCAATCCCCAAACTATTCGTCATCGGTCTAATTTTGCAGCAGGTATTAGAGTACCCGACTCTCACAAGTTCCTCTTCAAGAATCCTACTGCGGATCCAGAGACCATTTCCCAAGGACCAAAGGGCATTAAGGCTAGAGATTCTAGAGCCTTGGACAGATGGGGTAAGAAAGTATACATTTCTGCTATTCTTGCCATTAGGACTTTAAATTGCCAGTTTCACATGTTAAAGTACCAGCAGCGTATTATGGGACTAATTAAACAGAAAATAATGTTGATTCTTGACTGTGCTGAACACAAACAATTACAGGATTTAATGCATTCTGCTGAACAACTTGGTAAACGTACTTTGCAATGTGGTTTTGACTCTTTAGAAGCATCTTGCAGAGCTGCTGTCACTGGGTCTGTACTAAGAAAGCATGCTTGGCTTAAGGAGCAAAACTTGCCAGATCATGTTAACGCTAAATTACTGGATGCTCCCTTAAACCAAGACCGCCTGTTTGGCAGCAAAGCAGAAGTCATCCTCAAAAAGATGGAGGAAAAAGCTATATCTATGCAAACTGTTAACGATTTCCTGCAAGTGCAGCCTCCCAGATTTAGTAGGCATTGGCCTTCAAAGAATTGGTCCTTTCCAGTCTCTTCCAGGCCTTCTCAGTCCAAACCCAGGAACAGCAGACCACCTTGGTTACAGTCTCAGGTTATGCACAGGCCTAAACAGTGGGGGGCTCCCACTTCCAAAGCAGGAAGTAGTAAGACACCCCCCCATGGAGAAATGGTACAATGACTTAACCTTAACCTGCCAAGCCCTGCTCAACTGCATGATCCCTTAGGAGGAAAGCTCGCCCTGCATGCAGAAAACTGGGAACTCATTACCCAGGACAAATGGGTTTTAAGTATAGTTTTCCAAGGATACAGATTCCACTTCCACACCCTACCAATCCCAAACGGTTGGCCAGGCCTACCCCCAAATCAGTGGGCAGAGGCTCAACAGCAGGTTCTCTCTCTCCTAAGTATCAGGGCTATTCAATCTGTCCCAGCAGAAGAAAGGGGACAAAGTTTTTATTCAAGACTTTTCCTGGTACCCAGAATCCTGGACCTCTCTATTCTAAACACGTTTTTGGTAATCCCAAAATTCAGAATGCTAACACTTCAACAAGTGCTTCCTATGCTAGGCTAAGATGCTTGGTTGGCAACCTTAAACTTAAAGGAAGCTTACCTGCACATTCCAATAAGGGAATTTTGCAAGAAATACCTACGCTTCATGGCAGGCTTCATGCACTATCAGTTCTCTGCACTTGCCTTTGGCTTATCTACTGCGCCCGGTGTATTCACAAAGTGTCTAGCTCCATCCATTGCATTTGCAGGCAGAGAAATATTCAAATATACCCATACCTGGACAATTGTCTGATTCAGGCAGAAAGCCAGGACTTGCTATTAAAACATCTGGCATTCATAAAGACGCATCTAACCTCACTGGAGTACACCATAAATGAAAAGAAATCTCACCTAGTACCCTGCCAACAGATTGTATTCCTGGGAGCAAGCTTGAACACAACTTCCCATATGGCTTTCCTCATTCCAGAGAAACAAGTTAGTTTGACAACCTACTTCAAACTACTGGCAACAAAGACCCAGCTATTTGCAAGGAAAATACTGCAAGCCCTGGGGTTCATGGCCTCTTGCAGTCTACTAATTCCATGTGTAAGACTGCATATGACGAAACTACAATGGTATCTAAAAGCTTATGGTGTCAGCATTCTCAGGACCTAGAATCAATGATTCCTACCATTCCTTGTATAAAGACAGAGTTACTTTGGTGGGCAGAGACCTGCTACCACAACAATGGTCTCCATTTCACTCTACCCCGGCTGCCCAAACCCTAACAAATGCATCAGACTATGCATGGGGGGCTCACTTGACAGGGCAGTGCATTCAGGGCAAATGGAACCTGAGACAGATGCACCTACATATCAACCAAAAATAAATGTTAGCTGTACAGAATTCCTTGACAGCCTTCAAGACCACATCCTTCCAGGACAATTATTGGTAAAGACAGTACCATAGTTATGTGGTACATAAACAAGCAGGGGGGAACTCACTCGTACCCTTTCTGCAGACTAGCCATGGCTCTGTGGAGCACAGCCTTGAGCTACCAAGTGCACCTACAAGCTCAATTCCTGCCAGGCAAGCTAAATTCACTGGCAGATGACATAAGCAGAAATCTATTGGACCCACACGAATGGAAACTGGAGCCAAAAATATTCAACCTCTTGAGGAACAAGTGGGGGAGTCCAGAGATGGACCTATTTGTCTCCCCTCAGAACTAACAATTGGACGAATTCTGCACAAGGACTTCCCACAGTCAAGCTTGGAAAGTGGATGCCCTGTCCTTTACCTGGGAAATCCTCTTGGTTTATGCCTTTCCCCCTCTGTCTCTTCTCCCGAAGGTTCTGCTAAAGATCATACAGGACAAGCCAAGGGCAATACTGATTGGACCAGACTGGCCACACCAGCACTGGGTACCCCCTCTTGCACAGTATGACACTGCTGGAGCCATGGCACCTACCTCAGATACCTTCTGTGCTGTCCCAGCAGGCAGGCCATATTCTGCACCCTCAGCTTCAAACCCTGAACCTTGCAGCCTGGCTAATTCCTTGAGCTCTCCAATAGCATCCCTCAGTAAGCAGGTGCTAGATGTCATTCTGGAGGCTAGGAGGCCTAGTACTAGAAATATCCTATGTTGAAAAGTGGAAAAGATACCGTTCCTGGAATCAGACTCAGGGGATGGGCTTAGCAGTGCTCAACTTACCTCATATTCTTCAGTACTTAACAGAAATGCTCCACAAGGGCCTATCCTTCTCATCAATTAAAATTCAGGCTTCTGCCATCTCAGCACATTATAATACTGAACTAACCCTCTTGTCTCACCCCCTGCTAAAGCAATTCCTCAGAGAGGCCAAAAATTTAAGACCCCCCCCCCCCCCCCAGGCGAGCCCCTACTCCAGCCTGGGACCTTAACTTTGTATTGGAAAAGCTCACTCTTCCTCCATTTGAACCAGCTACAACTGCAGAGTTGAAATTCCTTTCCTGGAAAACGGTCTTCCTTCTAGCCATCACTTCAGCAAGAAGAGTGTCTGAATTACAGGCTGTCATGGCAGTGGAGCCTGTCATTATCTTCCATGCAGACATGGTATCCCTCAGGACCAATCCTTCCTTTATGCCCAAGGTGGTGTCTAGTGTAGCCCTACATCAGTCCATTCATTTGCCTACCCTTTTCCCGAATCCACAAAACAAAGGAGAATGAATACTGCACTCTTTGGACATGCACAGATGACTTAGATTTTATTTGGACAGGACTAAGCCTCTCAGAAAATCTGAACAGCTGCTAGTTGGCTTTGCTGCAGGGGCAGAGGGTAAGGCCATTTCAAAGCAAACAATTTCTAAGTGGATAGCCCATTTCATTCATTTCTGCTATAAGCACCATGGAAAACCTACCCCACAAGGGGATAAGATCACATTCCACCAGGGCTGCATCTACCTCTACAGCCTTTCTCAGAGGAGCCCCTGCCAGGGACATCCTAGAAGCTGCTACCTGGAGCTCTGTACATACCTTCACCAAGCATTAACACATGCCTTTTTTTTCTAAATCCAGAGATGGCTTTGCCACTGCAGTCTTGCAGGGCTTAATAGCTGGTCCTAATACTCTTTAACTTCCTCCTCCCTTCCTTAGCTTTGGGTATCAACCCAAACGTAATGACTGCAACAGTGAAACATGAAGAACATAGTACAGTTGTGTACATGTACATAAATGTAGATGTTAAGAGTGTATTCACTGTTGCACTGTGCAGTCCTGGTCCCCCCCCCCCCCAGCCCCATGACTTCTCTTGGCTCTACCTTTCCTTCTTGTTTTTAAGCTTTCTGATGGAGGTGTACCATAACATATAAGCGCTTCCCTTTGTGGGGGCACCTGATATCTGGGGCAAGAAAAACTGGTGTAATTGCATTGGCTGCATGTTTTATACCCCTGACAACCTGACATCATGGAAGAAGAGACAGCATCCGATGCAGAAATCCAAGACTCTGGCATTCAGGCCAGCTGAGGGCTACCTGCAGGCAGATAACCCAAATGTAATGACTGCAACAGTGAATACACTCGAACATCTACATTTATGCTAAGTGTACACAACTCTACTTTCTTCTCATCTCAAGACAAGGAGCTAATACTTAAAACAGCCTCATCCAAATCTTCTATTAAACTGGATGACAAAATTTGATAATGACTGTTGCAATGCTCTGATGATCAAAAGGAATTTTTTTTGCTGTTTATAAAAGAACTTAAGAAAAGACAGTTTAAGGTACATTTGCTCTTTCCTGCCAGGCCTAAAATATTCCTTTCGGATGAAATTACACTTTGAAGATCCAGACTCTGTTTTAAAAACAAAACAAAAAAAATCTAGACCAAACTGAAGATATGGACTTGGAACAACAGTACTTTGAAGAGACAAGAAGTAAATACCAGGAAATCCAATGAGGAAAACAAAAAACAAAAGGACAAATGACTCTTAGCTTTAGTATAACATTTATGTCAACTGTTTTAATAACAAAATTATTTTCCCATGACAGAGTTTACTAGTTCAGTTACTAGAGATACAGGTGAAAGGAAGGAAACAAGGATTCACTTCACTGTAAGTTAAATAAGTCACTTTTTTTCCCATATGTATTGCTAAGCTAATATTCAAAATTTTGTTTTCCATATTAAATGTATACCTTAGCTTAATACGTGTTAAGACATTAACATTTTAACTAATAATAAGCTTTCTTTACCAATATATCCTGGTTTCCTTCATGTATCTTCTTCTTCTTCTTTCGGCTTTTTCCCAGTTAGGGGTCACCACAGCGGATCATCTGTCCGCTCATGATTGGCAATGGAGTTTTGCTGTGTCGTTGCCAGCCCGGCGCCCAACCTTCCACAGAAGGCACACACACGTGCACACACTCACACCTAGGACCAATATAGAGTGTCCAATCCACCTACTGCATGTCTTTGGTATGTGATGACGTCAGCTCTATCAGGGCTTTCGGCCTGTTGGAATCGAGCTCCAAGGGCTCAGTGTACACATTTCCAGACTTTGAATGGATGTACGCGCAAGCGGGGAAACAGTTTTCACAGTTTTTGTTTTCAAATATGGATCTATTCTGCCATTCTCATGTCCAAGGTGAAATCTCTCATCTGTTGCGATGACAAGCGAGAACCGGGAAGACCAGGGTCAACACCAAATGAATAGGAAACATTTTTTCTTATTTCGGCCATGTGTGTGTGTGTGAGAGAGATTTAATACACCTGGTGGCTGTAGAGGTACTCCGGCTCAAACCCTGTACCTTGGATACTAGGTAAAAAGAGCCTAAAGTCCCTAACCACCAGCTGTTCCTCATAAAATCTGTGGTTTTCAGGATGCTTTATGGCAAATCACTAAAGGATTTAATTCACTAAATAATGAATTTGAATTTCAGACTTCATATTCTTCAGAAAATAAATGGTAACACAAAACCTTTTATTCTAGCAGTTTTCTAAGTTAATAACATCAGTATTGCTTTTCAGGATTGTGGCAAATCACTTAAGGATTGAATTCACTAAATAATGGCAGGCATTGAATTTCAGACTTCATATTCTTCAGAAAATAAATGCTAATACAAAACCTTTTATTCTAGCAATTTTCTAAGTTTATAAGCTCAGTATTTGAAATATGTCCCTCTTTCAGGGCTGTATTCCCCCATTATTGGCTTTGTCAAGTTTTTTTTGTGCTAAGAGGTTCAGAGCTATGGTGAGAAGTGAGAACTGAATTCACTAAATGATAGCCATTTAAGTTTCAGTCTTCTTATCTTTCAGCAAACTGCTGATTTTGCATAGTGCTATGTTGCTCTGACTGTAGTACACAGGGTCCTGGTTTCAAGACTTGGCAGTGAAATGCATCATGGTAACACATTTTATTCTAGTAACTTTCCAAAATGTTTGCCCCCCCCCCTCAAAAAAAAAAAAAAAAACAGAAATTGAAAAGTGCGAGAAGCTGTGCAAAGATGCCTGTTACACTTCTGTCATTCTCTTATATACATATATATATATATATATATATATATATGTATATATATATATATATATATATATATATATATATATATATATATATATATATATATATATATATATATATAGTGTAGGTATAGAAGTAGATTTTATGTTATGAACAGTTTTGTCATTATTGGTTCATGCATTTTGTTTCATTGCCTACTGGAAAAATGTTCAGATAATAAATGTAAAATGCACTCTGTCTAACAAGTGTGCTGTATTATACAAGGAATATAATTTAATAGTCAGGAGGGTGTATCTAAGAACACATGTATGCTTCTTATTTTGTGTACAAGGTGCCAGTGATTTGAAAACAGCCCAAAAATAATATTAATCCACCACTGGACAAATGCATTTTTTTTTGGATGTGGTGTAGGTTTCAATGTTGTTTCAATGAATGTGAGTTTCAAGGGCAGATTAGTTTTAATGCCAAGTCTGTTTTCATTGTGAGACAGTATTGCTTTGTTTAGCAGCTTTATTTAGCAGATGTCTTCGTGTTTGTGCATTGTGCTATAAAATGTAAAAATAAAATCCAAATAATCATTGTAGAAGTAAAGCAGTATGTACACATTAGTGTTTATGGTAAATGGGGCAAAATAGGTAATGGGACATTGGAATGGCTGTAGGGGGACTCTGGTGCCATATTTTGGTTGCCTGTTTTTCAGTTTGTTTGAAAGTTGGTATCCCATAATTCATTTGGAGTGGGCAGGGTTACGTAATTATGTATGCAAATTTGATTTTAATCAGTGTACAGATGTGTACCTATTTTTTATGGGCCTTGTCCAGATTTTTGATGTTTCCTGGTTGACCGGTATGAGTGGGGGTGTATACAGTGCGTATGAAGCTGTTTTCTTTTTTTCCCCAATTTTTTTTTTCATATATAGTCTTATCTGTGATGTTTGGTGCTGGTTTATTCATTGGGAAGGGGTTAGGAGAGAGAGATTGTACCAAATAGTTATAACAAAAAATAAAATAAGTGTTGCAGAATAGGTTCTTAAACAGCAGGGCGCAAGTTTTTTTTAACCACTTATACAGCCTTTCTCAGTGCAACATGAATGAAAGTTTTTTTACTGACAGTGGTATTTTCCTCTAACAGAGCAGGCTCTAATAGAATGTTTCTTTCCTGCCCTTTTCATTCAGTACACAAGTTATAGTGTGTGTGTGTGTGTGTGTGTGTGTGTGTGTTTAAGAAATACTGGATAAAATGTTTTATGCTAGATTTTAACACAAATTCAGTGCAAAATATAAGAATGTGTTAATTAACTTGCATTTTTGGTTACATTTGCCTCAAAATTACTATTTTAACACTTGTAAAACTTGTATTTCTCTAAGTTATACATACTACAGAATTCATTTCTTCAACTCAGCTTTTATCCTATGATTTTATATTATTCACATTACATTCTGTTCTATTAATTTAAAGAAGGGAGGAGGATCGTGTTTCTCTGTTGATGTCATCCCCTGGCTTGGTTGACTTCTGCATATGTGGGCAGTACATATGTATGTGTTTGACAGTGGTTGTAGTAATTATCTGTGTCGGTTTCTGTGTGGATGTGCTTTTTGAGAAGGAAGTGAGGAGCTCAAATAAATGGCAATATTAGAAGCTCATACTCTGAAAGTTAATTGCAAGTCTGACACATAGTAGAGGAGGGAGTAATATGAAAGTAATAGCAAGATTTCCATGAAGTCAGACAAAATTATACAGTCATTTTGATAAGCTGGGAATTTGTCTCTTAAAAAGACTGTAGTGGGTATGCTGCCAACCATATGTTATCCCTCAGTACAAATATAAATCTGGGAACATTAGTTATTTTAGACATCATAGTTACTCTCTTGGGCGGCCACGGTGGTGCAGCAGTAAGCATTGCCGCCTCCCAGCAAGAGGTTCTCCGGTTTGATTCTCAGCTGGGGTGCCTTCTGTGCAGAGTCTGCATGTCCTCCCTGTGGTCGCATGGGTTTCCTCTGGGTGCTCGGTTTCCTCCCACATCCCAAAAACATGCATTAGGTGGATTGGACACTCTAAATTGGCCCTAGGTGTAAGTGTGTGCATGTATGTGCCTTCTGTGGAAGGTTGGGCACCGGGCTGGCAACTCGACACAGTAAAACTCCACTGCCAGTCATGAGCGGACAGATGATCCGCTGTGGCGACCCCTAACCGGGAAAAGCCGAAAGAAGAAGTTACTCTTACTATTTTTGTATCTCCTAGTATGTTCTAGTGAATATGATATCCTAGTTAGAAGAGACACATTTTGAAAGATAATTGTATATGCAAGTCCCCACAAACAGACAAATATTTATGTATTTATTTTTTTAACAGAAGTTTCGGTTATTTGAAATATTACCTGTCTGCTGTAATATCCAAGCATGTGCAGTCTTGTAGTCAGAACTGAGTTTAAATAATTAGTCACATTTTAAATAATATATAATAGCATATTAGTAATGTAACATAATTGTTATAAACAGTGTTGCATATATTGTCTTTTATCTGTGTTAATCTCTCTTTTTTTCTCAGAACTGAAAGAAATGATTGAATTTATTATAATACTATATGGGCTCTTATCAATAGAATAGAACCGAATGACTACAAGATCTGCTATACTTCACAGTTTATAAGTTTTATAGCATGTAAATGAGTGTTTATAATCTGAATGATGTTCTTTGTGTTTCACTGTTGCAGTCATTACATTTGGGTTATCTGTTTGCAGTTAGCCCTCAGTCGGCCTGATTAACAAAGTCTTGGGTCCTGCGTCGGTTGCTGTCCCTTCTTCCATGACGTCAGGTCGTCAGGGGTATAAAACATTCAGCCGACACCATGACATCAGTCTTTCTTGCCATGCGGTGCCCAAAGCAGAAGCAGTTCGCAAGTGCCAGTGGGCCAACTCCTGAAATTTTTGTTTTCGAGTTTTAGATCCGAAGTCTTCAACTAAAGCAAAGTACCCCATTGGGGAAACCTTTTCTTGCTCCTTACCAATGTCAGTAAAAGTTAATAATTGCATTACTTGTGGAAAGCAAATACCTCATAAAGATTTTCATTCGTACTGTATTCCTTGCCTAGGCCCTGACCACGACGTACCTTGCTGTCAGTTTTGTGCTTTATTTAATCAGCGCACTATCCGTCGTCTGTATGTTTTCACCTCTAAATATTTCTGTTCTCGGTTTAATTAGCCAGAAATGTCGGTTAGCCATCCGACTACTGGGATTCCAAAAAAACAACAGAGACAGGCTGCCAAGTTCCAGAACTGCCGATGATGCTTCTAAGCCAGTCACCAGTTCGCCAGTACTCTGTGAGGTGCTTTCACAGCCCCTGATACCCACTACTTCTGATTCGCAGGCCTCTACTGAGACCCATTCGGAGTCCAGTATGCTGCGAGATGCTTCATCTATGGAACCCATGAATGCCACTACCTTGCATGGGTCTGGAGCGGCTGTGCAGGCACCGGCTTCTGAGGGTGTATTCAGGCTTACAGACTTGCATATTAAACTGACGCCTCCTTCTTTACTTAGGCCTAAATCTCGATCTATGCCTAAAAAAATGACGCCCAGGCCACATGCTCAGGCCTCTGTGCCTAAAAAACAAATAAGAATGGCTGAAGATCTAATAACTCTAATCAGGGGTAGCCAACCCCCCCCCCCCTTCTAAGAGGCCTAGGACTGAAGTTGATTATGAATCTTCTGATCAGGATTCTGTTTTTTCTGATTCTTCTGCTCTGTATTTGCCCTTGATTCTGATGCAGAGGACTCCATTCCCTCTGCTTCCCCTCCTGAGGATTTTTCTTTTGAGGAAACCTTGCATAATCTAAGGGAGCATTTCCACTGGGAAAGCCAGCATTTTTTTGATTCAAGAAAGAGGCTTAGGTTTTTCCTTCTCCTACCTCAGCATAGGCCTTTGGCTATTCCTCCTGTACTAGATAGACATTGTTGATGATGCTTTTTTAGAATCTGGTTCGGCTCCTGATTCCCTGCCTCCTGGAAAACCTGACAGATACTACAGGGTCCCGGAGTCCCACAAGTTCCTTTTTAAAAATCCTATTGCAGATCCAGAGACTACTTCACAGGGTTCCAAGGGCATTAAGGCTTCTACTGCCAAAAATCCTACCCCTTCTGATAGAGACTCCAGGGCGCTGGATAGATGGGGTAAGAAGGTTTACACTTCTGCAGCCTTGGCCATTAGGGCTTTAAAATGCCAGTTTCATATGTTAAAGTATCAGCAACGTGTTATTGGACTACTTAATCAGAAAATGATGTTGATTCCTGACTGTGTGGAAAATAAAGAATTATAGGATTTAACTCATTATAGCCAAGTGACGTCTCCAGGCGTTTCTACAGTTGCATCCTACTGCGCCTCTATTCGTCAAATATTGCCCGTTTATATTTGCATTACTAATTCCAAAACCATGCTACATACAAGGTATCAGAATATTTTATCTTGAAGCATATATGATGGCAAACACAATTGTACTGCTATAGGACCTTACATCATGCCAGAGAAACAAATTAATTTGACAAACTACTTCAAATAAGTGGCCATCTGCAAGACAGATACTGTAAGCCTTGGGGTTCATGGCCTCCTGCATTCTTCTAATTCCATATGCAAGACTGCATATGAGGAAACTAGAGTGGTATCTAAAAAGCGTATGGTGTCAACATTCTCAAGACCCGGAAACAATGGTTCCTGTCATACCTTGCCTACGCCTAGTGTTCCTTTGGTGGCCATAGTCCTGCCACCAAAACAAGGGACTACCTTTCACACCACCCCCAGCCACACAAACCCTAACAACAGATGCATCAGACTATGCATGGGGGGCTCACCTGGCAGGGAAGTGCATTCAGGGCAAATGGAACCCAAGTTAAATGCACCTGCATATCAATCAAAAAGAAATGTTAGCTGTACAGAATGCTCTGACAGCCTTCAAGGACAACTAATGGCAAAGACGGAAAACACCACTGTTATGTGGTACATAAACAAACAGGGGGGGTGCACATTCTTACCCCCTCTGCAGACTAGCCATGGCATGGTGGAACACAGCCTTGAGCTAACAAGTGCACCTACAAGCTCAATTCCTGCCAGGAAAATTAAATACACTGGCAGACGGACTAAGCAGAAACCTCATGGACCCACACGAGTGGAAACTGGAACCAAGGATTTTCAACATGTTGACAAGCAAAATGGGGGAGCCCAGATATAGACCTGTTTGCCTCTCCCCAGAACTACCAATTGGACAAATGTTGCACAAGGACTCCCCACAAACAAGCCTGGAAAGTGGATGTTCTGTCCTTCAGCTGGTAAAACTTCTCAGTCTATGCCCCCCCCCCTGCCTCTGCTCTCCAAAGTACTACTAAAAATCAAATAGGACCAACCAAGGATGATTTTGATTGCTCCAGACTGGCTGTGCCAACACTGGTACCCCCTCCTGCGCAGTGTGTCATGGTTATCTCCATGGCACCTGCCTCAGACTCCTTCCCTGCTGTCTCAGCAGGAGAACCAGATTCTGCACCCTCAGCTTCTAACACTGAACCTTGCAGCCTGGCTAATTACTTAATCTCTCCTTTACCATCCCTCAGCAAACCTGTGTTGGATATCATTTTAGAGGCAAAGGAGGCCTAGTACTAGAAAATCTTATGCTGAAAAATAGTAGGCACTGGCCCACTAAGAATTGGTCCTTTCCAGCCCCTTCCAGGTCTTCTCAAGCCAAACCCAGACAGCAAAAACCCCAGGTTCAGTCCCAGGGGGGAGAACGAACTAAGCAGTGGGGGGCCTCCACTTCCAAATCTGGGAATAAGACTCCCCCCTGTGCCTGGAACCAATCTCAAGGGATGAGCACAGCAGCACCCAATTTACCTCAGATTTTACAATACTTAACTGAGATGCTTCACAAGGGCCTGTCTTTTTCCTCCATTAAAATCCACGTCTCAGCCATTTCAGCTCATTATAACACAGAACCGCCCCTCTTCTCTCATCTACTGCTCAAGCAGTTCCTCAGAGGGGCCAAAAATTTGAGACCACCCAGGAGAGCTCCAACCCCAGTCTGGGATCTTAACTTTGTCTTGGAGAAACTCACTCTACCTCCTTTTGAGCCAGCTGCTACTGCAGACTTAAAATTTCTTTCTTGGAAAACAGCTTTCCTTTTAGCAATCACCTCAGCTAGAAGGGCATCTGAATTACAGGCCCTTATGGCAGTGGAGCCTTTCATCATCTTTCATGCGGACAGGGTGTCCCTCAGAACCATTTCATCCTTCATGCCCAAGGTGGTATCTAGTGTGGCTCTTAATCATTCCATTCATTTGCCAACCTTCTTTCCCAACCCACAGAATAAAGGGGAATGGATACTGCATTCCTTAGATGTGCACAGACAGCTTAGATTCTACTTGGACAGGAGTAAACCTCAAAGGAAGTCTGAACAACTGCTGGTGGCATTTGCTGCAGGAGCAGAGGGGAAGGCTATTTCAAAACAAAAATTCAAAGAAAGCCAGCAGACAGAATCCTGGTGAATAAATACATTTATTGGAGAATAAAATCCATCCAGTAAAGACAGCAAAAGCACACAGACCGGTTTCGGCTGGTTAATACCACACAGCCTTCTTCAGTGTAAAACAAATATATCCAGAACTGTCATTTAAATACCCAACAAAAGTATGTGATTGGTTATGCCTAAAACTGCTCATTTAATCCTGGTGGAAATAAACCACCTAACTTAATGATACATTTTTTCTCTTTGGAACTAAGTAGAGAATGCCAGCCAGTTTTATTTTGTTTATTACCCTTGATAATGTCTATTATGGTGAATAAAAAGTTAGCAGTTGGATGAACTACCTGATGTTTGAATAGAGCATTATGTACTCTGCCCTTCTTAATATTACTGATGTGTTCTGAGATCCTAAGTCTTAATGGTCTGGACGTTTGTCCCACATAAAATGCCCCACATGTGCATGTAGCCAGGTAAATAACCCAATCTGAAATGCAATTAGCAAAAAACCTAATATCATACACTATAGGAGAATTTTTGCTAGAAAATTTCTTTGTTTTACATATTTTATTACAGTTAACACAATGACCACTAGGGTAACAGCCTAAAGGAATACTACCTGTAACTGTAGTCTGGATCGGTTCTAAATTGCCATGCTCATGCGTATGTTTATAATGATTAAAGCAACTACTTAAATTTCTGCCTTTTCTAAAAGAAAAAAGGCATTTGTTAGGAATAATGTCAGATATTTCATGATCATATTGCAAGATATTCCAATGCCTGTGTATACTCTGTATGAGGTTATCAGAATTCCTACCAAAAGTAGTGGTAAACCTGATTGGTTGTGAAACCATGTTGTCCTGTTCCTTATAGGACAATAGCTCATCCCTGCTCATTTTACCAACCTTGTTACTGGCATCGAAAACATGGCCCATTTTGTAACCCCTACTTCTGAATCTGTTGGTGAGATCTCTACTTTGTTCCTGATATGAGGACTCATCGGAACAAATCCTTTTCATTCTGATAAATTGTGACTTGGGTATATTCTTGGTAATATGTGGTGGGTGGAAACTTGAAGCATGTAAAATGGTATTGTATTCTGGATGTTTTCTATAAACCTTAGTCCCTAAGGTATTATCAGGTAATCTGGTAACTAAAACATCCAAGAAAGTAATAGTATTAATATCATAATGTAAGTATTAATATCATAATGTAATGTGAACTGAAGACCCCATTTATTGTTTAAATATGCCAAAAATTCAAACAGTTCATCAAGTTCCCCTCTCCATACTGACCAACAGTCATCAAGGTAGCGTCTCCAAATGTCCAATTGATTCAGATAAATATTATTGTGATTATTGTAAATAAGATCTTGTTCAACATAAGCTATAAATAAATCGGCATAAATGGGGGCAAATGATGACCACCCCATAGCCGTTCCTTTGGTCTGCCAATAACAAGTTTCTTGATAAAAAAAGACATTATTTGTTAACACATGAGCAGCCATATCAAGCAAAAATTCATTGTATTCAATTGAATATAAACGTGAAATATTCAACCAGTAAGACAATGCCTCAAGACCACCAGAATGAGGAATATTGGTGTAAAGGGCACTAACATCAAAGGTACACATACGCCATTCTGGTTCAAGTTGTGTTTCCGAAATAATTTGTAAAAAATTAGTCGTGTCACGTAAACGTGAGCGTATCAAAGACAGCAAAGGTTTGATTTGTTTGGTGAGAAAAAGGGACAAAGGTTCGGTAATGTAGCCCCTACCTGACACAATGGGCCTCCCTGGGGGATGAATGGGATCTTTGTGAATCTTAGGCAAAAAATAAATATATTGGTTCATAGGATCCTGAACCAAAAGTTGATGCATAACCTCATTATCAATGATAGATGCTTCCTTGGCATGCAACAAAAACTCCTCAATTTCTTTTTTAAACTTCAAAGTGGGATTGATAACCATCTCAGCATAATATTTCCTATCTGATAGTTGTCTTTTGGCTTCTTGATCATAGTAAAGCCAATTCAAGATCACAACAGCTCCACCCTTGTCAGCTGAAATAATGACAATATTGTGATTATTCTGTAGATCTTGTATAGCATATTTTTCTTGAGTAGAAATATTGTTAGATTTCAAATGAGATTCTGACCTAACATAATGTAGATCTTTGAGAATATTGTTTTGAAATTGCAAAACAGGATGCATAGGAGGCGAAAATTGTGATTTGTGATGAACAAATTTATCAAAAACACGATCATTGTCATTTGGACCAAAGAATAATCTTAAATTAAGCAGTCTACAAAAGGACACACCATCTTGTGCAAAAGAACCTTCAGGAACAAAAAATCCTGGTACAAATGTTAGTCCTTTATTGAGAACACTCAGTTCAGTTGGTGTTAAAACGTGGTCTGATAAATTTAAGACATTTTGATTAAATGAAACCTCTAATTCTGCATTGCCAATTTGAGCAAGTCCTGGATACTGTTTATTTGCTTTATGCTTCCTGCCCCCCTCTTTGGTATTTGTGCCTAAAGGGACACTTGACAAAGTTCTTTTTGGAGAAGGTGACCCTGATGCAGTCTGAGAGTCATTCTCAAAACAGGATGAAAATTCATCTGTAGATGAGCCTGTATCAGAGGTACGGTTTCTCAATATTGACTTGGGTCTCTTCCTTTTGGAAGGACGACTAGGTTGTGAACAAAATTGAACATGTTTTGTGGTACTAAAGGGGTTGCTCCCCTGATAATCGGAT
This sequence comes from Protopterus annectens, assembly GCF_019279795.1. Taxonomy (NCBI): domain Eukaryota; kingdom Metazoa; phylum Chordata; order Ceratodontiformes; family Protopteridae; genus Protopterus; species Protopterus annectens. Next base: position 407,794,850 of record NC_056748.1, on the reverse strand, counting down.
TGGTCTCTATTGAATTTTTTAATTTTCTTTGATTTCAGTTGTACTTCTAAATTATTGAGGTCAGAAGCAACTTTGGTAAGATTTTTAGCAAAAAAAGGTTCAGCCTCAAATGGTTTAACTTCATTGACCAACCCCAAAACTATATTCACCTCTTTGTCAATTACCCGTTCATAGTATTTTGTTAAAGCTTTTACAAATGATATGCTGGCTTGATGTTGAATGCCAGCCCATTCATTGGAGAGTTCATCATCAATTTCACCCACCAAAGGCTGGATTCTGACTCTTAAGCCACGAGGCATAATATCTTTGGCAATATAAGCCTTAAATAGTTTGGCATGCCAAACATTCGATCTGAGTGACCTCATATGTTTATGTAATTTATCAAAGGCCACATTACAAATGGTCTCAGAACCAAGAGGCTCTTCTATATTAATGCTCTCAGTAGCAGATCCAAGTCCAAAAACTCTTAAATCCTCAAGATCTGAGGATAAACCTGAGACCAAACTTAAGAAATCCATTTGTCAGACGTGATTCACAACGCCAAAGAACAATAGGGCAAAGAAACCCAATGAAGTGGCTAAACAAATTGACAACAATAGCTAAAACCAGCTACGTCAAAAAATATTATAAAGAGACCATAATAGCTCCAATATCCTGTAGATATATGGACTATGTCTCCTGTTCAAAATTAAAAGAAGCCAAAGAATCCAGCAAGTAGTGGTGAGCCCTCAAAATAGTAATGGACAAAAGGAAGAATAAGAGGGATGTCAAGACACCATATAATAAAATATTAATTTGGATGTTCTTATCAAAGTATTATGACCTCAAAGTAGCTAAACAATATATGAAACCAATTCCGTATAAAAGGAAACCATACAACGAATTATAACATGGGAGCAACCCAGAAGACTACAATATAAACAAGAGTAATCAAGGTACCAACTTGTTGCTTAACCTGAGATACCCATTGCTAGTCCACAAAGTGATCAGATCTAATGCACAGAGGATGTCAAATCCAAATGTGAAATAAAAATGTACCTAGTGAACTAACCTGACACTCTGAACATTAATAATAAATCATTAAAGGTCTTAAACAGCTAACATGTGGAATAATATGATAAATATGGATTCAGGGCATGTTATAGTGAAAATTCAGCTAAATTAAATTGTAACATAGTAAATGGACATTTACTACATAAAATAGTCAAAAAATAATGATTGATAAACAGATATTGGGATCAAAAACTTTCCATAAGAGTAACCCAAAACATATGAAAGACCAAGTTGCAGAAATTGCAAAATCATTGAGTCCCAAATGATTCTAAATGCTCCTAATGATGTCAAAAGAAGCCAGAACAAAATTGTTCATAATAGACCCAAGTAAAGGCTACTCAAGTCACTGAATTAGTAAAAATAGTGCGAAGTATACCTCAACATATGGTTATCCAACCCAAATGTATCTTCAAAAGCTGAGTGTTACACAAACATAAACTTATACAGCGTATGTCAGCAGAAGCTGAATATTTCACAAACATATGATCATGCGATTATACAACCCAAGTCATACATTCAAAATAAAAAAACATGAATATTGCTCATGAATCACTGTAAAGATTCAAAACCTGTTGTAATAACATACAACTTAATGATGTTAAAGCATACCAAATACACTCAAAAAAATATTATCTAGTTGTACGTGTATGGTATGGTGAAAATAATCATGAGCAGATAGCCACTGAACAGTTACAGAATTGAATCCAACCATGAGAGTAACCCACAGTCACATAGAGTCCAAAATTATAAAAATCCTACTCAGGAGAAAAGGATCGTTGAATCCCAAACGATATGAAATGCTCCAAATGATGTAATAAGAGACCGGAACAAAATAATCTTCATAGGAGTCCCAAAATGAACAAATCGACTAACGAAGGTAGTCAGTTGTAATGTTAAACAAATTTCGATATATTTCGATATATATGAATGAAAAGGATTTGTTCCGATGAGTCCTCATATCAGGAACAAAGTAGAGATCTCACCAATAGATTCAGAAGTAGGAGTTGCAAAATGGGCCATGTTTTTGATGCATGTAACAAGGTTGGTAAAATGAGCAGGGATGAGCTATTGTCCTATAAGGAACAGGACAACATGGTTTCACAACCAATCAGGTTTACCAATACTTTTGGTAGGAATTCTGATAACCTCATACAGAGTATACACAGGCATTGGAATATCTTGCAATATGATCATGAAATATCTGACATTATTCCTAACAAATGCCTTTTTTTCTTTTAGAAAAGGCTATAATTTAAGTAGTTGCTTTAATCATTATAAACATACGCATGAGCATGGCAATTTAGAACCGATCCAGACTACACTTACAGGTAGCATTCCTTTAGGCTGTTACCCTTGTGGTCATTGTGTTAACTGTAATAAAATATGTAAAACAAAGCAATTTTCTAGCAAAAATTCTCCTATAGTGTATGATATTAGGTTTTTTGCTAATTGCAGTTCAGATTGGGTTATTTACCTGGCTACATGCATATGTGGGGCATTTTATGTGGGACAAACGTCCAAGACCATTAAGACTTAGGATCTCAGAACACATCAGTAATATTAAGAAGGGCAGAGTACATAATGCTCTATTCAAACATCAGGTAGTTCATCCAACTGTTAACTTTTTATTCATCATAATTGACATTATCAAGGGTAATAAACAAAATAAAACTGGCTGGCATTCTCTACTTAGTTCCAAAGAGAAAAAATGGATCATTAAGTTAGGTGGTTTATTTCCACCAGGATTAAATGAGCAGTTTTAGGCATAAACCAATCACATACTTTTGTTGGGTATTTAAATGACAGTTTTGGATATATTTGTTTTACATTGAAGAAGGCTGTGTGGTATTAACCAGCCGAAACCGGTCTGTGTGCTTTTGCTGTCTTTCCTGGATGGATTTTATTCTCCAATAAATGGATTTATTCACCAGGATTCTGTCTGCTGGCTTTCTTTGAATTTTTGCTTACTTACTTCAAGCCGTGCAGTTGCCTCCGCGCAGGAAGTTCCTTTTTTACTGTTACACTTATTTCAAAACAAACCATTTCTAAATGGATAAGCCATTGCGTTCATTTCTGCTATAAGCACCATGGAAAACCCATCCCCCAGGGGATCAGACCTCACTCCACCAGGGCTGCATATACCTCTACAGCCTTTCTCAGAGGCGTCCCTACCAGGGACATCCTAGAAGCTGCTACCTGGAGTTCTGTACATACTTTCACCGAGCATTATCATTTGCCAATTTTCTCTAAATCCAGAGCTGGCTATACCACTGCAGTCTTGCAGAACCTTATAGCTGGCCCTAATGCTATCTAAAGTCCTCCTCCCAACCATAGCTTTGGGAATCTACCCCAATGTAATGACTGCAACAGTAAAACCTGAAGAACATAGTACAGTTGTGTACACCTACCATAAATGTAGATGTTCAAGTGTATTCACTGTTGCAGTCCTGGTTACCCTCCCTCCAGCCCCCTAACTTCTTTTGACTATACCTGTACTTTCCTTTACTATGCTTAAAAGCCTTTTTGGTGTATTTGCTTTTTTGTTGGAGGTATATCTTTGTGCTTTTATATTTAATTGCTTCCCATTAGGGGGGCACCTGACAAGAAAAACTGATGTAATGGTGTTGGTTGCATGTTTTATACCCCTGACGACCTGACATAATGGATTATGGGACAGCAACTGACGCAGGACCCCAAGACTTTGTTAATCAGGCCGACTGAGGGCTACCTGCAAGCAAATAACCTAAATGTAATGACTGCAACTGTGAATACACTCGAACATCTGCATTTATGGTAAGTGTACACAACTGTACTTTTATATATAATTCCTTTTAATTTAGCTAAATAAGTTAGACCTTTCATATATCATAACTTTAGAAGTAGAAAAGTGATACTAGATACTTGCTTGTGGGAAGGTGCTGGTGGGTGAATAGGATTGCTATTCAAATCAGGAGTTTTAAACACAATGAGAGATGGGATTTGAAAGAACAGTGTAGTAGTTTACAAATGAATTATTTTCTTGGTGTCTATTATTCTTGAAAGTTTACAGTTAATCTCAATTATCTTATATTTATGAGTAAGCAGTTTACTAGATATAATAGTTTATCAGTACCATATTATTTGCAAATGTGTGAGGGTGTTATATGTAACACATTTATTTTTTCCTGTGTCAGTAGCGTGGCCAGCTTGACATGCATATCAGTGGATTAAATGGTTGTAAAAGGGGTGGTTATACAAATTTTTAAAAAATATTTCATTACCAAGTTATTTTTACAGGAAACGCATTTAATAAAAAGATTTGGACAGACAATACTAAACACTATTCTGTATTGACTAGCTGTCATAAACAAAAGAGAGGAGGGCGTGACTATTTTATGGAAAAATGATTTTCCTCTACCTAAAATCCTGAATATATTTAGTGATGAAAAAGGCATATTTTGTTCAGTGACTTTAATGATTCAAAGGAAGCTAAACACTTTTATTAATCATTATTGGATACCTGGATCAGGAATACAAACAGTTAAACAGTTGGGGGAAATACCAATATCAAAGGGAAACGTTATTTTTGCTGATGACTTTAATTGTACTTTATCTGACAAAGATACCAACACTAGCTGTAAAAGGAAGAAACCTGCCTCAGTCAAGGCTTTGATGGAGTTCACTGACCTATGTAGTATTAGAAATGTAAATGAGTTTTCAGTTTCAGACTCTCTTCTTTATACATTTCTCACACAGACATGGGGCACAATCACAAATAGAGTACGTTTCATATTAGATAACGTTAAAGTAGTCTCCTGCCCACTGTGGGATCATAATGCAGTAACATTTGAAGTTGTATTGAATTCTAGCAATAACATCTCAATTAAAAGGATTGCTGCATATGTAACCAATATGAAATACTTTAATCAATTTTTTAATAAAGAAATTCAAACTTTTGTTGAAATTAATCATACAGGTAAAACCTCAGAGATTTTTGTATGGGACTTAAGTATCCCTTTTTGGCAAAATTACAAGTTGGTATGCACAAAAAAGAAACAATGGGACAAAAAATTAATAGATTAACGGAGAAAATCGGTAGATTAAAATTAGTCAAAAAGGAAATAATGGAAGTAATAGCTTAAACAGTAAATATTTTGAAATTTTACATCATAAAACTATGATAAATTTAGAAGAGATTAAAATAACTAGTTATTCCATAAACCCTAAATCCATGCATAAATTTGCTAATAGAGCAAAAATAGTTGCTAAATCTAACCACATCAAAGACTTCCACTCCTCTAGTAGTAAAAGGAATGTTACTGAAATAGAAGATATTCTGTATGATTTCAGGTCTCATTTTAATGAGATTAATCAAGACCAACCAAGAACACATTAAAACATTTATAAAAAATGTACTGAAAATAGACTGTCAGAGGATCAAATAAACATAATTGACAAGCCTATGTCAACATTTGAATTCAGAATTCAAATTAATGCATGAAAACCCAATAAGGCACATGGGAATAACTGTATAATGAATGTACTATACAAAGTGACTAAGGATGCTTTGAGTATTTTACTAGAAGTATTTTTAACAGTTAAAGGACTTATAAGGGTACCTGCATCCTCAATATACCCCAATATCCCACTTTTAAAACCTGACAAGGATTCAACACAATGTTCTTCATATAGACCAATTTCATTAAGCGTAGATTATAAAATATTCATGGAAATCTGTGCTTCTACAATAAAACAATTTCTTCCAGTGTTGATAAACAGTTATCAGACTGGGTTTATAATGAACAGGAACACCTGTGACAATATCAAGAGAATACTTTCAATAACTGATTATACTAATTCAAAAAATAACTAACTTTGGTTAGTCTGGATATCAATAGTGCATTTGATTCAGTTAATTGCGAGTACTTAGTACTGCATTGATGTAATTTTTCAATTTCTTACAATAAATCAAATTTCTGCATGAAACTTTGTGTACATTAAGATAGGTTCATATACTTTCCAAACAATCATGATTACTAGAGGTAATTTGTCCCCCACCACTTTTTGCTCTAATTATGGAACCTTTTGCAAATTACATAAGATCAAATAAAACATCAAAAGCATACTAAGTAATGATTTGATCCACAAAATACAATTATTTGTAGATGGTTTCCGGTTAACTTTGACTGATTGCAGGTCTTCTCTTATTGCAGTATTCCAAGCACTAGAAATATTCCAGAAGAAATCATGACTCTGTTTTCATGAGAGCAACACTAAAATACAACCTGTTAATTATAATAATAATAAAGTAGATGATAAATTACATGAATGCATTGTGAATGATTGTAAAATCATTTACTTAGGGATAATCTTGTGTGACAGTTTTAAAGATATAACAGCCCTGAATTATTATAATAACTTAAATTCCATAAAACGAACTCTTAAAGGAATATTTTTCCACTATGAAAGAGAGGGACTCCTTAATTAAAATGATTATCCTTCCTAAAATTCTGTATATAATACAATATTTATACATCCCATTCCCCAAAAAATATAAAAGTATAATTCTTTGTTTTTGAGATTTTTGTGGTTTCCTAATAATCTTAGATTGGCTTTAAACCATCACATTAGAAACTGGACATCAGGTGATATTGGTCTTCCAGATTTAGAACTATATTTCTTATTCTCAGTTGTTAAGATAATAATTTCTTGGTTTAAAAATAATTATAATGGCAAATTCAAAGATATTCAGGGAAGTATTTGGTGCAAGTCAAATAATTTAACAAAATCCTATCATACTAAAATAACTACTAATAAATCTCATTTGTTAGTAAAAAAAATATTTTATGAAGAGCTAAAACAAGCCAGTTAACTCTTATTATATTAATAATATAACCTCCTTTAAAAGTTTAATTTTCAGGAGCCCTGAATATAAAGCATGGATTTTCTTTGTATTTCCAATTGCCTCTACTCGAAGTAGTATTGATACATTTAATTTACTTCAGTGGAGGGGGGGGGTATGAACTTACTGAACACTGCATGCCAGTAGTGGCAGAGTGAATATCATCCCCTGTTGGGGAAGGACCTACTACGAACTAGTAGAAAGCTTCAGGAGAGCTTCACTGTGTCTGAAACAGCAGATTCAGAAGTGCATATGTTTCATTAGTAGGCATGCCCACCATATGTCAGCAACATATGTGTATACATGTACCTGATGACATCAAAGCTCATAGATGGCCTCTGGCATTTGTGCAACATTGAAGTAAAATCACTGGATGTGCACGAGTGTCATCAAGGTGCAGCCTGCTGCCTCTTAGCCTGCAGTGGATTTGAGAAGTATGTTCCACAGCAGGAGCATAGGTATGGTGGGGTGACAAGGGCTGTTGCCCTTGGTGCAAAGCACTGGGAGAAATGATTGGCCTTCCTTCATTACAATCTCCATCTCTTTAATTCAATACCGACTTTTAAAAGCCAGTATTGCATTTGCGGTGAAACCGGAGTGCTACATGTGGTCTAAACTGTAGCAGCTGTTTGCTACATTTGTAAAGCAATTTGCTACAGTTTAATAGGATTTTTTTTTAAACTAAGATGAGTCCAGTAGCGTTCCATGCAGGCAGAATATAAACTGTCGCAACTGTTTGCTACCTTTGTAGCAAGCAATGTGGTACAATTTAGAAATATTTATTTTTAATACATACATGTGTAGAGTGGAAGGAGGATCAGGGGCAGGGCACAGAAATGGGACCTGAATGGCTGGGGCAGAAAGGGGGGGGGCAGGGCTTGTCATGCATCTGTCCATCTGGTCGGTGTGCCAGTAGATGGAATAGCACTTTTTTTTTTTTTTATTTTTAGAAGAGCTGGTTGGGGAGCATAATCTAAGCATAGGCAACTTATCTAAAAAATGTAGAGATAGGCTTACTTCAGTGTTTTTTTTTTCCTTTGTTTTGTTTTGTCTTTTTTGTTCAAGCTGTGAAGGGGACATGGATCTGACTGTAATAAGCTGATCTCTAAAAAGAGCTGAGGGGGTGGGGCACTGATATGTGGTACTAGCACAGAACGCTGGTAGTCAGCTACGCTTCTATTCCATAGCATGTGTGAGGATGTTGCCCAGCGCTCCATGTGAATATGGAGCTGTGACATTGCAAACTGACAGATCTGATGAGGGCTATGGTGGTGCACATCACCTCAGATAACAGCTCCATGTCTGTGGTTGTCCGTGCTATCATGTGTTTGACCAGGGTAAGATATATACTCAGAACAGATGTACCCATCATCCTTTGCAGGTGTATTCTAAGAAACTGGTGCTTTCTGAAGGCCAGATACTCCTCATGGGTGTCAGTGGTTATCTGCCTCCTTACCAGTGAACTCCAGCTCATGATCTAGCACACCTTACCTGCCAGGCAAGGTCTAGAGGCCCTGCCTTTTCTCACCAGTATTAAGACATCAGGTTAGGGTCATGCAGTGGCACTCCATCCCTGTCACTAGAGAAGTGAACTTTTACACCACTTTTCCTTTTGGCTAATACACTGTGCTGCCACTGTGACATGATTACTCAGGTCTATGTCCGATGATAGAGTTTTTAGAAACTCAAAATTCATATGGTCAAGACCAGACGACAGTAGTGTTTCTGAAATCTCAAACATAAAAAACCCCCTGCAAAAATCTACATTTTTTTTTACATTTTGCAGGAGTGTAAGCCCCCTTGCACCTTCCCCTTGTGGGTGGTTGTGCCCCCCACACTCCCTGCAAATTATATGTACCAACTCGAAGATTGCATTACAATGAGGAAAATTGTAACTTTTCCGATCCTCACTATACCACAATCTCCATTCAAAAGCTTTGAGTTTTCAAAAACTTGATCTTTCAGTCTCAACCACATAAACTTCGAGTTCCTGAAAACTCTTATCAGCTCTTAGGGACCCATTTACTCCACCTATTTTGCATTGAAAGTCTTATGTCAGTCTGTCCCTCATACACATAATGGCTATGACCAATAACTTCTTCCAACCTGTGTTGTGCTGAGGTAATGTTTGATGCACAATGTGGTCACATTGTGCGCTGACCAGTATAGCCTAGTGGGGAAACCTTTGTCAAATTTACCTATGTAACGCTGTGAATTTGAGCATTATGACCCATAGTTGTTAACTAGATGTTGCTGCTTTGCAAGTACTGCCATGTATTGTGCCTTTTGCTGTCTTTTTTTGGGGGGGGGGGTAAGAGGATGTTGCTATTTGTACATTATCTGGCATATTGTAGCTGCTACTGCCTTTTGCTGCTGTGGGGGGTGGGGCGGTCTGGCACCTATTGTACTATAGCTGTGCGGTTCTAATGTATGTCTTCTTTCTGCATAATCATACTGTGCATCATAGCAGATGCAGACATCTTGGTGGCTGATTCAGCTGAGTTCTTTATGGACCTACTGGATTGGGCAAGGAAATAAAACTTTGCATTCATTACCCCAAAGACATATTCAGTCATATTCTCTGTCATCATTGGCAGTGATGTATTTGTATGCCAGCTGTAGTTTCACAGTTGGGTCCAGGATCATAAACCGTTGCTCAAGGTACTAACCAGCATCCTTTGAAAAAACATAGCTTAGCAGAATTTTGGGAGAGATGGAATTGTTACATGTATACTTTGTACGTCAGTATGTATTTTAAACATTGTGAAAGCACTTGTCTATAAAATGGCTCTGTGACAAAGCACCATAGTCAAAAAGAATGCATGGATCGGATGTATACAGTTTAGGGGAATCATGAGGACTATGAGGGTGCTGCACACATACTGTAGCAGTAATCCCCCTCCCCCGCTTACAGATTGCCTCACATTTCAGAGTGTATGGCTGTGGGTCAGGTGGAGTCTTAATGACACATAAGTCTATGGCACCTGGTACTTAATGAAGGTATAAAGTGTCCTAGATGCTACCCATAGTACTGGCTCTCTTGGTCTTTGGGAAGCATGCCTGCTGTTCATCATACGGTAGCATGCTGTTGAAAAGTATATTGAGCATTCATTAGGTGGATGCTTGTAAAAAAAAAAAAAAAAAAGTGTGCCTCTGTTATTGACAGATTCATGCAGCTAAGGTAATGCTACAGATGCTTCCCACAGGGACAGGAAGATGATGCATTCTTAGAGATTTAGCATGCAGGCAAAATATGTCAACAAATGTCCTAATAGTGTATTGATCTACTCTGTAATACGTGGTTATTTCATCATCAGTCAGGTTAGGATGTGTTAGCCATGGTTTGAAAAGACTCCATACCTGTAACATGCAAGAATATGCAACCAGGAAGCACTGGTAACAACAGGGATAATTAGGAGTCACTGAGCATAAGCAGCTGCAATTGTCACAGATACAAAATGCAGCATTGAAGTTATTTATTTTATTGTAAATTGAACTAGGGTAAGTGTTTGATCACAGATAACCAGTTTTAGTCTGAGCACAAGAGAGAATAAAGCAGTAGAATGAAGAAAAACAGTGCAATAATATAATGCAGTTTCACAGATACAATTAGATTAAAATATGTAATGAGAAAAAAATGGATTTAACTATAATGTATATTCAGTTATATACAATAATTATTGAGTTGCAATGGAAATATATACTAGTCATATTTCTAAAGAACCCCATGCTGCTGTACATCTATTTATGATAGGCAACATTGTTTTTGCTTCATTTGTTTTACCTGCCATTGGTCAGCCATTTAGTTGCACTAGATCTGCTTATGCAGCCATTTGCATGTGCTACGTATAGTTCTGTTCAAGCTGTTATGCTGCCATGCAGCTTGCATCTTTAAATCACTTCTATCTTTTGTATTGCTAAAAGCCATGCTGAATGGTTTTGCATGCTTTACAACTCACCATGTCTCACCATGTTTTGTTGTAAGATCTCATGTTTCAGAAAAATATTTGTCTTGGCGTTACATGACAAAACATTTTGTAGTTTCAACTGTTAGTAACTGGCTACAGTTTTACATTCTGAGACTGCCTTACTGAAGTCAGTAAAGTGTTAAGGCACATAAGTCAGCTAAAGGAAAATTGTTTTCCAAAGAGTAAATTATTGGAGAAGCATTTAAATGAAGACCAGGGAAACATACTGCAGCACCACTTACACAGACCACTAATTTTTAGATAGTGAATTCTTGCTTTTTATTTGTGTAATTTCACAAATGAATCTTATCTATGTAATTGTACAGAAAAGGTATACATAGTGTGGAATACTAGAAGTTATCTTGCAAGGTATGAAATGTTAACTCAGTCGTAGATAACTGAATAGAGCTTTTCAAACAGTGCAGGGATGGTATTGATGCATGCTAAAATAATTGCAGTTTATGTACATTGTCTTGGTAAAGAGTTTACTATACATAAATGGATTTTTAGAGTTAACTGAGTAATTCTGTAAAAAAGGAAATACAGACACTGTTTACAGAGACCGTGAAGAAGTCTAGGTGTCATGGTGATTCATCTGAATAATGTATCTACATCACAGCTCTAATATATAGGGTTCAGTCCTAACCTCTGGATTTTCACAAAATCCAGCCCTAGCAAAATCTCAAAAAAAAAAAAAAAAAAAAAAAAAAAACTAGATCAGCAGTACTAAACTATTTTGTATACACATATGTTACATTTACCCTTGTTGTTGTTGGTCAAGTAATGGTTGAAGACTGGCCAAAAACAAGACTTATAACCTGCTTAGACATGATAGATCACCAAGCCAGTGATCCATAGTAGTCATTAAAACTGAATGCAGAAACAAAACATCTATTAATGTCTAAGCTATGCTGTTTTATGAGAGCACAGTAAGTACTGTGGCATGAAATCTGAAAAGCAAAACCACATAATTGACAACTTTTATGAAAGTATTTGAAAGTAAAAGAAATTAAAAAGGAATATTAAGAGATTCCAAGATGGCTGCCGACTAGTCTAGTCCTTACTCTCTGAGCTCCTCACAGCTATTTAACTTTTGTTTTTTTTTTTACAACTTTACATCAACCTTTTTCCTCAAATTTTTATACTAAAAGATTTTATAAATCTTTTTCTACGCATTTGGATTATTTTTTCTTCTGGAATTATTATCCTGGGATTTATTTTACCTCAGAACATTCTTGGTCTCTCTGCTGCTGGGACTCCTACTGCTCCAGTCTGTTCCTGGTTCCTGGTATCCTGTTAACTGCATTCCATTTCTGGGCATGGCTACAAAATCTGACTCCATGGAGACTCAGCCTACAAAGGCCAAATATACTTCAGTGCTCTCTCCTGAAAAAGATTCAGGTTCAAAAAGACTGAAATCATCTAGACAACCTATAGAAACTTTTAATGTAAGTAATAAATATTTAAATGGCTCAAATTTCCTTTTAGAAGAACTAAAAATAGCATTAAAACCAATCCAAAGTGCTATACAAAACTTTTCAGAACAGTTTGCAGACTTTAGTAAATCTTTAAAGCAAATAAACGATAGTATTGTTACTATTGAAAATAAAATCTTAGCTTTGGAGGTTAAAACAGACTTATTGGAAAGTGACTTTAAATCTAAAGATAAAACTGTTTCAGATTTACAAGCTAAAATATTGGATCTGGAAGCCAGGAGTCAAGAAATAACATCATTATTCGTGGTTTACCTGAATCTTATGACAATAAAAACTTGTTATCTGTGACTAAAAATATCTTTGAAACACTGTTAAATTGTGAAGCTTCTTCAAAATCTATAATTGTAGAGAGAGCACACAGAGCACTGCATACAAAGCAAGATTCTTCCACACCAAGGTTAATTTATACTAAGTTACTAAACTTTCAAGACACTTTCCAGATCCTAGAAACTGCTAAAACAAAGAAACAATTCATATGGAAGTCTCACAAACTATCATTTTCCCAAGATCTTCCTGCACAGATCAAATTAAATAGACAAAAACTAGCCCCCTATTGTGCTGACTTGATAAAAAGAGGGATTAGATTTGAATGGCATATCCTAATACCTTGTCTTTCACAGCTAATGACAAAAGATTTGTATGTTCAGATCCTAAAGATGCAAAAGACATTTTCCTTAAAACATTTAAAAAGCTTCCTTACACTGTATCTTAATATTCTACTGTTAAAGAACTACAATAAGGTTTGATCTTTTCTTTTCTTTAATCTGACAGTATTTGTGTTACATGATTTGTAATTCTGGTGTGACATAATTATATTACCTTAAGTACTTGTCATGTAATTTACACATGATGGATTTGGTGTGACAGTGTGCAGTGACAGGATATATGCTTGTTAGATTTGTGTGGATTAATAGAAGCATTTAAATACCTGTATTTACTTTTTTCTCTTTCTCTCACATATGCTTGCTGTGTAAATAGATAATATGTTAATTTTACTACAAGCTTTGGAGTTACAGCCTTCTGTGTAAGCTAAATGATTTTTGGAGGGAAAAACATTCCATCTCAACATTCTAGCAAGAAAATCTTCCCCTCAGAGTTCCAGCTGATGCTCTGCATGAACATGCATGCTCACACTACAGTCTCTCTGAGATGGATGGTGATGTCATCATTTGTGAGGAAAGAAGGACAGTTTCAAATACACAAGTCTGCTTGTTTTCAACAAGTATTCAATAGCACTAACTTTTTAATAGATCTGGCTATTATTTAAAGTGTTTTCTCTTCATAAATGAAGGTTGCTTTTTAAATTTAAACAGATTCATGTCACATAATATATTCAGTGACTTTTAGTGTGTCTGCATGACTTCAAAGCAAGCTGCTACTTTCATAAAGCAGAGTGAAAATGTTTCTGGAAACAAATGAACAGGTTAGTTTTATATATTAAAATTCTAAAGGATGTGTAAAGAAATGAACGTATTTTCCTATTCAGAATATTTTTTCATACAATATTTTATATTATACTGAAGTGTTTAATTTGACAAATGTTACAAAGTATACCTGTTCATATGAAAGTTTCATGTTCTTTCTATTCTCTGCTCTCTCTCTTCTCAGAGGCTGGATGTGATATTTATGATTAGTAGTTTATGTTTAAGAAAGCCTTTACTTATTTGAAAGGTTTGAAATAACTATCTTTAATATGATTAGCTGAATCTACCTGTATATATTTAAGCCCTTAGATTTACTGCATTTCGCTTGCTTGTTTCTGTTTTAATTAGATGTTCAAAATGTTTACTTTAAAAGCCTTGTCTTTTCATGCTGTTTTGCTATGTTACATCTATAGCTTAGAAGAATAGTATGGCTACATAACCTAACAGAGTCATTAGTAAAATATTCAAAAGTAGATTTAAAATTATATGTATGCACATTGTTGTACATTCAGTCCAATATATATGATGCTGTTTAAGTTACTATTTAATAATATAATTATACTTTATTCATGTATATTAACTAGTGTTAAAACCTTACAGCTTATAATATTTCATTTTGAATAGTTCCTGTACTATTATTATCTAGTTAATAGATGCATCTCCAGACTGAATTGTTTTTCATTTTGAGATATGGTTGCTTGGTAGTTGTTTTTGCTTTATTTGAACTATAACTAAATACTCATTCTACAGGTATTAGTGCTTTTATCATACTAATGGTCATGTTGATTAATGAAATTATCACTAAAGTACTAAAGAAGGTTCAGTAGATAGTGCATGACTATTATCTTTAGTTCAGTAATGCTATGCTTATTTACTTATATTATAATGTTACCAGTTGGTTTTGTTATACTTATATATGTTATCTTACATATCTTTCAGTTTTAATTGTATTACTTCTTATGATAGAGTGTTCTAGTTAAGCAGAGTGTGATTTATTTATTATTTACTTGTTTCTCTTTCTCTTGAAATACTTGAGGAAATACATTTAATCACTATAAATTTCAATTTAAGGATAGGAGCTTTAGATTAGTATTAGAAGTAGGGATTAAGCATGTTGGACGTCTTGAAATTAGTTAATTTTGTATATATTTTTAGTAGTATTACTCGGACTTTGTTATGTTAGACTTCCTTTGAGTAATTTGTATTCTAACTTGAGGTTATTATTATCTATAATTACAATGTTTTTTTCATGTTCTTCTGCTCTTCCTTTATCACAGGGGGATTGGTGGGTAGGCACTAGGGTTAGGATAAAGGTTATTATTATACATTTCATGGTTCTTAAAAAAACTTTTTTCTTTTTTTTCAACAAATGTTATTTGATGACTTGCTTGAATACTTAGACTGTTTTTTCTTTTATTTTTTTTCTTCTTCTTTTTAATGTTGTGTTGGATTTGCACCTTGAGTTCACTTTTATAGCATCAATAATGATTATACTTGTAGAATATGCCTGTTGACATAATTTTAGATTCTTGGAATGTTAGAGGCATTCAAGATAAAGCGAAAAAGTCACTATTATTTCATATGATCTTTAAATCACAGGCTAACATTTGTTTTATTCAAGAGACCCATATTTCACGTATTGATTGGAATAAAGAGTTAAAAAATGGATCAAAAGATTATAGCTTCAGGTGACTCATCTAACTCCAGAGGTGTAGCTATAATCATTAAACAAAAATTCATTGGGAATATTATTGATGAGAAATTTGATGATGAAGGGAGGTGGTGCTTATTTACCGCTTCTATTGCTGGTTTGGACAAACCCTTATTCATTTTAAATCTATATGGCCCATGTAATTCACAACATTTGTTCATGTTAAAAATTTACAATATTCTTGCATCCTATAAGGATCATCATATTATAGTGGGTGGTGACTGGAATGCAGTTATAAACCCTGTAATTGATCGTTCCCGCTCCACTGTCACCTATAATCTTCAATCTACTCTGGCTATAAATGATTTGATGACAGAATATAATTTAATAGATCCCCTCCGCACTGTTAAAAATATAAACAAGAATGATATATATACTTATTATTCTAAGTGCTATCATTCGTGGTCCAGATTAGACTTCTTTCTAATTTCAGATTATATTTCAAAATATATTGTGGACTTTACTACAGAACCCAGATTCTTTTCGGATCACTCAAGAATTTCACTAAAATTGAACATAAAACCCAATATCAAAAATAAAACTATGTTTAATAAGTGGACCTTAAATAATGACTTATTGTCAAATGAAGATATTTGCAAACAAGCTTCAGAAATCCTAAATGAAATGGTGAATAGTCTTGAATCATCAGACATTCCTTATGACATACAATGGGCTGCATGTAAAGCAAGATTAAGAGGTTTATTTATTAGTAAAGCTGCTTTTTCAAAAAACAATACTTTAAGAAAGAGGAATTCTTAAAATCAAGAATTTCTTCGTTGGAAAATCATCTTAGTCTGAACTATGATGCTACTTTAGAAAAACAAATTTTTGATTGTCAGAAAGATTTAATTCTGCTTCACCAAAATAACCTCTCCTTAGCTGAACAAAAGCTACTTGCTTCATATTCAGAGTGGGCCCAGGTTCCATCTAAATTGTTAGCGAGAATTATTAAAGTTAACTTCAGAAATCCAAATATTACATCTTTATCTTATAATAACAGATTATATAATACTGATGAAGATATTATTCAACTTTTCACCTCTCTTTACACTGAGTTATATTCAGGTTCTTCTAATTCTGTTAAAGATAATCACTCAAAACTCTTTTTAGACTCTTTGCAGTTCCCTAAACTTAATGATAATCAGCAAAAACTACTTTCTACCCCTATATCGGTACAAGAAATCTCGGATTCAATAGATAATCTTAAATTGGGTAAATCTCCGGGACCTGATGGTTTTACTCCAGAATTTTTCAAAACTTTCAAATTGGTAGTTCTTCCCTTTCTATTTAAAGTTTACAATCATATAAGAGTTAATGATATCTCAGATATTCATTGGAACACATCCAAAACCATTCTAATTCTAAAAAATAATAAAGATAAATCTGACCCAGTAAATTATAGACCCATTTCTTTAATTAACGTGGATATTAAGATTCTGTCATCTATTCTGGCTAACAGATTGAAACGGATTTTACCCTCAATTATCTCGTCAGATCAATCAGGTTTTATGTCTCAGAGACATGCTTGGGATAATACTCTATCTTTAGAGACTATACTTCATCTCATTAAGAAAAATCCAAACCCTATATATGCTTTGATTATAGATGCATCAAATGCCTTTGACAGAGTATGTTGGAACTTTCTATTTCAAACTATGTTATGTTTTAATATTCCCTTATTCTTTATAAATTTTTAAAAAGTTTTATACAAGAATATGTTTACTAGACTATACATTAATGGTCAATTTTCTGCTCCGATAAAGATCACTAAAGGAACAAGACAGGGTTGTCCATTGTCCCCTTTTCTTTTCAACATTTACTTAGAACCTTTGCTATTGTTTATTATTCAAAATACTTTTCATAACATCCCTAGAATTCTTAATACTAATATTCATTTCTCTGCTTTTATGGATGATTTAGTAATCTACTTTCAAACTCCATTATCTGATTACAGAAAAATAATGAATTCTATTGATTATTTTTCTTTGGTTTCCAACTATCTTTTAAATTCTACAAAAACTCATATTTTTCCCTTAAATCATTTAGCACACAAATCTTTTTGTTTCCAGACGATCATTTTCAGTTTACTTATAATATAAAATATTTAGGAATCAATTTAGAACACAATAATAAATCTTCCTTTCAAAATAATATTAATAAATTATGGAACTCTATATTGTCTGATATGGACAGATGGAAGCATCTAAACCTTTCATTTCTTTCAAGGGTGGCCATTATTAAAATGAATATTCTGCCTAAATTTCTTTACCAATTCTCATCATCTGATCAGATAATTTCAAAAAAATGTTTTGAGTCTGTAAATAAAGCTTTGGCAAAATTCATATGGTTCCCTAAATCTGTTAGAATTTCCTATTCTAGATTGGCATTTTCGAAAGACAAGGGAGGTTTGGGTTTACCTAATCTTTATCTCTATTATTTGATTGTCTCATCCAATAAACTTCTTACTATCTCTAAATTCAATAACACTTCTTATCCAAATCACTCTCTATGGATAAAATTATGGTATAATTATGTCATTTCTAATGATTTAAATCCTGAAGCTATTCCCTTTATCTCTGGATAGTTTATTTATTAAAAATATATCTACAGTATTTAAACAAAAGATTAGAGATTTCCAAACCTTACTCAAAATGTGTAAACTAGAAGAGATCTCGCACCATGTTCAGCCAATTCATCTAAACCCAAATATATTATTGGACAATAAACTTTTGAACTTAACAAACTATCCTTTAATTAAAAATCTAAAAGTAGGAGATGTTTTGAAATATCTTGACTTGCCTTTATCTGACTGGCGTAAGTTATTGAAAGTAAACTGGAATTACTCACCAATTCTTACACAACTAAGAGCAATAATTAAAAACAAATTTGTATCTCTAGTCCCCATAGACTCACAATTGAAAAACCTTAACACGATTATCAAAATACTTTCATCATCTGATAAAATGCTCTCAAACTCATATAAATTAATTAATTCTTTAATGATGGACCACAACTGTCTTTTATCTAATGTTTGGTTGAATTATAATTCCCAATTGTCAGAATCTCAGAAAGTCCTGGCTATTAGACACACTAAGGAATTTATCCCTTTTAAAAAATTAGCATACACACAATTAATGATTAATAATGATGCCTACTTTACCCCAATCAAATTAAATAAATTTAACCCAAATAAGTCCCCTTCGTGTTCATGCTGTTCTCATCCCCAAGCAGACCTCCTTCATATTCTATGGTATTGTCATTTTTCACACAGATTGTGGACATCTTTGAAAGTCAGACTGCAGAAAATGGGATATCAAAAATCCACGTTGACGTGGGAATTTGCTATTCTACATATTCCATTGATTCATCTTTCAAAAGTTGATATTCATGTTATCATTTTTATTTGCTCATTACTAAAACTTTATATAATACAAAATTGGATTGATCGTTCTAAATTAAAATGGGTTACTTTCCAGAAAATGGCTTTTAAATTTATTGATGCTCAAAGATACTTAGGTAGAAGTCCAAAAAAAAAAAAGCTATTAGAAAGGTTGTGTTAGAAAAGGTTCTAAACATATTAAATAGTTAATGTTAAATATTTTTTTTTTTTCTCTCAGGTTGCCTAACTTGTATATAGTGTACATATGGTGTATGTTTTATTTCTAAATAACTTATCAAAATCTCATGAAGGTTGTTATCACTAGATGAATTGTTATATGTTCATTTATGCCTTCTTGTTATGTATAATCTTTTAATTGTCTTGCTATTCATATAATTAATAAAAATTTTTTTGAGAAAAAAATAAAAAGGAATATTAAGTAGTGCAGGTGCTACTAAGGTTGTACATTCTACAGAGAATACCAAGATTTTATCAACAAATATTTTTCAACTCTATAACAGTTTCCCTTCCTGTTTGTAAGCACTGTGTTTAGTGTTGTAATAAATGAGACAGGAGAGTACAGTAGGTAGCACCCTATCTTTACAACTCTGAGTCTATGCATGTTAATGCATTGTTTTCACTGCTTTGTTTGAAGTCTTCTTTGTCTTTTCATGACTTGAGTTCTTATTCTCTGTCAACAATGTGCTCATGATTCGTGAATCAAGTGTCACACCTGCAGCAGGGTTCAACCAGAAATTTAAATGAGCAAGATCATAGGTAGGTACTAGGCTATCTGCCCGAAGGCATTTATAAGCCTAGCTGGAATGTGTTTGCTTTCGCCGCCCTCTTAGATTTGTTCCCTGTGCCTCTGTCCAGTAGAGCCATTGAAGTGATCCCTGGGGTAAACTTTCTGCTTCCCATCCACTCGTCAAGGTTTCTCTTGGAGGGTTAGCAAGTAGCACTGCCTAATGTAGATTGAAATCATGTTCCAGAGCATGGGAAGTCTCTGGGATAGGAATCTATCCCTCCAGCACATCCGATTTATTGTTGTGGTGAGGTTTAGATACCTGGAGCGTGTAGCTCGAGAGGATATGGTTTTCTTTAGGTGGAGCATGTCCATCAATTCTGGGTTGGACATGGTCTTGTATGTCAGGCAGAGATTGCCTCTTAGTAGGTGTTATGCAACCGAGTACAGCTGGAGTTTCTTCAGTTGAGGTGCATAGGGCATCTGCTTGAGGCCAGTGATCCTCTTGGTGAGGTACTTCTGTGGTCTTTCCAGTTGTTGCAGGTGTCTTGTAAGGTACATCCCAAATAGGGCATTGTACTCTGATAGGTTTGATGAGTGATGCGTAGAGGGGCCCAATGACCTCTTTCGATCTGGATGCAAACCATTTTGTGATTAGGTGGGCCACATAGAAGGATTTTCTAACCACTTTGGCAGTGTGATTATCAAAGGAGAGGTTATTATCTGCTTGGGTCCCCAGATCCCTTATTACGTCTTCCGTATTTAGGGGGCTACAATCTATGTGATAGTTTGTTGGTATTTTGTTTTTTCCAAAGGAGATGACTATGCACTTTTTGGCATTTAGCTTGAGGCCATGGTTTTGACATCAGGTATCCATCTCAGTGAGACCCTTTTGGAGGATGTCTGTGTCAGCCGGAGAGTCAGTTATAGCCCCTAGTTTGCAGTCGTCAGCGAACTTGGTCAGCCATAGTCCTCCTGTGCTTGCCTGTACCTCTGAGAAGTATATGCCGAACAGGAGGGGTCCTAGGACTGAGCCCTGGGGAACACCACTTGTAACCGGTTTAGAGTCAGACCTAGCTCCCGCAGCTCTTACCATGTGATTTCTGTCTGTGAGCCAGTTAGCAACCCATCTCGTGACGTAGGGGTTTATGTTCAGGCTGGTGAGCTTGTCTATAATACCTGAGTGGGGAATGGTGTCGAAGGCCTTTGCGAGGTCTCGGTAGGCTGTGTGGACCACCTTTCCCTCATCTATAGCCTTGGTAACTGTCTCAAAGAAGTCCACCAGGTTTAGGAGGTATGATCTGCCCTTAACAAAGCTGAACTGGGTTGGGTCCAGTATTTGAATGTTCCCCATGTCTCTGTTAATGAGATCCATGATGATGCACTCCTTAGCTTTGCAGACCAAGCTAGTCAGGCTTATAGGGCGATAGTTCCCGTGGTCCGTTGTGGCTCCACCTTTGTGGAGTGGAATAACCGTTGCTGTATAACACTCTGCAGGCACATAGCCTGTGGAGAGGCCAAGTTTAAACAGTGTGTTTAGGTGAGGGGTTACTTCATCTTTGAGTTTGTGTAGGACGCATCCTGGGACACTGTCCGGTCCCATTGATGCTCTGTTTTTGGCTTTGGAGAGGGCTCTTTTAACCTGAGTGTCTGTGATTTCAGGGGCACTACATTCTTCTGGTATAGTTATGGGGTGAGAGGGGGGTGAAGTTTGCACTGATCCTGTCTGCCAGGATGTTGGCTATATCTGTTGGTTCAGTGTATTTTGTGCCATTCTGCACCAACTAAGAGCAGATCTGAGAATTACCACTTAGATTCTTGACATAGCTAAAGAATACCTTATGGTTATCTTTGGAGTCCATGGCAATTTATCTTTCGAAGCTAGCCTTGGATGATTTTATGAGGGAACGTAATTTCGTGCTGATACTGATCAGGGGTGTCTTCCCTTCTTGGGATTTTACTCTCTTCTGTACTAGTTTCCTCCTCCTTTTGTATAACTTGTTTATGGCAGGGGTCCACCAGACTGGTTTCCTTTTCTTGGAGGAGTGAGTCTTGGTTTTGTTTGGGATAGCACGATCCATGCATTCATGTAGGCGCCCGTAGAGTGCATTAGTAAAGGATTTTGCAGCTTGTACAGCGTTATACTTTAGCATGGGGGCTTTGAAACTTTCCACACTGGTCTTAAATAACATAGTTTGCTTTTGAAAAGGTTTTCACAGTGGTTTCTTTGACCACGGGTGGTGGCAGAATGTGGATATCCAGAGTGATTAATTTATGGTCATATCTAATCAATGAGGGGTTGACATCCGGTGTGGAATACCGGTCGCCGATGTTGGTCATGACCATGTCCAATATGTTGTCACCTCTGGTGGGGGTGTTGACCAGTTGATCCAGGTCGTTTGAGTTTATAAATTCTAGGAAGTGTTGGGAATGGGAGTTTGTACTTGAGTAGTCTCCCAGTTAATGTTTGGGTAATTGAAATCACCCAATATCAGGGTGTTTGATAGGACCTTTATGTTTCCCAGTGTTTCCAGGAATATGGAGTGGGGGTCCTGGGACATAGTGGGTGATCTGTAGCAAGCTATAATTTGAATAGCAATTTTGCCCATTGTTAGTTGCACGTGGATGATCTCTGAAGCATCGTGCTGTGTCACTAACCTGAAGGTGTGGGTATCCTTGATGAATATGGATACTCCCCCACCTCTTGTATTTTGGTCCGGGTTTTGTGGCCGAAATGTATGGTATGTGTTGTAGCCTGGTAGTGCTGGAGTGCTCTCTGGAGCCTTAAACCAGGTTTCTGTTTATCGATTTTCTCCATACTGAGGGGTGCCTCGAGTGCGTGCATTTTGAGGTTTAGACTTCTGGCATTGAGTAGCATTACCCTCAGTTTTTTGTTACTTGTGGTATTTACGGCAGTGGGTTTGTCTTTTGAGCCTTTCCTAAAAAAGGCACTATGGGGGTGGCAAGAGCCTTGGCCATTATTCGAAAGGCTAAGGGTGACAGGTGCAAGCCGTCTCTAGCAAAGCAGCGTGGCTTGTCGAGCATGTCATCCCAGGCTGACAGACACTGGATCCCCTTTGAATGACACCAGAAGCTTATCCAATTGTTGAAATTGATATTGTTTTCTCTATACCATGGTATCATTCTTGGTGAGGCAGGATGCTACTCAGGGTCAGGGTCATACCGGCCTAGGCTACATAATCAGAAAGCTCCTCCATGTCTCTTTTCACGTAGTCCAGGGAGGTACGGCTGAGGTCATTCACACCAACATGGACAATGACAGAGTCATATTTGTACTTGTTCTGAAGTGACCTGAGTGCTTGTGTTATATGGCGGATCCTGGCACCTGACAGGCAGCTTACAGTAACCTTCTCCTTATTCAGCCTAGAGTCACCTATTACTATTTTGTTGGGTATGTTATTTTGCCTTAAGGGCTGTGATTGCATGGCACACTGGTTTTGTGAAGTATGTGTTTTATGGTTTGTGTTGGGGAGTGGAGGTTGCTTGGATATCCTCTTTGGAGGTCTCTGTTGCTTTTGCAGCTTTTTGTTTAGGGCCTCCGAGTATGTTTTCGTGTATTTGTGTGTTTTTTGCCAGTGTTGGTTTCATAGGTCTATGTGAGACTGGTGGTGTGATGCAAGTAATTCCCTTCTCCTCTTGACTGTCTGGTCCAGTCTTGGGTTGAGAGAGCTTAGCCTCCAGTTTGGCTGTATAATTGCATCTCTCACATGTATTAGTGTTTGGTGGAAGGAGAGGGTTGTTTGTGTACATGAGGCAATTGTAACATTGCCTCAGAATGCCCAGATTCACCAGTTGGACTGGAGAGTACATCTGAAACTACCCTTTAGACATGCCTGGATAGGTACAATGAGCTGTTTTACTGACTGGCTGGTAAGGTCGAATAGAGAGCCTTGTCCTTTACAGTATGGGGGGGGGGGTCTAGTGCTAAGGTTTATTAGTGCTTGCTATGTGTTTTGAGCAGGTGCTGGGATGAGAAGTGAATGGTTTGAGTGCTTAAGCTGAATGTTTGTCTAGTTCCAAGGGAAAAGTTGAAGAGTAGACTTTGTTGAGCCGGGAATAGTTATACCCTAGCTAACCGGCGCTGCCCAATGCACAAATGCGGGTTTTATAGCAGGGAAATGAAAGAGATAGAAATTAGCCCAAAATGGCCAATAAACTACTAATTTTTGGGCTAAAACCACACATCCAGGGACAAGATAGGCTGCTCAAATCTCCCTCTCTCACAGGGAACAAAGAAACTTCCTTCTATCCAAGTGAGGTATGGGCAAACACAAACTTGTAACAGCCCTGAATTCAGCACTAACCTGAAAACTGGACTGTACTAGCTTAGAAAGCCAGGAAAATAAGTGTGTGTGTGTGTGTGTGTGTGTATATATATATATATATATATATTTCAGAAAATAAAGCAGATACAATCAAAAAAACACTTTAAATGCACAGAAATGGCTATCAGACTTGAGTGTGTAGCCTACAACAGTTAAACAGGTAATTTAAACAAAAAAACGACTTTGTTAAAGTGCAGGCAGTAAAATAAGTACAATATGTAGCTGAAACAAGCTTTTTAAATCACAGAAACTCTAGAAAATTGGCATTTTAGGTGGAACTAGCTAAAGGCAGCACGAAAATGCAGAAAAATGATACTTAATCACTCCAAAGTCTCTCTTTTGTCTCTTTGCTGCTGTAGAACTCTGCAGGGCACCAGGCAGGAGATTGCTGAGCTGTATACTAGCCCAAAAACCTCGCAAATGCGGGTTTTATAGCAGGGAAATGAAAGAGAAATTAGCCCAAAATGGCCAATAAACTACTAATTTCTGGGCCGAAGCCACTCATCCAGGGACAGATAGGCTGCTCTCTCACAGTGAACAGAGAAAACTTCCTTCTGTCCAAGTAAGGTATGGGCAAACACAGAAACTTGTAACACAGCCCTGAATTCAGTACTAACCTGAAAACTGGACTATACTAGCTTAGAAAGGTGGGAAAACAAGTGTGTGTGTGTGTGTGTGTGTGTGTGTGTGTGTGTGCACACACACATATATATATATATATATTTTTTTTTTATCAATTTTTCTAGAACTGATAACCACAGCTGTAAACTTGTTAATCATACTCAAAAGCTTGGTTTATTACTGTTTAATGTTGACATGGAAAATATACTAGCTTAGAAAGGCGGGAAAACAAGTGTAGATATCTATATATATATATATATATATATATATATATATATATATCTATATATATCTATATATATATATATATATATATACATATATATATATATATATATATTTTTTTTTCTATCGATTTTCTAGAACTGGTAGCCACAGCTGAAAACTTGTTTCCCATACTCAAAAGCTTGGCTTATTACTGTTTAATGTTGGCATAGAAAATGTAAACTTTACATGACTCAGGAGAGTTTATCTTCATTTTAGAAAACTGCTAAACCCTCAAGTGATCGTTTATTTAAAGGCTTTAGAAGAGAGCAACATCTCCAGTTTTTAAACTGTTTGTGTCTTCATGTGTAGCATTTAGTATCCTCATCTGCTGTATTTACCCAAGTGACTTATCCTTTCAAATTTTAATGTTTCTTTTGATATGAAATTATAGAAGAGCAGCACTATTACCAGTGCAAATTACAGCTGATATGAAAGGAATTGTTAAAACACTTTCCAAGCTGATGGCATGTCAGTTAGCACAGATGTCAGCCTTCAAGGCAGGAGTGCCCATGTTGAGAGCCAGATGTTCACATAAATTAATGAACTCTTGTCACTGTCTCTTGCAATTAAGAGTTTACTGGGTTCATTTTCTTTGCCTTTATCATATGCTTCCTTGATTTTTATCATTCTTTTTGCAGATGGGTGTATATGCTAGGATAATATACTAACAGCTGTTTTAGTAACATTTTTCCAATTTTATCTTTAGAAATTATTTTACTTGGGAGGCTATGATATTACCGCTCACAAAGTAATCCTGTAATAGGTTATAACTTCTGTTGCCATGTGTCATATTTTTGAGATAGTGTCCCTGTTAAGTTTTCAGTTTTAATTAGTGGGTTTTTAAGACTTGATAGATTAGTAACATAAGGATACCTTATAGTTGGCTTTTTACTCTTGTTCAGGCTCTTCCTAAATGTTGTATTAATGCTCTTGTATACAGAGGGTAAGTGTTGAAAAAGTCTTAAGATTTTACTGAAGTGACAACTTCACAGGATTTTAATGGCCGAAGTTGTATTAAATGGCATAGAGGCATTCCTGTGGTGTTTTGTTCAGCAGTGGTTGCCCTCTCTCTCTTTCTACATACAGTCTTATGCTTTTTTGATGCAGATTTTGCTAGGTTGCACAATGCAGTTGTAAACCATATGCTATAACTGTGTGTGTGTGTATGCACTTTTCCTTTAAATTCCATATTTGGATTACATTTGTGGACAGCTATTTCTTGTATGCCAGAACATTATAATCTATTTTCCACACATTAAACTGAAAAGAGTTGAAAGCAAAAAAATTCACAGCAAATGGTTAGCTACATCTTAATTAATTTAGAGGGATGAAGCTTGCAGGGTAATATATGTATTATGGGTAAGGTATTCCACATTTTGCAAATATCTGTATTTAATTTATCATGTGCAAAATATAGTCATATCAAGCCATTAGAATTTAAGAGCATTAAAGTGTAGAGTATGCATGACTGGGAATGAACTGCAGTTGTTTACTAAGAGTAGTCCAATTTTGGCTTCCCACTCATAAAACAGATATTTCTTGCCATTTTCTGAGCCCTCCTCCCACATACAGATGCTGACCATGCTGTCCCTTCTGGTGGCAATATTGAGTCATTCACTCCCCCTGGGTGGGAGCTCTATGTCCCATTTTTTCCCCATTGAGATTCACGTGAAGGAGACTAGTGGGAGTGTTAATCAGCAAGCTGGGAAGGTTGAGTTTGTCATTAAGTTCTACCTTCACTAAACATTACCTTGATGATCCCATGATTTGACATATAATGGACCTTTATGATGTACTTCTGCACCTCCATGTGCAGCATAGTTAAGTGAACCTGTCCCCACTTTGTAGACTGTACCCCACCATGTGATCTCCAGTCTTCATTGAGGATTTAGTCCCAGAGTGTGTGCCTGGACACATGGTTTAAGTCTGTGTCACAAAGATGGGGGGCAGACTAAGCCTCAACATTCCTTTCTTTCCTACATCATCTCAAACAGATGCCTGAGCTAGCAATAGAGTTTGCCAGTTGGGTTGCAGTTGGTGGGGATGACGTGTATACACCAACAAAAACAGTATGCTAATGTTGTTGATACCACAGCCTTGATGTTAAGCATAGATTGCAGTGGTGCCAGTGCTGGCATTAGCTCATTAACACAAAACTGGATACTCAAGGCCTTTTACCAGTGCTGGCATTTGCTGACGCACTAGGCCTTGGTTGCCCATTGTTACCTTCCCCAAACATTGAGCACAATATTTTCCATAATGGCTTCCATCTCACTGTTGCTGACCAAGCATTATATGTTGGAGCTGTCTCTGGCAGTGTTGAAGTCTGTGCAGACAGTGCTAGTGCATTCATTGATAGTATGTTTGTAACAAACCAGCAGATCTTTTATTTGATTTTAATTCACTGTAGACATGCAGATCACACCACATCACAGGCACTCATCCACACGACAGCTCTTGCCTTCCATGTCAAAAGAAGCAACCGAGTGACCTCCCGTGTTGTATTGATTTTCAGCTACCCCCCACCCAAAGGAACCCTATGAGGCCCATTGCAAATCAAAGCTCAGTCACTCACCACAAGAGTCACCAGTGTTTGACCTGAATGAAGAACATGGCATGGTTTCTACACGGGTCACTCCCTGATCCTAAATTTGGAGACTATCTGCATCTTGTGTCGGGAAAAAGCTGTTGGCCCATTGACCCAGATCCTTACCCTAGTAAGCTTGCAATGAAGCTTTGTATGTTCATCCCTAGAACTTATGCTCCCATCCTTGGGTATGCGTCCTTCATAATGTCTACAAGATGGCTTGAGGCAACTCTGCCACAGCACTTCTTATGTCCAGTAATTTGGATAGAAGCTTTTACCCACCCAGGGCTTGACAAGTTCAGCCAGAGACTTTCAAACCTGACACTATTGTTTCAGCAGCAGTTTTGAAAAAGGTGTTATACTCTGCAGACCACTCCATTCCATCCACTGGTAAAGAGTAGATGATGGTGAAGTTTAAGTACTAAGTGGTCTTGTCCTCTGCTCTTTTCTTGAGGATGTTGAACTACTTACCATTATGACTCATTGCACTGGAAATCTATGCAACACTCGGACACCCCCTCCCCCAGTCACTGGACCATGTTTGGTGATAAGGTTGATAAGGTTAGTAGGCTAAGTAAGTATACAGTACAAGACCATGGCAACTGAGACATCAAGCTCCAGGCTCTTTAGTTGTTGTTTATTAAGACACTGAAGAGACAGTGCTGGATTTGTTTCTGATTGAATGCAGCAGAATTAATGGGGGTGGTGTGGCAGGAAGGGGCCAGAAATGGTGACTGCTTCAGAAACAACTGCAGAGGCTACTACTAAGCACAAGAGGGCCACCGCCAGTTCTCTGATGGTCAGCATTTCTCTTGAAGAGATCCCAGACTGCTCCTCTCTAGAGGCAGTTGGAACACAATTGTCTACTTTGTCACCCACAGTTGTTGAAGATGGATCAAGACAAGTTGATCTGAGATGTTATATCCTGAGAGATCAACTTTTCACAGCAACAGTCTACAAGACCAAGACACTGTCTGATGCCCCACCTTGTCAGAGAAAAAAGAAATGGAGCAGGAGGTGATGAACTTCTGCAAGAAAAGAGCATTTGAAGTGGTCCCATCATCCCAGGAAGCCTAAAGGTGCTGTTTTCATGATAAAAATGGATCTCAAGACCATTCTGGATCTCAGCAGCCTAAGTGTCTGTGTGTTCATAGATGAATTCCAAATATTATCAGTACAAATGTACATCTTGCGTTTCATTTCAAACCTGGGTATGCTGTTGACTTCCATAGGTTCATAGGTTGGTACTAGGCTGTCAGCCCTAGGGCCTATACAAGCCTAGCCATAACAATTCCCTGGCTATTTCTTCCCACATTATTTACTTTCCTGGACCCCTGTCTAGCAGGGCGACTGACGTGATCCCTGGGGTGAATTTCCTTTCTCCCATCCAATCGTCAAGGTTCCTCTTGAAGAGGTCCAAAGAGGCACTCTGCTTGACATGTATGGGCAATCTATTCCAGAGTCTGGGGAGTCTCTGGGTCAGGAACCTATCCCTCCAGCATGTTTTGTTTATTGTGATGACAAGGTTTAGATCCCTGGGCGTGTAGATCTGAGGGATTGGGATTTCTTTAAGTGTAGCATGTCCAACAGCTCTGGGTTTGACATGGCCTTGTATGTTAAGCAGAGATCGCCTCTGAGTAGGCGATATGCAACAGAGTATAGCTGGAGTTTTTTAAGGCGGTCAGTGTAGGGCATCTGCTTTAGGCCTGTGATTCTTTTAGTGAGGTATTTCTGAGGCCTTTCCAGTTGTTGCAGATGTCTTGAGAGGTACATACCAAATGGGGCGTTGTATTCTATAATGGGTCTAATGAGGGATGAGTACAGTGGGACAGTGACCTCCTTTTTCTGGATGAAAAGCCCTTCGTGATGAGGTGTGCCACATAGAAGGATTTCCTGACTGTTGTGGCGATGTGGTTATCGAAGGTGAGACCACTGTCCACCTGTGTCCCTAAGTCTCTTATCACACTTTGTGTTTAGTGTACTGCCACCTATATGGTAATTCATGGATACATGTTTTTCCCAAAGGGGATAACAATACATTTCTTGGCATTGAGCTTGAGCCCATGGCTCTGGCACCAAGCATCTGTTTCTGTAAGGCCCTTTTGTAGAGTATCCACATCATTTGGGGATTCAATAATGGCTCCCAGTTTGCAGTCATCTGCAAACTTTGTTAGCCAGAGTCCCTTAGTGTTGACCTGTACTTCAGAGAAGTAGATGCCAAACAAGAGCGGCCCCAGGACTGAACCCTGAGGTACTCCACTTGTCACTTGTCTGGAGCTGGATTTGGAGTCTGCTACTTTTACAGTGTGGGTTCTATCAGTAAGCCATTTAGCAACCCATTGGGTGACATAGGGATTAATGCCCAACTTAGTAAGTTTATCTATGATTCCAGAGTGGGGGATGGTATCAAAGGCCTTGGCAAGGTCTAGATAGGCTGTGTGGACCACCTTACCCTTGTCCATGGCTCTGGAGACTGATTCAAAGAAGTCAATCAGGTTCAGGAGACAAGATCGGCCCTTCACAAACCCAAACTGGGTGGGGTCCAGTGTTTGAAGGTTGCCAATGTCTTTGTTTATAAGTTCCATGATAATACGCTCCATGGCCTTGCAGATAAGGCTTGTCAGACTGATGGGATGGTAGTTTCCGGGATCCAAGTTGGATCCCCCCTTGTGGATTGGGATAACTGTAGCTCTGCGCCACTCAGTGGGCACGAAACCTGAGGTGAGGCTATGATTAAACATGACACTTAGGTGAGGTGCCAGTTCATATTGTAGTTCATGTAGTACACAGCCCGGGATGTCATCTGGTCCCATGGATGCTGTATTCTTGGCTTTAGAGAGTGCATTTTGTACCTGTGTGGCCGTTATTACTGGAATTTGGCAATCTTCGGTATTGAGATGGGCCATTTAGGGGTGAGAGGGGGTGAAGTTGGCACTGAATCGATCTGCCAGGATATTGGCAATATCCTTTGGATCAGTATATTTAATGCCATTCTGTTTTAGCTCAGAGCAGATCTGAGCATTGCCATTTAGATTCTTGACATAGTTATAGAATGCTTTGTGGTTGTCTTTGGAATCTTTGGCAATTTTATTTTCGTAAATAGCTTTGGAGGATTTTATGAGGCATCTCAGTTTCTTACTGAGGGTAGTAAGGGAGTTTTTTGCATCCTGGTATTTTCCTCTTTTCTGCAAAAGTTTCTTCCTTTTGTTGTAAAGTTTGTTTATGGCAGGGGACCACCAGATTGGCTTCCTTTTTTGGATGAGAGCATTTTGGTTCTATTTGGGATGGCACGATTCATGCATGAGTGGATGTGCTCGTACAGTGCCTTAGTGTAGGATTCAGCAGTTGAACTTTCAGTTCCCGTCTGCATGGGTGTTATGAAGTTTGTCACTTCTGACTTGAGTAGCATGAAGTTGGCTTTGGAGAAGTTTTTATGGTGGTTTCTTTACTGGGGGTGGGGTGGGATGTGGATGTTAAGGGTGATTATCTTATGGTCAGACCTGACTAACGAGTTTGTGACCATAGTTATGAAGCATTGATTTCCCATTTTGGTAATGACCAGGTCTAGGATATTGGAGCCCTGGTGGGACTATGGATTAGTTGATCCAGGGCATTGGAATTTATGAATTCCAAGAACCGTTCTGTAAAGGTGTTGGGACATGAGTAGTTTTCTCAGTTAATGGCAGGGTAGTTAAAATCACCCAGTATTAGGGTGTTTGGTTCTATCTTAATATTTTCCAGTATGTTTAGAAAGGTGTAGTGAGAATCTTGGGGTATGGTGGGTGATCTGTAGCAAGCTACAATTTGGATTGCAGTCTTATCTAGTGTTAGTTGCACTTGGAGAATTTCAGACACATTGTGTTGGCCAACTAGCCTGGTGGTGTGAATATCCTTGGTGAATATTGACACTCCTCCACCTTTAGTGTTTCGGTCCTGGTTTTGTGGCCGAAAAGTGTGGTAAGAGTTGTAGCCTGGTATTGCAGGGGTGCTCTCTGGAGCCTTGAACCAGGTCTCAGTTACTGCACAGATATCGATGTTCTCCATTTTTAGGAGTGCCTCGAGAGAGTGCATTTTAAGGTTTAGACTTCTAGCATTGAGTAGCATTACCTTCAGATTTTGCATGCTTGTACCTGTTACGGTGGTGGTTTTGTCCTTTGAAGTTTGCCTAAAAAAGGCACTATAGGGGTGGCAAGAGCCTTAGCCAGTAACCTGAATCCCAGGGGTGACAGGTGCAGACCATCTCTGGCAAAGCATCGTGGTCTGTCAGTCATGTCATTCCAGGCAGACAGATACTGGATCCCCTTTGAATGACACCATAAGCTTAGCCAATTGTTGAAGTCAATCATTTTATCCTTATATTGTGGTATCATTCTGGGCGAAGGCAGGATGCTACTCAGGGCTAGGGTCATACCTGCCTGGGCCACATGATCTGAGAGCTCTTCCATGTCTCTTTTCATGTAGTCCAGGGAGGTACGTCTCAAGTCATTCACTCCAACATGGACAATGACAGAGTCATATTTGTACTTGTTGTGGAGTGACTTGAGTGCATGCGTTATGTGGTGGATCCTGGCACCCGACAGGCAGCTGACTGTAATTTTCTCCTTATTCAACCTGGTGAGAGGGACATCAGTGTGCCGGACTATAGAGTCACCTATGACTAAAGTGTTAGGTACATTGTCTTGCCTTTCTGTGAATGCCTGTGTCCAGGATGTCTGCCTCTGTACAGAAATTGCCAAGAAGTCAAGAAGTGTCTACTTTTCTGAGTATGAGCCAACCCCTGTTGTCTCAGAAGCCTGCCTTTAGTCTTAACATGATTTCCAAGGTGTTCACTGGCTTATATTACAGTGATAGCAGCCCACCAAAGTTTGATAAGGACCAAAATCTTCCCATACACAGACAGTGTTACCCCATGGAATAATTGAACCACCACTTGCAATTTTTTAATACATTGATCCATCCCCTGCACATCATGATTGATTAATTTTAATGGTAATATATATTACCACTAATATTCTGACATTGCAATTTACATCTCAATCTCCATGTTGCCTTCCTAGAATATACTTTATATCTTTAACTGTGAAAGTGGACTGGTCCAAGAAAGTTTTCAGTTACAGCTCAAACCAGGAAGCAGTGGTATCATAAAAGCTGCTACAAGTCCTGAGATCACAGAATGGAGTATGTCATCAAGACTTTAGGATACCTTGTCATAGTGATCCACATAGTACCAAATGCACAGTTGAACTCCTGCAATGGTAGTAATGAAAGCAACTTATTTCACAGGAAGTCCACATTGTAGAAGTTTGAATTTAACTTTACATCATCGTGATGGAACTTCACACTGTGCTTCTTTCATTGCAGGTCTTTTACAATATTCTCTACAGAGATCCTTACTGGTCAGTGTGGAGAACCTTTGTGTGGTCTGGTGAGTCATCAGACAAGAGGGCACCCTTCCTTCCTCTGGAAACAGAGAAAGTATGTGAAATTAAGAAGTTGGTTGATATACCACAGCCTACTCCTGGGGGAGACCACATACCAAGGGAGTTTTATGAGCTAGCAGATAGACTAAGAAGAAACATGCTTCTCTCATTCTCTAACATGCACCGTCAGTCAACAGAATGTGTCAAACCATATTCATTTGATGAGACGATTGATGATGGATCTTTACATCACCATCAAATCTGTGAAATACCAGATTGTTCTCTCACGAATTCTAGATGGTAACAATGACAACAAAGTAAGGAACACACTAGTGAAAGTGGCCACAGGGTCTTCAGATTCTCTCTCTCTCTCTCTCTCTATATATATATATATATATATATATATATATATACATATGTATGTATGTATGTGTGTGTAAAAAAAAAAAATCCAGAAAGCCCAAATGTTGAAGTCCAGAGTAATCCTTGTAACACTGTATTGCCTTATACAGGTATGGATTCCACTGCTGTTGATAAAAACTCAGGAAGGATCTCTCAGGTTAATTACCTTCAAAGGCCTAATCTTATACTCCATCAAATGCCTCACTTTGTGCTCCTCAGTAAAACCAAAGACAGTAGAAAGATTGACAAGCTGTTCTGTTATCATTTTTACTGCAGGAACATCCACCTTCAGATGTTCAAAGTTGCAGTGCATGTTTATATCAGACTGCATAAAATTTCAGTGAGAGGTTGTAGTCTTGTCTCAGTCAGCATTACCCAAGACCCACTCAGCTAGGGCAGTGGTTGCATTGGCTATCTTTCTAAAAAATGTATCAATAGCCAGAATTTGTATAAAAGTCTTTTGGCCTAACCTTTATTGGACATTGCTTCCAGGATATGAGTCTCTCCCCAGCCTACTGTAGTCAAAGGGATAGTGGCCTAGTTGTGCTCACCAGGGTGTGTAGCTGTGGAATCAGACCTACATCTTGGTGAAAATAGGCCACTTTTGATGACCTAAAAATGTAAATGCTTACCATAAGTCTGTAACTGTAAGAAGTGTTTCTGTCATTGGCAACATGAGCCTACCAACCTCCACCATACTATGCTGTGGAGCAACCAGCCATTTTGTGTGCCCCTTCACCTTGAAACAGCAGCAGTCAGATAGCTAGCATTTGCTGTTCTTTTTTTCCTTTCTTCCTCTTTTTTTCTCTAGGAGTTGCATGCAAAACGTATCCTCAGAATACTTGAAGCCAGCACAAAAAGAACTGGTGAGATTGGACACAGACTCTTGCGAGCTGGGGAGTGGAGTCTGTAGCCTGAAGAAGTACCAAGAGTTGCCCACAGCATATAGTCCTACCTGTTGTTGAAGATGGACACTTGTTGCAGATCTAGGGCTGCCATAAGTATACAGCTTTCATTTATGCTCCAGTTAACAAGTTGGCATGCTACTTGAGTCCTGAGTAAGGTGCAACAAATTCTATGGAAACTGGTGCAGACTCTGGTATTCTGTTAATCTCCCTTCCTTACTCACAAGATGCTGGATTGTACACCTTTTCAAAGTAACACATTATATACAATTGTATGTCAATTCTTACAAAAGGTATAGCCACATATTTTTATTATTAGCAATTGTTACTTCTAGTGTAACAAAAGCAACAGGTGTGGAAAGACAAAATACTTGTTGGCAAAGACCACTTCATTTTTTTATTTAGAATGTTTATTTTTTGTTTTTTTATTTTCGGTACGTAGACTGAACACTAGGACCCAAGTTTTGCAGTGATCTTATTATAAAACAAAGGTAGTAACTTATTTGTATTCCAGGTTGCCATGCTGAACAGAGCCCATTTATAAAAGGGATCTAGAGAGACATGATCTTTAGACACCTATCACATTGTGATATCCAGCTGGAGACTCATACGCCAGAGAGGTGACTGCCTGTGTATCAACCCTCAGAAATTCCACTCATCATTCTCACTCAATATATCTTGCCAGATAATGAATCCAGGTCTCTAGGCAAAGTGGGAACTGGACCTTCGTGAATTATCTCACCTAGATGCTTTATTTTCAGTAGGATATTTCATATCAAATATTGCATGATGCTAACTAGTACCTGGTACATCTCTTAAAAGATAAGCTTATTAGTCTAAATTCTACAATTTAGTTGAAAAGGTCACATTTCAAGTAGCAAGTAATGCTACTGAGGGACATGAGAGGATGGCATGATCCAGTATATCTGTGTACCACCACTCCTGGCTCTGCCTTACTGCCTTCATTGAGGCACCAAAATAACATTTAAGGTTGCACACTTTAAGGGACATTTACTGTTTTAGCTTAAACTTGAACATTATCTCCCAAATGTGAAGGAGAATTAACAGTCCCTTTCAGCTGCAAGGGTCATATTTCACTCTTCCCACTGTCCTTTTCTTGGGACTAAGATCAGAGAGAGAGATTTTCTGGTGTACCTCATAGATCAAATGCAGTAAAAAGCTTAATATGTGTAGTTATCCTTTTATACATGTCAGCAGCATCACTAGTCTGAAGGGTGTGAGTTTCAACATTCTCAGGGCTACTGAGAACCCGTCTAAGGAGCATATTCACTATTCCTGACTCCTGCATCAACCATCTTCCCTTAAAGGCAGCCTGTGGGAAGCTGTCTCTCCATTTGGGTCAGTGTTGCAAGATATCCAGAGAAGAGTGGATAAGGAGGATCATCAAAAGTGGTTACCATCCTACTGAAGTCCAGATTGCATTGTCTTTCTCTATCCTTGCCAGATATGGTATCCCTTTTTGTAAAGTACAAGTGAGGAAGTGGATGACATAGGTTTTCATAGAGCCTTTCAGGGTGTCCTAGCAAGCCATTAAGGGCAAGGATCTTATTTCAGATTAATTCTGGTGCCCGGAAAAAGACCATCATATTAGATATCAGAGACCAAAATGTCTTTTTCTAGAGACCTTCCATGTTGCCATGCTGCAGTCCATATTCCTTTGTCTACGTAGATAAGCTGAATGTAATGTTTTGACCCAAAAAGGATGTATATCTGCACAAATAAACTGGGGGAA
Source organism: Protopterus annectens (assembly GCF_019279795.1). Classification (NCBI taxonomy): domain Eukaryota; kingdom Metazoa; phylum Chordata; order Ceratodontiformes; family Protopteridae; genus Protopterus; species Protopterus annectens. Next base: position 407,758,892 of record NC_056748.1, on the reverse strand, counting down.
AATCCAAAAGGATCCTCCCTCCACCTCAGGATAGAGGCAAGTCACTATCAGTTTTAGTTCTGTCCATTTGGTTGCATTTCCAAACACCTCATGTGTTTACTTTAAGCAAGGCCAGAGTGGCAGCATATTTTGAGCTGCGAGTCATCAGCATTTCATTAACTAGACTCACACATGAGCAGTCTCATTCAGCATAGGGATCTTTTGATCTGGTTGGTTCCTTGACTGGGAGGGGTCAGCATCAGAATGGAAAAATCACGGCTTGGTCCAGAAAGCATTCTGTTTATAGTAGCTAAGATTGCCACCAGAGTGAATTGAGTTTGTATTGTTTTTGGTATTCTGGCCATAGGTAAATATTCTTCACCACTGGAAAGTTGCCTCTGTAATTTGTCCTTAGTCCCATAAATTTTAGCTTGCCTTTCACAGAAAATACTCATCTTTTTATTAGTTGATAATATATTTTGACTTAAATGCTTGGAACTGTTTACAAATTCATATTGCAAAGAATTGTGACAGTTCAACAGACTATTGCAGTACTTTGTAAGAAAGGCTAGAGAAATTTATTACGTGAATGCTGAATTAAAACAGGCAGTCACAGAACTTTTCATTGATAAAGCAGGTTAATCAATAGGTGTGAAAAGCGAAAATGTCCCCATTAGGATGGATGAGGCAGTGACTACAGAGTTGTGTTCTTTACTGCTGAGTTTCCATTATTAGTAGTTCATCCAAAATATGAGAGTAAATGACTTGGGTGTTCAAAATGTTAACATGTTCAACCTTTACTAATAACCATTTTCAAGCAGGTTGCTCCCTTGTTGCAGTTTGTCTTTGAATTTAAAGGGTTTTGGAATTCACTTATGCTGCTCAGTGTATTGTGCATGGAGGGACAGCAATTCACTAATTAGTCCATAATTTAATTTTTCAGCAAACAGGCACAGGTAGTTTGGTTACTAGTATAGTCTATTCAAGACTGGGTATGTCTAGTAGGTATGTGCTGCACTACTAGCAATGCTTAGATGCTTTGAATAGATACTGTGTAATGTCTGCATTGCATTTAAGGAAAACTCAGAAGGAAAGCATCTACTTATGACATCACATTTGTATAGTAACCTATGTGATGAGTGCATTCAGCAGCACAGAGGCATAGCTAGGGTATGGTGAAGGTGCAGAGTATTAGGATGGTGGGAACAGTAGGTGCAGATATGGTGGTACTACAATACCGACATTTGCAGTCAGGGTTGAAGTGCTTTGTAGGGGTTAAGTGCAGAGCTGTACCAAATTACAAAAAAGAGAGAGGAAATTGCCCAACAACGACCACAGCCATGAATGTAAAAAAGCTAAGGCACTTGGAAGAATGACACCAACATTTTAGTATATTAAAAGCTTCACTCAAATGTTTATTAAAACAACAAACTATAAACAAATACCATTAATACTTAACTTGATAGCCGCGTTTTCGTCTTTCACAATAAGACTTCATCAGATGCTACATCAACCCCAAATGGACTTATTTAAATATGAACAGTTGTCTGTCACCAATAAGATTTAAACTTTAATTAATTTTCTAAAATATTTAAATGCAGAACTGTAGCAAGTCACTTGTTACATTTGCAACAAGTGGGTTGCTACATTCATTAACAAGTGTCTGTTTTTATCTCAACTTGAATTTAAGTGAGTGAGCAGTCGGGAAACTGCGCTGGGGGCCAGAATTCCTACTTATGGCTCTACTGCATCATATAGTGTAACAAACTACTAGAAAGTAGTGGGATTAGGAGTTGAATCCCTTAGTTTTTGTAAAATATTTCTGCATTCTCCATAAAATTTTCCCCAGTTATATAGTAGGCCTGGCAATGAGAGAGCTGTAGTGGATAGTCTCGAGCCATCATTTACTAATTGCCACTCATATTCAGTGGGTAACCTTCCGTCTTGTGGACAGACTTGAGTCATGTACTACTAATACCTCATTAGTGTCCTCTGCCAGGATGTTATTTCTGAAGTGAGGTTTACTGTTCTGTGTCCTGTTTACATCTCTGACCTCTGACAAACTTCAGAAGTTTTTCTCATTGATCTCTCTTGTCTATTGGGCAAAACAGGACAGTGTTGGCCTAGAATTGACCTCAAGGGGATAATTTATGCTATCTTCCTCATTTTTTTCTGGTAATGAAATTCATTCAGAAAATCATGTTTCACAGACAAATGTAAGGTTTTATAAGTTCATTTATGAAGTAGGCAGGTGCAATCCTGTTTTAAGTAGGATTCAGGAAGAACCTGCTTCAGGCTGCTTATGCAGAAGATTCTTCTGATGTTCATGTTACACAGCTGCAGTCATTACACTTGGGTTCCCCAGTCGGCCTGAGTTCCAAAGTTTTGGTCCGGCATCGGTTGCTGTCGCCTCCTCCCTGACGTCAGTGCGACAGGGGTATATAAGATGCAGCCGACACCATTTTCTTCAGTCTTTCTTGCTGCGCAGTGCCCGAAGCAGTTCGCAAGTGCCGGTTGGCCGACTCCTGAGATTTTCATTCCAAATCCAGAACCGAAGTCTTCTACAAAGCTAAGTACCCCGTTGGGGAAACTTTTTCTTGCCTCAGACCGATGTTAGTAAAAGTTAATAACTGATAACTGTATTTCATGTGGGAAGCAAATACCTCATAAGGATTTCCACTTCTATTGTATTCCATGCCTAGGCCCAGACCACAACGTCACTGGTTGTCGATTTTGTGCTATGTTTAACAAGCGCACTATTAAACGTCTGTTTGATTTTGCCCGGCATTATTTTGGCAGAAAATTCAATTACAACATGCCATCGGAACTCCCGACAACAGGATTACATAAAAAGCACAAAGACAAGGACAGGCATCCGAGGGCCAAAACTGATGATGAGGCCTCTTCTAGGCTGGGCACCGATTCTCCGGTTTTCAGCGAGGCGCCTACGCAGCCTCTGACGACCGCTTCCACAGAACCACAGACCGCATCTGACCCCCACGTGGAGCTGTCTGGGCCTTCGGACACTACATGTTTTCAGCCTACCAAAACTAACCCATCTGAGGGAGCCGAAGTAGCTGAGCAATCCACAGCTTCAGAGGGTGTCCTCAGACCTACCCAGTTAACCATTAAACCCTCTACTAAGTCTAAGGCCCCCTTAAAAACAAAGAAACAGATACAGCATTCTCCAGGACAGGCTTCCATGCCTAAGAAACAAATGCTGAAAATGGCCGAAGACCTAATCACCCTGATCAGGGGGTCCCATCCCCCTCCTGATAAAAGGCCCAGACAGGATGCAGACTATGAATCTTCCGACCAGGTGTCCATTTCTTCAGATTCATCCTCGGACCTAGGATATTCCTTACCCCTTTATGAGGATTCTGATGCTGAGTAATCAATTCCATCACCCTCTCCACCTGAGGACTACTCCTTTGGGGAGACCTTACATACCATGAGGGAGCATGTCCATTGGGAAGGCCAGGATTACTCAGAATCCAAGAAAAGGCTCAGAGACTTCCTTTTATTGCCTCAAAACAGACCCCTTGCTATTCTGCCAGTGTTAGATATTGTGGATAATGTCTACACTGAATCCAGCTTAAACCCTGACTCCTTACCTACAGCCCCTGTTAAACCCGATAGATAATACAGAGTCCCTGACTCTCACAAATTTCTGTATAAAAGCCCTGTTGCTGATCCTGAAACTATTTCTCAGGGACCCAAAGGGATTAAGACCTCATCAGCAAAAAACCCATTTTCCTCTGACAGAGATTCCAGAGCATTAGACAGATGGGTAAAGAAAGTATATACGTCTGCAGTCTTAGCAATGAGAGCCTTAAATTGCCAGTTTCACATGCTAAATTATCAGCAATTTTTGATGTCTCCATTAAAACAAAAAATGCTTCCAGATTCAGATCCTCCTAATTTTAAAGAAATGCAGGAAAGCATACTTTGCAATGTGGTTTTGATTCTTTAGAGGCCTTCTGTAGAGCAGCAGTTACAGGCTCTGTCATTAGAAGGCATGCTTGGTTAAAAGAACATACGTTACCAGATCATGTTAAAGCAAAATTATTGGATGCACCTTTACAGCAGGATGTGTTATTTGGAGTTAAGGCAGAAGAGGTATTAAAGAAAATGGAGGATAAGGCAAAATCTATGCAAATGGTAAAGGATTTCTTACAGGTTCAGCTACCAAGATTTAGCAGAAATTGGCCAACAAAGAATTGGTCCTTTCCGGCTACAGACAGACCTCAAAGAGGCAGATACAGACGTCCGAGAGGTAGAGGTCAACCACAAGGTCCTTACAGGCTATGACAATGGGGTGCACCAGGCCAGAAAGAAGGGGAAGACAGACCCCAACCATATAAAAAGCAGCCTCGATGACTTCCCATTACAGCTGGCAAACAACTCTCTCTTGGCAGCCCCCTTGGGAGGAAAACTAGCACTTTTCTGTCACAATTGGCATTGGATCACCAAAGACAAATGGGTTCTCAACATTGTATTTCAAGGTTACAGGTTCCACTTTCACACTCTGCCAAGGTTAAAAGGCATGCCAAATCTGCCACCAAATGAATGGGCAGAGGCTCAAAAACAAATTACAGGACTCATGGAAATGAGAGCTATTCAAGAGGTACCACCACAAGAGCAAGGACAAGGATTTTATTCAAGACTCTTTCTGGTTCCCAGAAAGGACAAAGCCTTGGAGGCCCATTCTGGATCTTTCTTCTCTAAACACTTACCTGGATGTTCAGAAATTCAAAATGTTAACACTACAGCAGCTTCTTCCCATGCTGGGCAAGAAAGCTTGGCTCATGACTCTGGACCTCAAGGAGGCATAACCTGCATGTCCCTATCAGACAAAACTGCAGAAGATACCTCAGATTCATAGCAGGTTCAATGCACTATCAATTCTCTGCACTGCCCTTTGGCTTATCTACTGCGCCCAGGGTCTTTACAAAGTGCCTGGCACCAGTAATTGCATTTTGCAGACAAAAAGGAATTCAAATATATTCGTACCTGGACGACTGCTTGATTCAAGCATAGAGCAAGGACAATCTTCTAGAGCATCTGGCGTTTGTAAAACAGTTAAGTTGCCTGGGGTACACAGTAAACGAAAAGAAATCAAAACTAGTGCCCTCACAAGAGATAATATTCCTGGGTGCCAGCTTGAACACAATGGCCCAGATGGCTTATCTCATGCCAGACAAGCAAGGACAACTGACTCAATACTGTAAATTAATGGCAACAAAAACACAACTCCCTGCAAGAAAAATTCTGCAGGCCTTGGGTTACATGGCATCTTGCATACTACTAATTCCATATGCCATACTGCATATGATGAAACTACAATGGTACCTAAAGAGTGTATGGTCTCAGCACTGTCAATGTTTGGAAACCGTTATACCACTAATTCCTTGCCTTCAACAGGAGTTTCGATGGTGGGCTCAAGCTTGTCACCTCAGCAAGGGACAGCCTTTTACTCAACCCACAGCCAGGCAAACACTGACAACAGATGCATCGGATTACGCCTGGGGGCACACATGGCAGGAAAATGTATTCAGGGCAAGTGCCCTGCAGAACAAAGACATCTTCACATCAATCAAAAAGAGATGTTAGCTGTACAGAATACCGTTATAGCTTTCAAGGGCATGCTGCATCCAGGATAACTATTACTAAAAACAGACAACACCACAGTTATGTGGTACATAAACAAGGAAGGGGGCACTCTCTCCTACCCCCTCTGCAGACAAGCCAGGACCTTGTGGAACACGGCTCTAAACTATCAAGTTCATCTTCAAGCATAATTCCTGCCAGGAGAGAAAAACACACTGGCAGACGACTTAAGCAGAAACATCATGGATCTCCACGAATGGGAATTGAATCCACAAATATTCAGAAAGATAACACAAAAATGGTGGAGCCCGGACATAGATCTGTTTGCATCCCCAATGAACTGCCAGCTACAGAAATTCTGCACAAGGAGTTACCATCCACAAGCAAAGGTTCTCATAAAAGCCAGGCAAGAAGAGCCAAAGATGATCCTGATTGCTCCAGACTGGCCATGCCAGCACTGGTACCCAATCTTAAAGAATTTTAGCACAAGAACCACCCTGGATAGTGTCTCAAATCCCACATCTGCTGACTCAGCACAACAATCAGATACTTCACAGTCAGCTAAAGACCTTAAAACTAGCTGCATGTAAAATTCCTTAGTCAAGCAAGCAATGCCTCTCTCCAAAGCTGTTATGGATGTCATTCTGGAGGCCAGAAGGCCTAGTACCAGGAAAGCCTATTCGGATAAATAGAGGAGATTCTGTGCCTGGAGCCAGGTTCACAGCCTTGACCCTCTTGTCCCAAACATTCCTCAGATTCTACAATATTTAACCGAGATGCTGGACAAAGGCCTCTCTTTTTCATCCATCAAGATCCACGCCTCTGCCATCTCTGCTCATTACAACACGGATCCTCCAATTTTCTCTAATCTGTTGCTAAAACAGTACCTCAGAGGGGCTAAAAACATAAGACTGCCCCATAGAGCACCTACTCCAACTTGGAACCTCAACTTTGTTTTGGAAAAATTAACTTTACCTCCCTTTGAGCCAGCTAACACAGCAGAATTAAAATATATTTCTTGGAAGACTGCTCTGCTCCTGGCAATAACATCAGCTCGAAGAGTTTTAGAATTACAGGCACTAATGGCAGTGGAACCTTTCCTCATTTTCCACCAGGACAGGGTGTCCTTAAGAACTAACCCTACGTTTATGCCAAAGGTGGTTTCAAGTGCGGCTCTAAACCAAACTATTCACTTGCCAACTTTTTATCCAAAACCACAGAATAAAGGGGAGAGACTACTGCATTCTTAGGACATTCACAGGCAGTTATGCTTCTACTTGGACAAAACCAAAGCTTTCAGAAAATCTAAGCAATTACTGGTAGCATATGCTGCAGGAGCACAGGGAAAAGCCATTTCAAAACAGACTATTTCAAAATGGATAGAACATTGCATACGTTTCTGCTACACACACCATGAGAAACCTATACCTAGCGGCATTAGATCTCACGCCACCAGGGCAACAGCCACTTCAACTGCCTATCTCAGAGGAGTGCCTACCAAGGACATTTTGGAAGCAGCAACATGGAGTTCTGTGCATACCTTCACCAAGCATTACCATCTGCCTTTATACTCTAAATCCAGAGCTGGCTTCACCACTGCTGTGCTGCAGGGCCTTATAGCCACACCTAATGCCTTATAGAACCAGCCACCCTACCTCAGCTTTGGGATTCTACCCAAGTGTAATGACTGCAGCAGTGCAACACGATGAACATAGTACAGTTCTGTACCTACCATAAATGTAGATGTTCGAGTGTATACACTGCTGCAGTCCAGGTTACCCTCCCTCCTTCCCCTCTTACTTGCTGGTACGTACCTATGTCTTACACTCTTTACTACCTATGGGGGGAGTATTTGCTGGTAACTGAAATTTGTTGGTTGCTTTTGTTATGTATGTTTTATTAGCAATTTGAATTGCCTACCTTTTGGGGACACCTGACATCTGGGGCAAGAAAAACTGAAGAAAATGGTGTCGGCTGCATCTTATATACCCCTGTCGCACTAACGTCAGGGAGGAGGCAACAGCAACTGACGCAGGACCAAGATTTTGGAACTCAGGCTGACTGGGGAACCGCCTGACGGCAGGATAACCCAAGTGTAATGACTGCAGCAGTGTATACATTCGAACATCTACATTTATGGTAGGTACAAAACTGTACTTTTCACCCACTTGCTAATTATATTTTAACTTTTTGGGCCATGTCATTAACAGCTTGGCTGATCCACTTCTATTGATGAAGAGAGAGAAAATTTTTTCAAGAATATTTGTGGTTATTACAGTATGTTATAATTTCAGGAACCTTGTACACAAAAGACGTACAGAGATGAGTGAAGAGGTTTTCAAACTGGCAGTGCATTACAACCTGGATCCCTTTTCTGTCCCAGATTCCATGGTTCAATATTTTTTAGAATATTTTCATGCAAGTGTAAGCTATTCAACATTTGTTTCTTTTTTTGGATTATTTTGCTGCCATATCAAAGTGTCATGATAGATACAATTCATCTTCAGCTTCCCTTAAAGACTGCATAGCTATCCTTAAGGTATCTTCTTATAAGAGAATTTGGCCCCTTGGGATTTATATTGCGTTCTGGATAAAACATCTCCTTTTGTATTCAAAACAGTAGCATCTGTAGGTTTGATTTTTTTTTCCACATGGAATACCCTTTTTTTTAGTAATGGTTACTTTATTCATGAAGATCTCAGCATTACAAGTTTTGTGTATACCTCTGTACCTAATTTTCCAAAAAGCAGGGTGTCTTTTAAGTTCATGGCTGAATACTTGGTTATCTGGGTAATTTTAAACCTAACCAATAACATGAGGTCAGAATTAAACTGTGTACCTTATATCTGTAAGGTGAACACATTAACCATTATGCCAAACCCACCTCCTCATGTATGCCAAAGGTTACTACTGAGTCTGTTCTTAGTCAGTCTGATGTACTTTCACTGGTTTTTAATAATTATTGTCACCAAGGAGAGTACCTGCTGTATTGTATGATGACCATAAGTAGCTTCGTTATTCCAAAGGTTAGGACCAACATGTTCATGAGGGATACTCATACATTTTCCTTTTGTTCACAGAAAACAGGGACAGCGTTCAGTAAGGTATCTCGGTCTTACTGATTTTTTACTTTGTTGCTGGTTTGCTTATTATAGTATGAGAAGAGGTTACTAAGCTTGCCTGGGTTTCATTCAGCTAGAGGGGTTACCTATGATACTTGCACCTCGCCAGTACAGCATAAGTGCATTTGTTTGGCTATGTTTTCGAAACATAGGATTTAAAACCCAGTCTGATGCCTTAAGCATTAAGGTGCCAGCAAAATATACCAAACAGCATCCAAGCAAATTGTAAAAAGTTTACACATACAAACTATTTAGTAAAAACTGCAAGAAAGACTTGTACACAGACTCAAAAAGTCTGAAACATGGCCTGTAAATGTCTCTAAAGTCTGAAAAATTTCATGTCTACAGGTAGTGGAGTTGGACTTTTAGACTTAATGTACCTATAAAGACTTAAAAATGAAAAATAAAAAGTCATGGGCATTCATAAGCCATGCAGCTGAAACACTGGTACATCCATAAGAAGACATTTGTATATATCCCATCAACCTCCATTACAGGAGGTTTAAAGTATTGCACAATGATCACTCTAACGAGTGTTTGTTGCAGTTTTTACTGAATGGTTTGTCTTTGTAACCTTTTAACCCTTTGTGTATGTAGATTATGTATAAAGGTGTGTGTGTGTGTGTGTGTGTGTATATATATATATATATATATATATATATATATATCCACACACACACACACACACATATATATATATATATATATATATGTATATATATATATATATATATATATATATGTGTGCGTGTACTATCAAAATGTGGAAAATTAAAACATTTTTCCACAAAATGATCAACTTGTATATCCAAATTTGGTAATACTGAATTACTAAAATGTCTGAATTTAGTAACCGCAGACTCTACATTCGAACACCAGAAGTTCCAGTGTTGAAAGCCCATGTTAATGGTAACTTTTTTGTAGGGGGCAAGACCCCCTGCACCCAGAACACACCCTGCATATTATGTATACCAACTCTGAGATCGCACTACAGTGAGGAAAAGGGAACATTTCTTGATCTGCACTGTACCGCTATCTGAATTCAAAAACACTGACTTCATATTAGCGAATGTGTACTCACTTTTGCCAATATGAAGTTGTATATTTTCAGTTAGACATTACAAGCATTGGTAGAACAAACATTTGACCAACCTGTTTTCATCAAACTACATTTCCACATTTTGGTTGTAGCCTATATATGTATATATGAAATGTATATATAATTTGTATTCTCTTTTAGAGAATTTTTTCTGCTGTCCGTTTCTCAGGTGACTGAGCTAGTCTACCATGTATTGTATAAATGGTATATGTACATATTTGTGCTGTCTAATATTTCACAAATTTACGGAACAAGAAATAATGTCTTGAGAGCAGATGACAAAAAAGCAGGAATTCTCACCTCCATTCATCCATAAGAACTGTGACACATTAGATATGAGTTTCACATAGAGATATAACCCTGACTTTGTTTATGGTTAAGCTGTAGTTTTTTTTCTGTATGGCACTATTTACTGTGGCCATTGCCATAGCCTGTAGAGTTGTAGAGTTTATTAATGTATTTACTTATGTTCCTTTTTTTGACCATGGTAGAGCACTGTTCCAGATGGACCTTTTTCACACTCAGTATAGGAGCCCTGTCTAGTTAAATACCTTGCTCTAAGATGCGTCCTCTTTCATTTGTTTTTCTCTCTTAATGATGGGGTTACAGCTCATGGCTTAAAACTGGAATAATATTGCCTTTGCATCCCTAGATACACTTTCTTGCTCTTTGTCCAGAAACAGAAAACTAGTGAGTGGTGATGTACTCCTGGTGAACAGACACAGTTTCATTTACTAACTTCTGAAGAGCAAATGTGCACAATGCATGCAATTTAGATAGTAATATAACTATTTTAGCTAAGTAGTTGTTTTCTTAATGGTCAGCTATGTATGATAGCATTTGTAATAGGTTCATAGGTAAGTACTAGGCTTGCTGCCCTTGACAGAATTTTAAACCTAGCCAATTTCTCCCTTTGAGATACAAGTAACCTATCCAATTTGCTTTTAGACTGGCCTTCCCCATCCCATGGTTGATAATTGTATATTGTCCCTAATGAAAATAACTGGGATCATACCATAGATACTTTGAGGGGACCGATGCATTGGCTAAAGTATTTAGGAACTGCATATGTGCATTAGTAGTACAAGGGGTAGTCTCTAGGGTAAAGTTTCTCTTTCATTCCATAGATCTGAGTTGCCCTTGAATATAGACAGGGATGAACTTTTTTCATGTGTATGGGGAGTCTGTTCCACAGAAGCAGTATCCTTTTAAGATATACTTATCCCTCCAAACCATTCTTTTGTTGCAGAAGAGGCCTAGATCCGTAGATAAAGTACTTCTGATGCTTTTTGACTGATGTGCAGTAAATCCATCAGTAATGGGTTGGAGGATGTCTTGTATGCCAGATAAGTCACCTCTTAACAGTCTGTAGGATACCAAGTATAGTGACAGAGCTTTGAGTCTGTCCAAGGGAGGACATGATATTTAGGCCTTTTATTCTTTTAGTAAGGTATTTCTGTATGCATTCCTTTTAATGCATAAGTCCGGACAGACGCATGCCAAAGGGGGCATTATATTCAATGACTGGTGTAGCGAGAGCTGAGTAAAGTGGGACAAAGACAGCCCTACATCTAGACACAATCCCTTTGTTTATAAGCTGTACAATATAGAAGGACTTTCATACAACAATAGACACATGTTGGTCAAAAGTTAGGTGACTGTGCACATACGATCAAAATCTAAAACAACTAGGTCATCTCTTAGGGATGTAATGCAGTTTTTGATGTTTAGTTTCAGTCCATGATTTTGGCACCAGTTATTTGAGATAAACCTTCCTAGGGGATGGCTAAGTCTTTTGGGGATTCAGTGACTGTTCCTAACTTAGTCATTTGCAAACATAGTTAGCCAGAGCCCTTTGGTATTGTCTTTTACTTCAGAAAAGTAGATGCCAAATGGGAGAAATCCCAGCACAGAACTCTTGGGGACTCCACTGGTGACTTATCTCTTTGTGTAGATAACTTCCCCTGTTTTGATTAGCTGTATCCTGTCTGAGGCATATGACAGTTCACCAGGTGACAGGGGTTTATTCCCAGTTTATTTAGCTAAATGCCTGAGTTGGGAAATTGTCACAAGCTCTGGCCAGGTCAAGGTATGCAATGTTTACCATTTTGCCTTCATCCATTGCTTTGGTGACCTTTTCAAAAACATCCTCCAGGCTTATTAAACCTAATCTGCCTTTGATGAATCCATGCTAAGATAGGCCCAGTGTTCTGAGGTTCCGTATATTCATTAATTCCATAAGTCTTTCCATGGCTTTGCATATGAGGCTGGTCAGACTTCTGGGACTGTAATTGCCTAGGTCTGTGGAAGATCCTTCCTCATGCAAGGCAATGACTGTAGCTGTTCTCCATTCACCTCATACAAAACCTGCATGGAGATTGAGACTGAACAGTGTTGGTAGGGGCATGGCTGAATCATGCTATTTAAGCTGCATCCAGAGATATTGTGAGGACCCATCAATGCAGCATTTTTATCTTTTGATAGTACTTTTAGGTCTTGTGTGAGGTTGCATGACAGTTTCAGGTATTTCTTGAGGGATAGATGGAGGAGAGAGAATGTTAGTCAGAGCCAAATTTATCAGCCTTAAGTTTGCTTATATCTTCAGCCTCCATGTAATTAACATCATTCACAGTCAGCTCAGAGTATTGTTGTGTTATACTTTTGAGGTTTTGAACATAACTACCAACAACAACAAAAAAATGCTGTTCAGTGCTATGCTTCTTGAGGGATCATGTTGTATTATCTATTTCTTTATTATACAATGACTCCCTATTAATATTCAAAAATGTGCATGCTGGTTGGCCAGCCCAACCAGCGTGCCCATTGTAAATCCCACAATATACCAACGTAAAAAGGTCCAGTGTGCCTGGACTTTTGTCCGTTGGTATAAACTGCCCCAAAACTTTTTTTACAATTAAAAAAAAAAGAGAGAAAATGGAGCAACAGAGACTTTCTTTTCTCCATTTCTGCCATTTCAAAGCATTGATGTACTGGGTGTGAGTGGGAACGCAAGTCCCATATGCATGCGCAGTACATCAAAATGAAGAAGGCAGTATACCACAACTGGCAGAAGAACAACAATCTGCCATTATACAAAGACATTATTTAAGAAAAGTAAGTATTTTATTTCTTAATGTCATTGTATAATAGCAGCACTGCAGTGGTGGTGCTGCGGTAGCGTTGTCGCCTCACAGTATGATGCTGTCCTGTTCGATTCTCAGCTAGAGCGTCTTCTGTGTGGAGACATGTGTGAATGAGTGTACCTTCATTGAAGGTTGTGCGTCAGGGCTGGCATGTAAAAATCTACTGCCAATCATTAGCGGACTGGAGTTACACTGTTGCGACCCCTAACCGGGAAAAGCCGAAAGACTCAACAATGTCATTGTATAATAGCAGTAACCAACTTGTGGTTGTGGTATATTGAATATTTACCCACAGTTGCCTTTATTTAATCAATCAGGCTTTGCCCTCATGATTAAACCACACCAACTGTGGGTAAATCTTCAATATACCACACAACGTTGTTGGTTGTTGCTTAAATATATTTATAATGGTGGTGTGGTAGTTACAGTTGTGCTTGTTTACTTGTCATACATTTTTCCATTAGAAATATATTTGGAGATATTTTACATAGTTTACTTTCATTCTTATTACAGCTTCATAGTATAGTGATATTTCTAATATGTAATACTTCCTATGCATGGTATCGGTTGTGTGGCTTTCACTGAAGTTATGTGAAAAGTCATTGAAATAGTCAACCTTTTAAACACTTCTACAGCAGTCAACCTTTTCCTACTCTTGTTTTCCCTGGAAATTATTTCTTTGCACATCTGTTCTTGATTGGATCAATCCATGTTTATTTGCTGGCTTATTTTTATGTATAAATGTTGTGTTGCACTCTTCCACTGATATGTTAAGGGGGAAAAATAGGGTGGAAGTAAGTCTGATGCCTACTGAGTTTGCACAGGCTCTGTACAAGTGCTGTTATGTCACAAGTTATGGATTAATTCTGTGTGATTTTGAAGGAGATGTAGGAAGTTGAGCAAGCCATGATTTCTTTATCCTACATATGTTACCTACTCAAGATGTACTGCTAGTCTATGTAGTCACCTAACTGTAATTTTAATTTTGTCTTGCTGTTCATTTGCCTTAAACTATTTATTTTTGGCTTGAAGTACTGGCTGTGACTTACTGAGGTATGGTCTTGAAGAGGAAACCCAGGCATGGAGTAACAGTCTTGTGCATTTTGCTTTGGGACTGTTTCCGTGATAGGCACATATGTTCTTGGTAAACCGCTAAAATGCTGGATACATTTTGTCTGGCTTTATATAAGGGGAAGGTGT
>NC_056748.1:407627239-407737239 GCF_019279795.1 Protopterus annectens | reverse complement strand
TGTGGTTTGCAGTGCTATGCAGAGGAAAATGTTAGATTCAGGACATAGTATAGATTAAAACTGCCCTTTCAATCTGCAAACTTATGAAAGGACCAGTGTTTCTTTCATGAGTGATTAATGTAAGTTGCTCTCTACTAAAATGCATATGGTCAGCCATGTTAATGTAATCTGCGCAGCAAAAGGTAATGAATGTACCTTTGATAACTGTCTTGCTCATAACAGTCGGAAGACACACTAGAGATATTTGCCATCAGCAATTGTTGTACCAGAATAAAAGAGAGTCCTATACAATGAACAGTGTTGGAGCTGATAGATGCCAGGAGCATTTCAGCATATTAACTCTGAGGAGGCTGTTCTTTTTTCAGGAAGTTGGAATGCACATATCATGTCATGTTTCCCCCCATATGCTCTTCTACAAATTATATTTTCTCTGTGATTTTTAGGTGTGTAACCATTACTTTCTTTTGGAGCATTTATAGAAATAATACAAGCATTATGATAGTTGATTTCTTTCAGCCTTATTTGCCTGCTTCTTTTGAAGTAAAAATGTTAGATAAATTCAGTTGTGATGGTAGTTTATCCATGCACTTTTAATGTTATGTCAAGAAAAAGTATTGATTTGAGAAATGTTGAGACACATAAGCTGAAGACTGTGTGGTACTAAATTTTAAATTTGTTCAGGTTTGAGTGCTTAAGCCCTAATCATTCTAGACCCCCCCCCCCAAAGCATCACCATAAAGACATATACATAATGAGAATTGATAGGAAAGTACTAAATTAACAGGTATAAATTCTTTGGGAAGTTTCACAACAGCAAATTTAAAAATTTGGGATATACCCAGTCAGTCACCTAGTAATTGTCAATTTTACAGCAGCAGCATTCTCAACAAAGGTTGATTGTCATATTGATGACTGTTACATGGGTTGTATCTGGCCTAGGATATAATAGCAGGCTAGCTCCCAAAGCTTCAGAGCACCTTCCATGCAGCCAAACCATTAGTTAGCTCAGGTTGAGTTGCCTAAAAAGGCACCGTGCTCTTCAGAGCTTTTCTGCCAATGAAGAGAGTGCTGCCATGTGAGATTTTGAGGATTCTATGTCTGCTTTTGTTATTCCTTTGCTGGGCAGAAAAGTAACCTTTGGGGAAAAACCTTCCACACATTTTTTTTTTGTTTTATTGTATTTTCCTGCTTAAGAAAGTTATTTCTAAGCTAGATTTTTGTTTTAACTGACTGTCGTGAGACTTAACTGTTTTTTTATGGGAGCTCACTTTTTCCTCTAGGTGTACAAGTTGTTTAATATAGTTAAAACCACATTTGTTCTGTGGAATGTTTATTTTATTTGTGGGGCTGGCAAAGTGCTTTTTACTGTGCTTTTGTGCAAAAAGGTGGCTTTTAAAGACTTCAGATTTTAACTGGCTTATGCTGCTTATTTTCCTTAGGAAAGAGTCACCACATTTTCAGCTTGACAGTTAACCAGTCCCACAGTTGGCACTTCTTCCAGCCACAAAAAAGAAAAATGAAGCAAACAGCATTTGCCACGTCCACAGGTGGGTGATTTTGCTGTGGCCAAAACTGGTTCTTCAGACCAACCTCATCTTTTACCTGGATCCCTCTGGTGTTGCACATAAAGCCACTAAGGATGGGGCATTAGTCACATCCTCTGTAGCTGTTTGGGTTCCCTCAGTGGGCAAGAGAACCACTCTTCTAGTTCCTAGGAAAGGGAACAGGGAAAACTTCCCATTTACTCATGATGCTGGTCCCATCCTTGGTGATGCTGTTGACCCCATTTTTTTTCTGGCCAAAAAAAAAAAAAAAAAAAAAAAGAAAGGAAACTGAACATCATCTTCTCCTCAGAAATTCTTAGACAGAAATAGTTTACTGGGTCCTGCACAGGGTTTAATTTAGGCTATCGATCCTTCTTATAAGGTGGATTCTGGGAAAAGAAAGATGGATGCTTCTGTTTCTAAAGAGATTTCAGATTCTGAATCTGGACAGGAAAATTAGAGGGACAGATGCAGGATTTTCTCCTTGTTTTTTATTCAGACTTTCTATTTCTACCTGGTTGTGGGTGGGGTGGGGTTTGCTCTCTCTCTCTCTCTCTCTCTCTCTGAGTATTTCCAAAATTTGCCATTGTTTCCAGTGAGAGAACAATGATGTGTCTCAGTCCCTCAGAAAGAATGAGCTGTTGGAGGGAATTTCTCAAACTTTGTACTCCTTCCTCCAGTTCTGTCAGCTATGGAGGATGTGTGTTTAACTGCCTGCATTTTTCCTTACAGTCAGCCTGCTTATCTCTAAGATGGCAGGTAAAGTATATACAGTTCCTCAGTCTTTGAAGTTGTTATACACACATCCCAATAATGACCCTGCAGCTATAAGTTTAGTTAATTCAACTGCTGCTAAACATTTGGTCAATTCCAATTCTACTCCCTCTGAAAAGGATGAAAGCGTTATTGATAATGTGAATTTTGAGTTGTCAGGTTCTTATGTTAGTTTATTCTGACTAATTTTGAAAGTAATGAGATATGTTTTGTCTGAAGTTTCTTCTTCAGAGGAAAGATCTGCTTTAAATTATTTAATTTCATGCATTTTATAGGTCACTGCTTATTGCTTGCAGTGTGTGCATGGCGTGGCTAATTTTACTTCCAGGGCTATAGCTACTGTAACTATTTTGAGGAGCTCTTTCTGGCAGTGTTCTCAGAACCTCCCAGAATGTGAAAAATGAGAGATTACATTTTCCTTTGGGTAGAGATTGTTTTTGGTTCCTCTGCAGCAAAGTATGGTGAAAGGGTTAAGTTAATGAAGGGGAAATTGATTGTTCAGTCCTCCTTTTTCTTATTTTGTAAGGGATTCTCTAACCCTTCATCCAATTTCAGCAAACATTATATAAACTGTCTGTGGTGTGCAGGACACCCAGGGCAGACACAAGCACATAAAATATAAAATAAATGCTTGCCTTGATTAAGGCACTCAACTCTGTCATCTTTGCATTCCCATAACCTCTTCAAATTGTTGCAGACATTACTACAGTCATGTGGTACATCAACAAGCAAGGGGGAAACCAGTCATGCCCCCTTTGCAGGCTAGCCATGTTAGCTTTGGATATAGCTTCACAGCACAATCTCACTCTTAGTGTCCTACACTCAGAATAGAGTCGTGTGTCAGAAAAGCTGAGCAGAACAAGGGCAAGCCCTCCTGAATGGAAATTAGATCAGGGGGGTTTCTTCGTTGTTTTTGGGGTTTCCAAGATTTAATCCACCTTTGAGAAATTCCTCAAGTAGGTATGTTTGCCTCTTCTTAGAGCAATCGGCTGGCAAGATTCTGCTCCCGGCCTCCATGCAAGAAGGTCTGGAAAACAGATGCTTTTTCCTTTCTTTAGACTGAAATGTCCCTGTATGTTTTTCCAATCTTTCCACTGCTATCCAGGGTACTTCTGAAGAATTTAAGAGAATCCCCCAGGATCATTGTGATGGCTCCCTTCTGGCTCAGGCAACAGTGGTTCTGTCTTCTTTTGGAAGTGGCCAGAGACCATTACCACAAGCTTCCATACAGAATGGATTTATTCACACAAGATTAAGGGGGTGTTTGATACACCCAGAGCCCAATCAACATCAGTAGACTGACTCCCAAGATGATACAGTCTTAATTCCCTTTAAGTACCTTTTATTGAGGACATCCAGCAGGTACTGATGGAGGTAAGAAAGCCTACTACTAGAAAATCATATCAGCAAATTATAAACGATTTCAAGTTCGCACCAATAACATAACTTGCACCCATTCAGGCTAGGGTTTCTCTGGCTTTACAGTATTTGTGTGAGTTACAGTCCTGTGGCCATCCATGAAAGTTCATTCAGCGGCCATTTCAGAATGTCTTTCAAAGGATCCTCCTCTTGTTTTTGAAAGGGGATTTGAATAGGAGACGACTTTGAAAACCACTGGCCTCTCCTTGGGATCTTAAGTTTTTGTTAGAAGCTAACACTTGCTCCACTTGAACCAGTTAATCTGGCTGACTTGAGGTTCCCAACATGGAGATCTGTTTTACTAATTGCTCTGACCTCTGCAAGAAGATTATGTAAGTTGCAGGCTCTTATAGTGATTCCGCTGTACCTCATTTTCCACAGAGACAGGTTTTCTTTGAAAACGAATCATTCTTTTATGCTTAAAGTGGTATCTGAGTTTCTTTTCAGCCAAGCTGTCTGGCTCTTTTTTTTTTCTTTATAAAGTTGGGGGAGAGAGGATATCCCATATCTTGGATGTCCACAGTCGATCCTGATACTGTCTTCACAGAATTAAAATCTTTCAGGTCTTCAAATCAGTTATTTTTTTCTGAGGGTAAAAGGGGACAACCTGTGTCAAAATAGACTATTTCCAAATACCTCTTGTTGTACTTACCAGAGCAGAACTATTCTAGGCAGGGTCAAGGCCCACTCTGTCAGGGCCTTGGCTTCATCTGTGACTTTTTGGAAAGATGTGGATTCTAGAAGCAGCAATTTGGTTCTCTATATGTACGTTTACAAGGCATTAGAAGCTCAATTCATTCTCTAAGTCTAGATCAGGCATTGCTAGAACAAATCGTTAGGGGCTCCTGAATCCTTCCCTTTCTACCTCCAGTATGTAGTAATGTAGGGTAATCTACCCATATAGTTAAGGCTACTGCAGCAGTCATCATTCAAACATCAACTTTTGTGGGTATGTTTATGTACACAACTGTATTTACCTTGCAATATGCTAGTGTTACCATTCATAGGTGCACATGATAGTTGTATCTATCCACTTTTGCCAGAAACCTTCTTCATTTCTTTCAACTTCTGTAAGCGTGTACATTACACTGTTTCAGCTGCAAAATCATTTGGGGTTGTATATTTTTTGTCTTCTCATTTCTTTAGTCAACTATTTTTGAAACTAGGATTCTGGTAGAGTCCCTCAAATGTCATTTAAAATGAATGGTGTTTTATACTAGTTTTACTCAATTTTCTTTGCTCAATATTGATAACAATGACTTGAAGACAAAAAGGAGAAAGGAATAAGGTGACTAACTTGTCTTAGGTGAATCAGTAAAGGACGCCGTCAGAGCATTGCAGACATGAAAATGTCAGTGTTTCCAGAGACATTTCCTATTTCGCAAATGACTCCTCTGCAAAAGGAGATGCAGTAATTTTTCAGAATGCAAAAAAACTTGCCTTCAATGACTTTTCACTGCCCAAAGGTTAATATCTTAGCAGCGGCTTCACTAGAAGCCATATTGGTATAGTCTGAGGCTATGCCTGGTGTAGAGATATCAACATTTCACAAGCCTTGTGTTTCTTTATAAGCATATACAGGCAGAATGTCAGTGGAGCAACAGATAAACTCACCTTAAATGCAGAAGTCTGTAGGTTTTATTCCCTGACCAAGTAGATGAATTGCTGACACCAGTGTAGCTCAAGGGGAGTACTGTGCTGTGCTCCTGAATGTGTCATCCTTTGCATGAGATGTTAAACCAAGATCCCATCTGCTTGAGTTGTTTGTAGTTCAGGTGGATGTACAAGATCCCACAGTACCCATCAAAGAGAGTTAGGGGTCCTTTGTTTAACACGGCATAAAACAATTTCCATATTTAAAGGCACATAAATACACATTTCTATTTTTTTTTTTTTACTATTTTTCTTTTAACAGTCCTCATTGTAATTATTTCATAACTGACTCCCCACTCCTCCTTCCACTACTACTGTTCACAATATATTGCAAAAATACACTTCCCATTAAACAAAATGTCATTCAATCTCATTCCAAGTCACCTGTATTACATAAAACAAATAATTATGTACCTTTGTCCCATACTTTCAAAAGAAATTCTTCATACGTCTTTTTCCAGAGTTTCAACGGTGCTACATTTTAAAAAACGCTCTGTTGACTCTTCCTCCCCACAAATTAAATATACTGTTTCAACTTTCTTTTGATATATCCTATTTCCCTGTACTCCTAACGTATTTATTGCCCATCTCCATAGGAAAACCTGACACTCTGCTATCTTGGTACACTACTTTTTCCTTGCTTTAATCACTTTTCTGATACATTTTCCCAGGATTTAAATATTATTTCATCATATTACTGTACTATATCCTTCTATCTTTATATCGTTGTGTACTTGTATTTAAACATTGCTATTAAATCATTCTCTTCTTTTACCCACTGTTAATATTCTAAACAAGTTGAAAAAAAAGAACAGAATTGACAACTGGATTTAGCAACACCTAATTCCCTTCATCTTCACTCAAACCAGATACTTCTCTTCACTGGGTTTAATCTTAAAGCCAACATGAAAGAAAGCACCAGTTGCACACTTTCCTTTTCACATTTTAGTGGAATGTTATAAACCGCTATCTTGTATGCTATTTTTTCATTAATATGGGGTTCACCCAATAAATCTTTTCTGAATTCCAAGCTATACATTTTATAAGGAAGAAATTTCCTTAATTTCTTTTAGCAAATGCTCCCACTGTGTCATGATTTCATCATTTTCCCAAATTCTATTCCTAGTAAAGACACTTCATTCATGTAAAACTATGCACCAACAATTTTCATAACCCCAACCCTTACTTTTATTTTTATTCAAGGTCATTCCCATTTCCTTTAAACATCTATTCAGACAAGCACTTCCCTCATCTGTATTTTATTGGCAACTACAAATCTATAGCCTATTTATGTGAAAGCTACCCGAATCACCACTTCCTTTTGCATGGCTTTAAAGTGAGCAAATGTCTAGAGGGGTCGGTTACTTTCATCTGGACAAACCCAAATCTAACTCAATAGTTAAAAGTATTTTTGTGTCCAATTCAAATGTCAGATGGCGACCACACATTGAAGTATTTTAAGATGTTTTACATAACTTACAAAGTTGGAATAATGAGGCAGCAGCAGCTAGAAGTTATAGGTTCATTGTTCATATCTCAGATGACCAGTGACTTATGTATATTTTTACATGTGGATGCATGCTAGTTGGTCAAATGGTAACTTGTTCAAATGTATTTCAGAAGTAAATTCGTCAAAAGAAATACAGTTTGAACAGAGGTATAGACTAGTATTTTTGTGAGGTTTTTTTCTTCAAATTTGTTTACCGGGGTGGAGCACTGATCAGTTCTTACCAGTTTCATTCTCAGCCCAATGCCAAAACTGACCAGACATAAAATAGACATGAGTACAATTACACAAAAGTGATAGTAAAACACTGCAGCAGTACTGATCAGCTTTATATATGTAGTAAATTTAATATATTATACAATATGCACAAAAGTCTGAAAGCAAGTAAATTAGAAATGAGGAAAGGATCTTAATGGAAGAGTTAAGATGGAGAAAATGTTAATTTATACTTGAATGTGAGATGAGTATTGGGTATATTCTGCTTGATAAACTAGGAGATTTTTAGTAGAGAATGAAACTTGGAATAAGAAAATGAGTTTATAATTTCAAGTGGGAGGGACTCCCAAAGTTTGACCTTTGTGTTTTAGGGCCTGAGTTCGTTTCTTAGGTTATATGTGGGGATTTGTCATAGTTTTATATATAGTCATGTAGGAGTTTGGACAGTAGTGCAAATAGTAGTAGGACTGCTCTTTAACTGGGAGCCCTTGTTTCTTTTTAATGTTGTGCAACTGTTAATTTCTGAGGGAGTGTGTAATCTACATATTTTGTTTTCTAGTGTTTGAACAGTAGATGAGCATTTAGCAGAAGCTGTTGATGTAAGAGAGAGGCTGAATTCAAGTCGAGGAAGTAAGGTTCTCCTCCCTATTGCAGGATCTGGTGGAATGTGAGACAAAAAGTGATATTTTTTGTACCCAGAAAAATAGGGGATCCTAGGCATGAGTGCGTGTGTGTGTGCCTTCTGTGGAAGGTTGGGCACCTGGCTGGCAACTCAACACCGTAAAACTCCACTGCCAATCATGAGCAGACAGGTGATCTGCTGTGGCGACCCCTAACCGGGAAAAGCTGAAAAAAGAAGAATTTTACACATGTATTTTCAGGATGCAGGTTGAAGTTGAGTGAGGGGTCTAAACAGAGAACAAGATAATTAAAAAGAGAAGGCTTGGCTCTAAAGGATGATCGATTGCTGTGATCATAGATTGTTAAAGTATGCTTGGATTTGCTAAGTTTCTGTTTAGTAACAAAAAGAAATACATAAATTTAATGATGGTATTTAGTATGAGAATTTTTATAGCAATCTAGTCTCTGTAACAATTTAATTTAGATTGTAGATCTTGCTGTAAGAACATTTAATGAGTAATTGGAGCAGGAGAGGACCCTGTTTCTGTGGATAGGAGGAGAGGAAGGCACGGAAGAGCAAGTGGAAGTTTATTTATGTATAAATTAAGGAAGAACAAGTGGAAGTTTATCTGTATATAGAGATAACTAAGTTCTATGGGGTAACTAAGTGGAGAGGGAGTGAGGTACAGGAGGGAGTAGTTCATTGAAAAACTGCAGTTAATCAAACAACTTTGGAACCAAGAGATGGTGTCAGGGCTAATGCAAAGTTATGAGATGTGGGGAGTATAAGAGTTTAGTGACAGACTAAGTAAAAGGCTATGGTGAGGTCTATAAAAATTCTTTAGAATTGTTCTGCCTGTGTTTTTAAAAGTAATACAACTAATCTGTACCTAAAATCTATGAATAGGAGATTGAAATTGAAATGTTTTGCAAGTTGCAACACTGAGAATGTGGTTTATTGTGCTACCTGCATGACCTGTGATTGTTACTATATTGACAAAACTAACCGTAGTTTAAGGGAGAGAATTTTGGAACATGCAGGTGATATCAAGAAAGGTAAACCAACTGATGCACTGGCCGAGGTATGTTACTGAAAATGGGAAAAGTTTGCTGTTCTAGAACTGATATGTGAAAGTCTGAGGCTTGGTGATTTAGTGAATCTGACAGAATGTTTAGAACTAAGGTGGATTGTCAGTCTAAATGCTGACAAACACCCAGGCTTGAATAGGCGTGTTTTCATTAAACCTGTTTTAAAAGGGAGAAAATTACCTCATTGAACTTTTCAGTTAGATATGTCATGTGATTTTTATATATAAATGATTGTGTTGACTGTTTTTATTGCAAGTCTAATGAAGCAGCAGTTTTGCTGTGAAAGCGCTAACTTTATACTTTAAATCCTTTGTTTCATAGTTGTGTTGGTCGGCTTTGTATTTTTATTTTTATTCTGTAAAATTTCTACCTGATAACATGCCTTTGTCCATTGACATGAGAATCTCATCAGTGAGAGACCAAATGACTGTGTGCTCCTGACCAAAAGTCCTACTGTTTTTGTGAGAGAAGGTAGTATTTATTAGTGTGTTCTGTGAGCTGAAAGTAAAGAATTTTCTCCAAGATTTTGCACAGGGTTGTGAAGATGGAAATGGGGCGGTAGTGTGGGTTCTTTTTGTTTTGGCAGTGGTTTGGGTATGGCAGATAACCAAATGTTCCACATGATGTTGGTTATTAGACAAAGATTAAAGATTTGTTGTAGGGGTGTAACAGAAATATGACAATGGTAAATGAACCATGATTGTAGGTTATCTATACCTGGTGATCATGTGGACAAATGTTAAATAATATGAAATAAGTGATATATGCATTTACATTTATGCACACATGTATATAGATACGTATGTATGTATATATTTATATTTACATGTATAGAAATATATGAGAATGTATGTGTGTGTGTGTGTGTATGTACATATAAATAAATTTATTTTCACCATACAAATCAACTCTCCCTGAATTTGCCGCAATGTTTCGCCATGGTGACCCTCATAAAATGTTTGATTTTCTAGAAAATCTGTGAGGATTTCAGTCAGAAATTGCCAGAGTTTCATGCATCTTATTCTTCAGAAAGTGCACATTGATGTGCAAATCCTGTTCTGTTTACTTAAGTGATTTACAGTAATATTTAAAATGTATCACTGATTTTGATTCTTTTTCCCTATTATGGTTTATATTTGTATGACTGACCTATTTAACAAATGCAGTAGGACCAGAAGGATCTTAATTGCTTTTATCTTACCAGTAGTTTATTACTACAGCCTTTGTTTTTGCTTTATTTTTTTTTTCAAACACCTTTAGTGAATTGTGACTTGTGACATAGTCAGATTTGCATTCATATAAAAGTACAAAAACAATATCATAAACGTTATACTTCACATATATTGCTGTATTTCATGTAACCTAAGCAATATTAAATAAATTATTCAATTGCCGTTTTTTTTTTAAACAAGAAACATCTTCATTAAACTATCATTTACTACACAGGCAATCATGCATTCATATAAATTAAAACAAACTCCACCGACAGAAACCTAGTCGCAAGCATTTTACATCACAAACCAATACCGACACACTCCCAGTTGCAAACATTATGTATCACTTTTAATCTACCCAATCTTTTTCAGTCAAACATTACATAACACATTTAAGAGAAGCTGCCATTAAAACAAGGAATAATTACTAGAGTATATAAAACAGTGCACAATAACTATAAGAATCAATCAGGGGAGGTTACAAAGGATTGGGAATAGAGATTGGATAAGCAATTTACAATGAAACAATGGGAGGATATATGCATGTCTCCCAAATAAGCAACACAGTCTAGAAGATTTAGGACTTTTGCCTGGAAATGTTTACATAGATATTTTTATACCCCAAGTAGACTCCAGAGAATTTTCCCTCAGTCAGTAAATGTCGGAGGTGTGAAAGGGGAGGAGGAGGCTCCTGGGAATATATTTTCTGGGAGTGCGGTGAATTGGCAGACTTAGGATTCCCTGCAGGTTGTACTGTCAGATTTGCTGGGTGGACAGACTGGTCTGAGGCAGATGATTTTTCTATTATACTAAATTGAAATTGCCTAGACATGTTTAAGGTCTTGCTCTGTCTAATAATAGTGACTGTCAAAAAAGCAATTACTGGAAAATGGAAATCAAACTCTAAACCAGCTACTCTAGAAGTACTGAACATTGTAAAAGATAAAACAACTGAAACAGATTTTTAGAAAAGGGTAGGAGCAAACTATATAGGAAAAAATGGGAATTGTGGGAACAATACATACAAGGGAGGAATGAGGCTTAAAAGGCAGGACTAAAAACATTTTAACTGCTTTTGTCTTACTATCCATATCCATATAACAAAGCTTCCATTTTCTCACTTTTTGTATTATCTTTTGTTTAGCCTCTTCCCGCATACCCTTAGCTGCCACACTAGAATAATTTTTAATCCATACTCCTAAATATTTAATTTTATTGTGGCCCCATATATGTGGGTATGCCTGAACCATTTCATGTGTAGATACATAATTTACGACTATTGCCTTTGTTTTAGCTTCATTAATTTTGTATCCTGAAAAGATCTGAAACTGTCTAAAAATGTTCCACAACACTGTAATGTCTTTTCTAGTTTTGTCAGGAACAAAATAATATCTGCAGATAGTCAGCTTTTCTTGATTACCATACTGGTTATATCCTTGAATTCTTGAGTCCCTTATTTTCTTTGCCAGTGGTTCTAAATATAATGAAAATAATAAAGGGGAAAGAGGACACCCATGTCTGGCTGCTTTGCTCAAGCAGAAATCATCAGAGAGGACACTGTCCACTTAAATTTTCACCTCTGATCCCTCATATATTCTCCCAATCAACCTTATAATTTTTCAGGAAATGCAAATGCTTCAATTTCCCTGCTCCTAAAGTCTCACCTTATTCTGTCAAATATTTTCTCTGTATCAAGACCCACCAACAACATTTTTTTTACATTCTGCTTCCTCTGGATCATCAGTGTTCTGTTAATGTTAAATGTTTGCCTCCTCTCCAAAACCATATTGATTACATATCTATCAATTTTGGCATTACATTTGCCATTCTTTTAGCAGTTGCAGATGTGAACACTTTATAATCATGGTATAGTATTGAAATGGACTTGAACGAAGATGGATCTGATGGATCCTTACCCTCTTTAGGTATTACAGCTACCACAGCTTTCTTCCCGGATGGTAGTACTCCTCCTCCTCTTAAAAAAAAAAAAAAAACTTCCAGATCTTTATCAGTTTTTTTCCTCCTAGCTTCCAAACTTCCAGAGGAATGTCATCTATTCCTGGGGACTTTCCTGTACATTGATTATACATCACAATTTTTATCTCATCTTCTCCTATCATAACTGTTAGAAATTGAGCCTCATCTGCCTCTAACCTTGATATATTTAATTCTTCCATGAACATTTCCATTTGTATTTTTTCTTGATTTTCATATTTCTCTGCTTTATCAAGATTCATAGAATTTTCAAAATATTTCCAATATCTCTAGAGGATCTCTTATTATATTCTTTGTTATAGACTCCTTAAGTTTGGTAACAGCCCTTTCTACTTTCTGTTGCCTGAGTCATTCTGCTAAAAGTTTTTCTGCTCTAGTGTTATAAAAAAACAGTTGATTAACAGCAGTCTTTCTAAGCTCATGCATATTATTGAGGTAATCCATTATTTTCTGCCTAGCATTCTGCGGTTGCTCCTCTTCTTGTTTGGTGAGATTCCCCCTATACTGCAGTAATTTAACATTTATCAGTCCCTCTAAATAATTCTTATTTCTTAACCATAGCTTCTTTCTTTTATTTCTACCCTTTTTTTAAACTCCACCTTAATTTTATCCAACTCCCTAGCTATATTTTCAGAAGAAATGTCTACCCTCTCTGAGCTCCTTAATAATCTCCACTTCTCATTCCATAAATTGCTCTAATTTCAACAGATAAGTGGGAAAGCGCCAATGTCTCATTTTTATTTCCTTCTGTGTTTTTATTTTCGCTGTTCTTGGCGCATGATCTGAAATATTTATTGGTTAGGTAACTGCTTTATTTGTGTTCATCCTGTACTACTACTAAAAATATTTCAAATTCTCAAAAATAATTTTTATTTCATTTTAGTCTGGTAATGTTACATGTCTAAAAGGGCTGTTTTTATTAGTACTTCATTTATATTCAGTAATGTTGGAATCTCTTATGACCCTTGCCAGTGGCACTAAATATAAAGCAAAGAAATAACAGTGAGAGTGGACAACTCTGCCTAGTTCTTGTAATTATAAATGCTTTAGGCAGCTCACCCCCATTCTTTATCCACTTGAAATTCACTGTACATGTTAAATAGTAAAGTCGTCCATGTTTGTGGAAACCCAAATGCCTCAAGGGATCTCTTCATAAATTCCCAACTCGCTCTGTCAAATGATTTTCCAGCATTCAAATCTAGTAACATGCCCAGTGCACTGTTTTGAACTATGAGAGTTCTGTTGATATTGTCAACTGTTGACCTTTTAAATGCATAGTAATCCAGGTCTGTTATTCTCTGGTATGTTTGCCATTTTTTTTTTTGCAGAAGTCATTCTAAGTGTTTTTTTTTTTTTTTCTCATGGTTCAGAGTCTAAATGGGTTTGTATTACCTTGGATTAAAGTGAACTCCCCCTCCTTTGATTTAAATATCACTTTTCCTTTTTTTCAAAGTCAAGGGAATATCCATAATCAGACAAATTGTTAAAAATACTAGCCATACTTTTCATTGTTTTGATTATTTCCTGTTCATTCTTTTTTTCATACTTCTGTTGGAATTCAACCACTACCAAGGTCTTTTTTTTTGCTTTCTGGTTTCTTCTTGCTTCTTTAATTTCAGTTTCCTGTATTTGTGATGTTTATATCCCTTGTTCTACCTCTCTTAACTGAGGACATTGTAATGTTCATGAATATATTACCATTTCCTGGGGATTACTCTTCACCTTTACATCTTGTTCATATAGTGTACTGTAATAATTTTTCCTGGATCCACTTCTACTGTACTATTCTCATAGTTCTTGATTTTAGTTATCCTTTTAGCCTTTTTCTCTCTCAAATGTTGAGACAACACTTTGTCTCTGGGGTTATTGTCAAAAATGTTTTTAAAATAAGGGGTGTAAACATCACAAATATAGGAAACAGATTAAAGAAGCAAGGAGAAAACAGAATTCAAGGAAAATGTGTTCATATTTTCTAAGTTCTCTTGCATATACGTTCTAGCTTCTTTCAGTTTTTTATTTAAGTAAACTCTCTACTTTTTTACATCCTCTAGATATCAACTTTGACACTTACTCCATATCATATGTGCTTTCATTGTGACCACTTTTCTAATCTTCGCTTGATAAGTGCCTCATCTTTTTGCAAGCTTCTTAACACACATGGCAAAAACAAAACCACTGCACCAGATAAAGTCCAGACCAGGCTCCAAAAATATACTGCAAGAAATCCAAGCAGGCAAAGGACATGCATGACATAAAACTAAATGATTTATTTAGTAAAAAAACATGCAAGTGCATTCATGTAGTACTCCTATGCTTTGTCAGACATAAAATTCTATCACAAGCCTAAACATTTTATACACTGTTAAACCAATCACTGCTAGCAACCTTTTTCCCTCCAATTAAGTAATCAGTATATTAAAGATATTTAAACAGTGAAACCATTTTGTCATGCTGTTGCAAATATACTAATGTTTTGATGATTTAATACAGAACAGTGTCAACAAAGGCTGAAACAGTCCTGCCCTCCACATAGTTAACTAACTAAAATGTCCTTTGCCTGCTTGCATTTCTTGCATTCTTAATACATGTTCAAATCTAATAATGTTTTAGATAGTTTTTTATATAACCAGTAATTAACTGCCTCCTTTTCACAAGAAAAGCTGGAATTGGCAGTGTTTAGCAAAATGTACTTCTTACTTAGAAAGCTGATTTGTTTAGGTGCATAATCTGCCACTGTAACTGGATGTGTTTTCATAGTTAACAGCAGATACAAAGCAAAGCTTGTCCACCATGGTGAGGTTTAAAACTATTTAGTACTAATAATCAGCAAGTATAATAAAAATAAAAATAAAAGCACAGTGAAAAGTGAAGTCAGCTTAAAGTAACTGGATAAGCACTTTAGGCAGGAATGCTTTCATCAGATCCTGTTCTTCTAAGCTGTGCTCATCAAATTTAATCAAAGACTTAGCCAATCAAAGTCTCCTTCCTCAGCCTCCACCCTTTCAGTAAAGGTTTTAAGGGGAACATTCCATTTAGTCCAGGCAGCTTATCAACCTGCAAAGCAGCAATCCAGTGAGTTTCCACAGTCTCAGTCAAATTGCAGAGATCTCCCATTCTCATAACTTCAGTCAATACTTCAAGCACCATAAAACTAAAACTATGGCCAGGATAATTTAGAATATGTTGTGACAAGCCATTGGTTTTGCTTTTTAGCCTGATGTCACTTAAATGGTGCAAAACTCTCTCTTAAAGGGTCTTTTGGTCTTACCAACATAAAAAAACTGCATATGTTACAGCTAGCAACATAAATAACATTCTTGGTATTGCAGTTTGCATAAATCTTAAATTTGTATTCCTTCCTAGTAATAGGATGTTCAAAACAGTTCTTGAACTTCAGAAGCCCACATACTTCCCATTTTCTACATGGGAACATACCCATTCTCTTAGTGATTGGGCTCATCTTGTTAGTAGGTCTATCTTGGCATAGCAGTTTAAAATTCTTTGTTCTTAAAAGAGAATCTTGGTGCATCACTCACTGTACATTGGATGTTTTCATCTGCTGTCAAGATTTTCCAGTTTGTTATTATATCACATTTATTGCACATCATTACTATATGTAAACAGACATCTCATTCTTCCTGTTGATTCTCTATTGCTCCTCATGCGTTTTCTTCCTTCTCAATAATGTCACGAAGAAAACATGGTCTACCTTTGGTTCTTCTCATCTCCTTGGTCTCAGCAGCCCTTTTATAGATCACATTTACCTTGTCTTTTATGTAGGTGGTGTACTAGCTGTTCAGTTTTTTTCATTATAGTTCTTCTCATTAGTACATAACCTGGATGTTCTGAGAAACTGTCCCCTGATAACATGGGGGAATATATGTCCCAGGTGCATGCTACTTCTCTATAAAAGACAATTTTTACAGCAATCCTTCCTGAATGTCTGTATATTGAGTATGCCATGTACTCCTCTTTGAAGTGCAACATCAAGGAAGTCTACCTCCTCTTTTGAACTGTTAAAGTCCAAGTCCAAGAAGGATGTTGTTTTCCTCAGATAATCAACAAAGGCCAACAGCTGTTCTTCGTTTCCCTTCCAAAGGAAAAAAAAAATCCACAAATCTCTTATAAAACAATATATAGGTCTGCCATTCATTCACATCATTGAACACATATTCCGCTTCCCATTGAGCCATTACAGTATTAGAGTAACTGTTAGTGCATGAAGTGCCCATCGTGACACCGCATTTTTGTAATTAGTATCCTTCTCCAAAGAGCAAAACGTTATTCTCCAGCACCAATTCCAGTAGAAAGCACATCTGCAGTATCACATTCTTATCAAAAAATTTCTTTTCAGCCAAAGTTTCGTATGGCTCCATTCCCTTAATTATTCGAGGTGACTCTAAAAAGACTTCTCACGTTCATTGTTGCCATAATAAATTCTGTTCCGTCCAGTGTCAGAAGGCATAAAGATAGAGTTTTTAAAAAATGCTGGGTGTCTTTCAATACCATCATTGGCTTTGGGAGTGCTTTTTTCAGTTTATGCTCAATAAAGATGGAAGTGGTCTTTGTGATCCATACACTACCTCAGACTGTGGGGTGCATTGGCGGATCCTTGATGTCTTAATGAATTTTTGAAAGATCCTTGATTACCATAGTGGGATGGGTTACTACAAGATACTCGTACATATCTTGTGCAATGGCACTTGTAATCAATAAATCATGCAAAATCTCTACACTTCTTTTAATCTTGTTCAGTTCATATTTCGACATTTTCTTATAGGTCTTACTATTATTCAATATATCAAGCATTTTCCTTTTATAGTGGGATTTATCAAGGAGCACTATTGCTCCATCTTTGTCGGCTGGTTTTATCACAATATTATTGTTTGCATGCTCCTGCAAAGCATGCCTTTCATTAAACTTGTATTATGAAAACCATGGCCTTTACTATTGTTTCATATTTCAGCTACTTCCATCTCACGACTTTAACAAATATCTCCACTATAGGATGTGGTAAGGGAGCAAATGTACTCTATTTAGTAAAAATACTAACAGAGCCTTCATCAGCATTATTCCCTGCACTATTAAATATATTCTTTAGCATTACATTCCCTCCAAAATGTTTGTCTGTCACAAATTCATTAAGTCATGATGGCAGGGCAAGAATAAAAGAGAGCCCCTTATTTAAGAACTGTCTTCTGAGCCTCATTAAGTATTTCTTTGTTTGACATTTGTTAACCAGGTTAGTCTGACTGGGCTCGTAGCCTTTTTTCAGTGGAGACCCGAGGAGAAAAGCTCCATAACAGTAATCATATTAAACATTGTATGTAGTATTATACATATGCTAAGATACATGCAAATTGATATACAATCAGAGAATAGAAACGAATATACACTGTACAGAGGTTTATACATAAACAAGGAGAAGTGCACTTGACAATATAGCCTAAGAAAAATAAAATTTACAATGTCTAATAGTGAAAAGGAGCCAACCTGCTAGAAGAACTACAATATACATAATTAGGAAAAATACCATTAGTGGTTCGTGTAGGTGTAAGATGAGCGAGCAAGCAGGCAAGAAACAAGTTTGTAAATTTAATATCATAGGGATCAAAGTTGCAAACAGTAGGATGACTTTTGACACTGGGACAATATACAAGAAGTTATCTTTCGGCTATTCCCGGTTAGGGGATAACCTAACTGGGAAAAGCCGAAAGACAACAACAATAAAGTATAAAGTAAACAAAATGTAGTATACATAAGAAAATACAAATTTGTTACACCATGACAACAAAACTTCACTTTGAACATAGCTAGTACTATTTGTGAAGTATGACTTATGTCAAGATATAAGGTTAAGACAGGTCAGTAGAAATAAAAGATTAAACACCAGGAAAGAAGTTTGATATGGTTGGGGTATACTGTGATGTATCAGAGCATTCATGAGGGGTTAGAACAGGAACATAGCTGAACATAGTTAGGAAGGGAGTTCCATATACAAGATGTATAGCTGGAAAATAAAGCTTCTCCTGCAGTGTTGCTGGTCTTGGCGATGGTGAGTAAGTTCTTATTGGTAGAGTGAAGTGGTCTTCTGTAACTGTAAGGAAGGATAAGATTTTGCAGTGCAGGAGTTCTGGTTGGTTGTGTTAAAATTTTGTGATTTAGAGAGAGTTGGTTGTAAAGAATAATGTTGGGAAGTTCAAGCCAGTCTAGTATGCCTAAAATTGTACAATGATGTGTTCTATATGTGCAGTCAGATGCAGACTTGGCAATTTTATTATAATATGCTGCTAGCTTAGATAAGTCAGTTTTTCTAAGATTAGTTAAATTGGAAAGGCATGAAGTAGAGTGGAGATCAGATGGGTTTGTGCTAATGTAATTTTGGCCATTTTGGCAGGAACTTTTTGTGCCTATATAGACTTCCAAGTTTTTTATGGACTTTTTATTGTTAGGGAGGCATGCAAGTCAAATTTTAGGTATTGTCTATTTCCACTCCAAGAAGCTTTGTATGGGTTGTCGGGGAGATGACAGTATTGTCTTTGGCTATTATGTTAAATTGTGGGCATGAGACAGATGTCTTGGTAGGTTGGAAGAGTAATACGTTTTGTTTGGGTTCAGGATTAGATGGGCATTGGCTAACCATGTTTTAACAGAGGTGAAAGATTCCTGTGTTTGAGAATGAAGAGCTAAGAGAGAAGTGGCAGCACAGATAAGTGTTGAATCATCTGCATACTGTATTATAGAACCATGTGGAGTAGCTGTTTGTAGATTAATAGTAAAGAGGGAGGAAAGGAGAGTGCCTAAGACAGATCCTTGGGGGACACCAGTGGATAAAGGAAGGCATGGAAGTAGGTCACCTTGCCATAGAACAGATTGTTGACAGCCAGATAAATAGTTATTAAACCAAACTGTGGCAGATATTGAGAAGGATCGTTCAGTTAGTACATCTATTAGTTTAGAATGGGAGACCATATCAAACACCTTTGATAGGTCTAGAAAGATGGCAGATACATCCTTTGTTACTTGTGTGATGGTTTATGGTGTTAGTGAAGGATAAGAGAGCTGTAGTGGTACTATGTGATGGGCACAACCCATGCCAAGTGTTTGAGAGAAGGTTATTTGTTAGTAAGAATTTCATGACCTGGAGATGAATACATCTTTCAAATAGCAAGAAAGAGATGAAAGAATACGGCATATATTCATAATATTTCTGGGAAATATGCATTTTCTCTGGTATTTGAGTGCCTTATTTTTCTGAGGAAACGTACCTGATTTTGCAGTGATTGAGCATGTGAAATGGTGTCCAGCAATATGTCTATGTAAGCAGTGACTGTGATAAAGAAATATAGTATTTATGTATATCTGTTTATTTTATTACTAAACAAGTATGAATGTCTGTAAATATAAACCAAGCAGACATTAGGTAACCTTTCCTTGTCACAATACAGTACCATGCATTCTAGATCAGGTTATTAACATAAATATTAATATGGTATGTATTCATACTTTGGCATAAGAAGAAATCATATATTCTATTTTACTGATAGCTGAAGTTGGGTCAGTAGCCATTCCTGACATGTGAAATACTGTTTCACCATGTTCTATGTGGACATAGAGATGTTTGCATGAAATGTGTTACTGGCATATTTATTGTTAAAGAAATCTAAACATATGCAAAGTAGTAATAGACATCAGATAGCAATGAGAAGCTCCCCAGCATTATTTAAGCTTTCACTTGACACATGAAGTACTATATAAAGACTACTTGTAGGGCAAGATAGTTATAAAAGTGTTATACATATTCATAAGTTTGACTGAAACAAATCACAGTATCTCACTTACTGACCATCTTTTTTTTTTGTCTTGAGACTTTTCTAAACTTTGATGTTGACTGAATCTATGAAATGCTGTTCCACAATGCTTCCATTTGGGTGCTGAGTAAGATATTAATATAAATATGAGATTTATGGTAAACAAAGAACAAACCTTTCAAATTGATGTCTGATAGACACAAGCTTTTAGTTTCCCAGAGTTATTGTCCTTTTAATATGATGCCCTGAAGGTAGTAAATGTAAACTTACTTTGACTAAGGTAACCAGAATTTGAATAGCAGCATAGGCACTTGACAAGCACATACACACATGCCTTTATACATGCACAGAGTAGCATTTATAAACACAAATTTTAGACTTCAGAATCCCTCTGAAAATGCATGTTTAATGCCAAACCTGTTCTGTTAACGAGCCTTTGCAATCCCTGCTCCCAATATATATTAGAATTGGTAGTCTTTTCCTCCCATTTCAAGGAAAGCTGTAGAAAGGAAAAAGGACAAGTTTACAAAAGAAGTGTTGAAGTGACTCCAGAGGTAGACCTCTAGTTTTAGACTGAAAACCCCAGCAGAGAGCAGCTATGACTGCTCATAGTACCCCCCTCCCCTGGAAACCACACATTAGTGCTTCCCTTTCCCCCACCCAAATGTAATAACAGAAGAAAGATTGTCCCTGTTTGCAAAACAGCCAATTAACATTATTTGGGGCACTTAAATTTTATACGTAATAAAACCAGGCTACTGCCTGCAGTTTCAGAAAACTGAGTATTCCCTAAGTACCCAAACAACAAAGATATCTAATATCTTCACAGGTGGAAAGTCATGTAGAATAGTGATATATAGAACTGGTATCAGAGAAGGAAACAGCGATATGGATTTTCAGACATTTTCGTGTTTTAAGAAATAAGTGCCTTTGAGATCTGTTCTGCATTTATTGAAAGTAAACTACTGTATTACCAAAGTTTATAAGCGCAATCAACCACAGTTGCCTGTTTTTTTCAATTACCTGTTAGACATTTTCAAAGCAGGTTTGTCTTATACTTTTCTCAAGATGCATGCTTCATCTGTATGTGCCTGTCTGTCATTGAATCCTCCTGTTTTCCCTCGGCTGTTGACTTGAGTACCCAGCATAGAGTTCACTTCTCTCTGGGACTAAACATTGTTTAAAAAACTATCCCTACAGCCCTTTGAACAAGTGCCTTCTGTCCCCATCATGATGCTGACATAGAGAAGTGCCTTTCTGGTAGACCTGACCTTGGTTAGATAAATCTATTTGTTACAGGCTTTAATGCGCAGAGACTTTCTAAGCCTTCAGTAAGGATAGGATTAGTCTACCCAATAACCCTACTTTTTGTCCAGTTTGGGCATAACTTTCCATAAATCAGTACACATACCAGTTTTCTTTTTGATCATCCCAAAAGTACAGAGGTGAGAGGATTTTGCATTTTGTTGGAGTACAGACCGTGTAGATTTTACCTGAAAATAAAATCAGACAGATCATCGGACCAGCTTTTTCCTGTGTTTGCAGAGAGAAAGCAAGGGACACTAGTAAGCAAACATATTATCTTTTAAAGGACTGTTACTTGTATTTCCTGTTGTTATTAACACCATGGAAAACAAGTCCCTGTTTCAGACAATGCTCCCTGTTGTAGAGCTATAGCTGCCACCATAGTTTTCCTAAGAGGGATCTTCTTAAAAAGAATTAGGGAAGTAGCAACTTGGTCCTCCTTCATAGATTTGTCAAGCATTGCAGAGTGGAATTTATGTCCAGGGCCAAGGCAATATTTACCTCAGCCCTTCTGCAGAGACAGGTGTGCCATTTTTATGTCACAAACTAGCCACTCAACACTTCATTGCCCTGGGAGTAATCCCAAGTCAGTACTGTAGTAATGAACTATAAAGTACATAGTAGAGGTGTATTAAGAACTTAATATAATTGTTTATGTTCAGGTAGATTCAGTGGTACTAGTTCTCCCCACCCCCATCTTTTAACTTTTGTAAGGGTTGGGTGGATACTCTATTCACCCTACTCCACCCCTTCTTATATCTTTCTTCAGATGCCCTCATCAAGACCCCTTGCATTGGTCTTGGCCAGGTGATGACAGTGTATGCCCTTGACTTCTGGAAAGAATGCTTACAGTCTGCAGAAAGAAGATGGCATGATGCTGGAAAAGGGATGATGTCTGTTGGGCCATAGAGGAAGGTACAATCTGTGGTGTTAAGTCTGACTTCATGTTCATGCAAGCAGGAAATAAGAGTCAGTACATACTGCAACAGTGAATCTGCTTGAACATCTATAGTTGGGAAAATTCCTTGTGGAACTGTGCCCTCCTTCAAAGGGCTCCATTGCAAAATTATTTACCTTTTCATATCCATACTTCATCCTTTATACATTAAAACAGAACTGTGTCTTGGCAGGTCATGTGGTATAAAACGTAAAGCAATGCAAGGCATTGTACAGTTTTCCTTTATTTTCTCAAAAGAAAAAAAAATGGAATATTGATTTTAGCCTTGCATACTTGAACGGACTCGTACAAACAAATAGTCCTTATGCAGATTTTGCAGTTTCTCAGTTTCTCTTAACTTAAGAAGCATTCCTGTTGATTCTGGATATGCATACAGTATGCTTACCTTTCATGTTCTAGTTTGCTAAGCTCAAGAATTTTATTTGAGTTAAGGTGAGGAACACAAATGTATAAATTTTACTGCCTTTTCTCTTCACCTTTATAATGTATCTGATTTTTCCAGAGTGTCTATATCCATTTGCATACTTGAGTTGACTGATTTTGTCAAACTCCAAGGAGGCACTCTCCACCTTTGGAATACTCTTGTAGACATAACCAGTATTCAGGGATCAAGTAATCTGCCTCTTGAATGATGATGTTTGTTGGGAGGGGGGGCAGTTTTGGATTCAGAAGCCTCTAGTTTTCCTCACTCAAGCCAAGGCTCAAATAATAGAGTATTTTATACATTTACCAGTTGAACAAGACTGTGTCTGTGTTTATTTAGAAACGGGCAGTCTGGGAAAACCTTTCAAACAACAACAAAGGATTCCAAACCAATAAAATTTATTGTTGTCTGTCTTAGCGCCTCGGCTACTACAGCCTTCAGAGAGTACAAATTTAACAAAAACACACTCCCTTATTTATACATCAATCATTCAATTAAGTGCAATGAACAATCAATCAAAATAAAACATATACCTTAAACTCTTAATGTAAACTTCTCCAGTTGACTTATCTATTCAGACCCATTGGTGTCAATGTATCAAATTTCAGTATAAATACAGTTTATTTAGAGACATATAGCTTGTAGTAAGTTAGCATTCCCATTATGTTTGTTTTTAAAGTGGGATGCTATAGGACTTTCTAATGTCCCCTTCTTTATGTCTCTAATGTGTTCTGCAACTACTGTTTTAGAAGAAGTATTTATTAAGAAGTGGGATGAAAGATTAATCAAAAATATCTTACTTTTTAAAGAAACTGTATTTATAGTAGCCGAGGTGCTAAGACAGACAACAATAAATTTTATTGGTGTGGAATCCTTTGTCGTTTGAAATATTACCTGGTTTCTCTGCTGGTTTACTGTTGGTTGTGAAGTCTGGAAAAACATCACCCTACAGGCCATTTATGTTGTGGTTCAACAAAATACTTCAGACTCATTTAGCAGGAAGATATCGGGTTCACAAGTGGAAAATGGACAAAGATTTTCCTGTTCGTACATGGTGGACTATCCACAACTGGATCTGTTTGTATTGTACCTTTACAATCAGATTCTAGGACTTTGTTCCAGAGCAGTGCTAACGAATAGCTTTTCCATACCTTATGTTAGGCATTTTCACTAATATCTG
The DNA here is from genome assembly GCF_019279795.1 of Protopterus annectens. Taxonomy (NCBI): domain Eukaryota; kingdom Metazoa; phylum Chordata; order Ceratodontiformes; family Protopteridae; genus Protopterus; species Protopterus annectens. The sequence continues at coordinate 407,713,529 of NC_056748.1, read as the reverse complement.
TAATACCAGAAGTGCTGTTTAAGTTTAAAAAAAGTTAAGTTTCATAGCTCTAATGTCAGTAGCGGAATCCTTGGTAATACCCTTTTACAATGTTGCATTTGCTAGAGACCACCACCAGAACTGACTCTCAGAGTGCGTACCATAAAGGCATGGCTGTTGATCCTTAACCTTTTGCTTCCAAATGAGGCCTTGTCTATACTTAGAGAAGCAAAATGTCTAAAGAAAAGAATGTCAGATCAGTGTAGATGTGGTTTTCCTTATAAAATTGAAATTGTTCTGGTCTCAGAAAATTTAATGTTATTGGCTGCCCCACAAAAATAATAATTACTAGAAACTTACTCTAAAAGTCTAAGCCAGCAGTCATGGAAGTTATATATATTGTAAAAGAGATAAAAGAACTGGAGGTGGGATCTTTAGGAAAGGGAAGGGGCAAGTTTTGTAGAAACAAATTGAATTTATGGGAACAGCATACGCAGAACAATGCTCAGGAAGGAAGATTAAGATCTGAGTGAAACAGAATTGAGCAGTTTATGTAATGTTGGAGTGAAAGATTGTTAAAAAAAAAATGTGTACTGCATAGCAGTAATAATAGTAGATGTTAGTACAGTTTGCTTTCTCTTAGTGGTTGATGTAAATTGAATTTGATGACATAATAAAAATGTTTAAAAGTGAGAGAGGAGATTCCTGCTGGTAAATACATCGTCTGTCAGGATTTGAAGGATCTTAAGTATTTAATACAGGTTTATAAAAGTGCATTTCTTCCTGTTCACTTGCAGACCCAACTTTGACCACAGAGTTTTTTCAGAGAGAATTCTACATTTAGGATTACCATTGAAATCCAATGGCTGCAGCTTGGAAACTGCATTTTGCACCCAAGACGTTAACCTTTCCTTTTTGTTTGCAGTTTAGCTCAGAAAATTTAATTTGTCATCTGTTAATGAACTTCATTCTGGTGTGCTGGGTTTGAATCGTTTATTTTTTGCATGCAAACTGAGTGATTCTGAGCGAGTAAATTAACCAGACATTGTTCCCAGGTTACCCTAAAAAAGGACATTTGTGTCCTGTGGGCTTATCAGGTTAAAACATAGAAATAAAATAAGTCTTACATGGTCAGCACCAGAAACGCACTCCATACATTTGATTGAGTCGGTAGTACTTATTGCAGATTAAAATTATTTGTGACTGAAAGTGTAAGTATTAAAGTACAAATTAATTATACCTTGCAAGTATACCCATGTTTTATGCATTGCAATTTCATCAACATTCTGTGTTGGGGGCATATTTTGATGTTCAGCCATAACAAGAACTGCAAGGGGGCCTGCCTTGGAATAAAGCTGTACTTAAAATATGTTTTTAGGATTTATTTAAATGGCAGAGAAGACTTCACAGTATCTCATGTGAGATGGTATTTTATAGTTTTCAAGGAACTCCTATTTCTGAAATTTTTGTAGGTCTACATTTAAAGAATCACTGTTATGTATGTATCTATCATCAGTACAGCATTAGGGACCTTGGTTATGCAATCAAATAATGTAGTGCTAGGTTTTTGAAAATAAGATTTTTACATTTAACAAAATACAAGCTCAGATTGCTTTAGATGTATGGTGGCTGTTGACAAATCAAGTGAAACAGGCAGTAGTATTTGCAGTAATGAAAACGCTCAATGAAAAAGACAAACTAGTATAGGTTCAGTATTACCATGAGTGATTAATTTTAGAGTCTTCATTTTTTTATTTTGAATGCCAAGTTTTGAGATTTAATGAGCAGAATATTGCAGCATGTCTTTGCACTTTTGAGATATTTGAATTGTCTCTCTGTTTTTTGTTTTGATAATTAGTTGCACTACAAAAGAGTTGCTGTAGATGGCAGAATCTTATGCTGCAAAATTTATACGAGTTTTCCACATTTTTAATGTGCTTGGCAGTACCATCTGTAAGTTCCCAGTACACAGTGATATCTTGTAGTACTCTTACTTCATTCATATGTAGTGAAGCTATCTTTATCGCACATAATTGCAATTCAGTTATGAAATTATAACACTGATGGTTGCTAGAGTTGGAAGAGACTGATAGCAACAAGATAGTGATCGCCTGCCACTAGAAATAGAATACCCAGTTGACATTGAACAAGGGTTTACTAGAGTGAAACAGTTCTAGGTAATTTCTGAGCTACAGTAAATCATTTTGCTATTCTCTTTGCATTGTAGATATCAAACTAGGATGAATAATGTTATATAGGCAACACATTGAGTGGGATTCTGCAACAAAAACTAAGATGGTTGATGCAGAGAAATGCACTTTGGAGTAAGTCACAAGTGTCATGTTTGTGCAGTGCAGAAGGCTCCGTACAGTATGATTGGAATAGCATGAGAATTGAGAGAGGGGAGGCAGCTATAAAATGCAGTGTACAATATAGTGTGCTTAGCTCTTGTGGAGAGAGGTGCAGGCTAACACAACATATAGACAGAAAGCAGTGTAAGGTATAGTGCCCCTGAATGTGGATCCCTTCCTTTCATCTGCTGTACAGCTGGTCCACATGCAATTTACATATTCTCCATTTAACACAATTTTTGAGGATGGGGGAAAATAACATTGTGTATTACACAAGCATCAGTCATGGAGCTCTGCCTGTTGAATATACAATGCAGGTCTGGTGTATGACTGTAGTCCTACTTAACTATAATGTTCTGCTTGCACCTCATTTCAGAGAGGGTGGTATAACCTTTCAACAATTTAGATAGAAAAGTACCTCAAGTTCATTTGCTTCAAAATATCAGATGGAGATTTTCAGATATATTAAATGTATATTGTCCAGACATCATGGTGCGCACACACACACATTTGCTGCGTGTACGAGTACGCAATTAAATAACTTTTATGAATACTGCCATCTTTAGATATTGCTGTCTGTTGTGGGACTTGGTTCACATACACAGAATGTAGATGGTGAATTCATAACATTTCCACAATTTCAGCCAGGTAAAGTGTGTTATATTTGATCATTCATATTTTTCCCAGATAAATTTTGGAACTCATAGCAGACCTGGAATTCTTAACCACTCTAGCAAGCTGCTGTTTTTCTAGTATGCTATAACAAGCTTCAGCTACACTGTCTGAGAACCATTTCATTCTTCCAACAGTCTTCCTAAGATTATCTAGTTTCAGTCTTTCTTTCCCAGATTTACTAATCCAGTGGCACTAATCAGACCCAGACAATCAAAAAAAGAAACTAATGCCTGAAGTCTTTATACACTAAATTTCAGCACTCCTTGAACTCCTACTGCCATAGAAAAAAAGTGTGTATGTGTGTGTGTGTGTGTATATGTATATATATATATATATATATATATATATATATATATATATATATGTGTGTGTGTGTGTGTGTGTGTGTGTGTGTGTGTGTGTGTGTGTGTGTATTGGTGTGTATGTATATATTTTTTTTCTATCCAGGACTGTTTTAATCTATCTTTCTGTAGCACTTCAAGATAGTTGGCCTCGCTATTCCAACAAGGTCCACTGTATGTAATGCAGGAGTCAGGCAATTGTCTTTTAACGTTGTTCAACAATATTAGCATAATGAATCGACAGATTTAAACATTTAATCAATGAGTCTGTCTTCTGTAGCTACAGAAGAAAGTGTTTCACTTAACATGCTACTTAAAGATTATTTTGTCAATTTTATAAATGTCCCAGGTCCCCATTCATATGCTTCCCATTCACAATCACAGTCATGTCTAGCTTACCTTTGCCCACATATTTTATGATTCCTTACCAGTGTTGAAAAGTTAGTACTTGATAGTTTATTTTCTATACATCAACCACATTCTGCTTTAAAGCCACTGTCCATTCAAAGCTACCCTCTGTTATAAGCAACTAAAAACAGTTAATAGAAGCAACCCTGGCTTTTTTAATGAAGGGTGACTTACCAGAATAGTAGTTTTGTAAAAGTAACACCTACAGTGTGAGAGTTTAGTTGTATACATCTCAGAATATACTGTGCTTTCAGGTGTGAAAATATCACTACAAATAGCTACAAATAATTAATGCAAATCTATTTGCTCATTCATTAAAAAAAAGAAAGTACACCATGTTACATGAACACCTGCCATATTTTGACCTGCACCTTTCACATGTTGTAAATGCTTAACTTTACTTTTCTGAAATAAAAATGTCCTGTAAAAGTAGTACAGAATGTATTCCCGATTAAAGATCACTGAAAACTGCACATATGCTCCGTTACAAGGGACAGACAGAAGCTTCTAACTTCATACAATGGACAAATGAATTTATATGAAGGCAAGTTGCACAGCAGCAGAATAAGAGGAGGACAGAATGTGTGCCGTTTAAGTATTTCAGGATCTAAACTCAAGAATATGTTTGTGCCACAGCAATGAATACTAAATTATCTATGAATCAATAGGAGAGGGTTTTATTTGCTTGCATTTTGCAGGAGCTTTGGCACAAAAGCGACCATGCACCCACCATTCTTCCTCCCCATTACGTGTATTGTAGCAGTATTCAACAGAGACTATCATTTTAGGACTGCAACAGCTACTTCCTTTGTCAGTTTTCAACTGCAAGATTAATTTAGAGCAGTCCTCCATTATCTGAAAAAGTAGCCACAACTTCTCATCAAAGAAATGTGGATCTTAGTATTTGTGTATTTGGTCATCCAACAGTTACCAGAGGGATTCCACAATAGGATATTGCAGAGTTTCAGCTTGGTTTACCGTTGATCATCCACTATTTGTTCAGTGATCAAGCCTCTACTCATTATAGCACATTCCTAGTGGATACTAATGCTTTTTAATATGAAGACTTATTTAGTATAGTTTACTTTTTTGATTGCATTGGATATAAGAAAGAATAGCACATAAGTAAGTTAAGTACATACTAACACACAATGCCATAGAGCTAATTAACTATGCTTAAACTGGCATTACATCTTTAAAAGTGCATTTGTAAGAATCTGTAAGGCCTACATCAAATAAGTTAGATTTGTGTGTGTAGGACTGAAGCATACAATTATTGAAAGCAGAGTATAACAAATGATGCATGTGAGACTTAAGTATTACCTGTTTAGGTATTATCTGTTTGCAGTTTAGACTTGTGTTGCATTTTGCTAAGACCAGGGTTTTTAGGTTCCTGGTGCAGGAACTCCAGCAAAAAGTGACATCTTGGACTTTAAACCTGGGCTTTTTTTTTTTTTATTATATATGTCTTACATTATATGTGGAAGGCATACATGTATGGGCATTGTCTTTGCTTTACTATGTCTTTCTATCACAATGAATTGCAACTCCTTTGGATAGCAAAGGAGACAACGTGAAACTTAAACCACAGTCTGGTTTTGCCATGTTCTTTGACTAATCTGCAGCAGACTGACAAAAATTTCCTTAGTAAGGCTACCAATCAATACACACGTTATATCTGTATAGTTTTCTATGAGATGATCTTGATTGATATCTCTTTGCTTTTTAAATATCCAACCAACCAGATAATGCTTCTTGGTGCTGTTTTACTAACAATTTATCACTGAGACTTACTTACTGTAGGGTTCTTCAAAGTTTGTGGGGAAAACAGAAGTAATAGCTAACCTTCAGATTTTTTTTTCTGGTTACATTTTTTTTGCAGTTTTGAGGCTAAGGTGCTTTTATTTATTTATTTTTTTATGGATTTAAAGAGAAAAGTGTTGCTTCTGTCACAGCAGTGATATGCTGTTGTAGTGAAAATAAAAAAGTTTCTTTCCCACCAAGAAGTACAGAAAGTTTACTCTCTGTCTTAATTCCAAGGCAAAATTATGAACAAGTAAATAACAGGACAATTTGAAAATCTTAATTTTTTTTTTTTTTTGTTACATGGGTCAAACCCTCCCAACTACAAGACTCTTCCTGGGTGTCGCTCATCCCTCTCTAGTATAGATGACGAGTTGGTGGGGTAGTTCATTTATATGCTTTATTATATAGAAACACATCAGGATGAATAGGAATATAACAAAATATAAATGAACTGATTAACAGACAGACTGCACAGACATACATGCTTACATCTCAACAGCTTACTGCAAAATGGCAGTCAGACTTGCACTTTCTCAGTATTTATAGACTTGTGCAAGCCTGTAGAAACCTTCTTAAAGTTGTACACATGCATTGATCTACATCGTTCCTCTTAAATAGATTGTCCTCAATGAAATGCCATTCGAATAAGACATGCAGTAATTTAGACATCAGAAACACAGTGTTCATGTCCCAAGTTGCTGTGTATCTGTAATATTGTGTAAGGAAAATAACTTTGATATCCACCATGGTTATAAATCTGTTAAAACCAATTTTAGTCAAAAACAGCTTAAAACAGGAAAAAATAAAATAGAACAATAACTCCGATAAGTGCTTTCAGCTAAGTAAGCCTTCTTCAAATGGTTAATTCAATGGCATTACTGTGCTATCTTTAAAATACATGATGGCCAATCATATCACTTGTTCAAATTGGATGCATTCCTTTCACCAATCACCATGTCCTTCCTCCCTGCAAGCAGCCAGTGATAATTCATAAAATATTCCCCTACCATTGGAGCTGGAAGTGTTCTTTCCACCAATTCTTTGTACATGTCCAATCACCGTACACGAAACTTGTACCTATCATATGATATTGTAGAACCCAGCCCCTTGGATATTCGTATTTCTGATCCCAACAATGCACTGGCGATGCATATATCAAAACATTTGACTCCTAGGTTCAAGTTCCAGGCTATAGAGGTGGTTACTAAAACCCTAAGAGGAGGGGATACTATGAATCCCATGGAAGTAAGGGAAATCAATTGGATTGTGAATATGAGAGTGAGCTATCCCCTTGGCCTGAATACTGTGATTCCATTAAAACAGATACTAAAAGCCAGAAGGCATACCGTTGGTTACAAGTAAGAGGTATTAACCAATGCTTTATAGTTGAACAACTCTACCCCAGTAACCATACAGGATTGGGCATAAAAAGGGGCTTGGTTCTACAATATCATATGATAGGTACAGGTTTCATGTGTGGTGAGTGGACATGTGCGAAGAAGAAGGCTTGAGTGATTGGTGGAAAGAAAACTACCAGCTCCAATGGTAGGGCAATATTTTATGAATTATCACTGGCTGCTGGCAGGGAGGAAGGACATGGTGATTATTGAAAGGAACGCATCCAATTTGAACAAGTGATGTGATTGGACATCATGTATTTTAAAGATAGCACAGTAATGCCATTGAATTAATGATCTGAAGTGGGCTTACTTAGCCGAAAGTGCATATTGGAGTTATTGTTCTATTTTATTTCCTATTTTAAGCAGTTTTTGATTAAAATTAGTTTTAACAGATTTATAACCGTGGTGGATATCAAAGTTCTTTTCCTTACACAGTGGTGCTTCCTTCTTTCGTTACCTTTAGCAGTTCAACCAAGATTTTTGTCTGTGTATCTGTAATATGGTCTGGAAATGTGACCTGATGTAGTAATATAGTAATCAGAACTAAGTTTAGCAACAGGGACAGTCTTTGGTGAGCAATGGGTAATAGGAATTTCAGAATTCATCTCAGAAACAGGGATATTTACTTGGATGTCCTCTGGAACTGGAAAGCTGGATAACTCACTCTGAGAGTCTCTCACAGGCTAGGTGCTGTGGTACAGACTTGGACACCTTCATCAAAAGTTTCCGATTCTGCCTAAGCCCTACTTGTGATTCCACAATGTACAATCTCAGCTCTGGACAAATAATCTTCAAGAATCCAATTCGATTATAACTGCATTCTCACTGTCTCTCCTACACGTAATGGATTGAGCAGTTTGCTAATAAGACTTCAGGGATAGGCACTTCTTTAACAGATGGGCTTTCATTGATTTGTTCTTCTTAGCACTTGAAAGCAATAAACTACTGCTGATTGGTATTGTAGTTCTGGTTTGTCTTGACAGAAGTCGCTGGACAGGTGAACCAAGATGTTTATCACGAGGAATTATTTCTGAGATTCAAGAGATTCAGGAAAATGTCACTATTGTCTCATTTTGACTTCTCAAGAAACTGTTTTGCACTTAGAACTGCACGTTCTGCCAAACCATTTGAGTGCGGGTATTCAGAGCTACTCACAACATGAATAAAGTCCCACTCTTCAGCGAATCTTTTGAATTGCTGACTAGTAAACTGTATACCATTGTCAGAAATAACTTTGCGTGGACTTTACCATGGTAGCCCTGGAATTTGGTTTAGCCGAAGTGGTTCCTTCTGTTGATGTGGCTTTGTAGTATTGCATACAAAACAAGATGAAAGTACTTTCTCAATGTTTTGTGACAGAAGGCCGAAATGCTAGTCTTCTCACCCTCCTTTTAGTAGAATCAGTTCCTGGGTGGCCACGATGCAAGATAGTAATATACTCTTCTTGCAAAGACTTTGGAACAGTCACTTTTGCACCTTTTATGACAATACCATTCTCAGGCAAAAATCTCATCTCTGTAAGGAAAAGAAGGTTGCACTTCTTGAGATAAACTAGACTGCTTTGATGGCTATCCTTGATTGATAAAGTGGTTGTGCTTCTGCAAAACTGGATCTGAGGCGGTGTGATTTCTAAGCTGATCAAGACATGTACAAGAAAAATTTCTCTCTTCCATGACTTAAAATCAAGATTCTCATGCTGTTCAGTGGTATTTGTGGACAATCTGGATAAAGTATCAGCAAGATAAATAAGTTTGCCTTTTATGTAGACAAGACTGAAATTGTACTTCTGCAATCTCAACATCATATGTTGCAGTCTGGCTGGAGCTGAATGCATAGGCTTTCTCAAAATTGGGACTAGAGGTTGGTGGTCTGTTTCGATCTGGATAGGTCTACCATCAATATAATCATGGACCTTTGAATATGTAAACACAATTGCCAGAAGCTCTTTCTCTGAGCATACTGCATTTCATTTTGGGTTAGAGATCTGGATCCATAGGTTCATAGAATGGTACTAGGCTAGTGGCCCGGAGGCCCTTATAAGCCTAGCCAAGAATTTCGCCCATGTTCCCTAAAAGTCAGCACATGTTTCCCCTGTCCAGCAGGGACACAGGTGGGAGTTTTTCTGTTTCCCATCCAGTTGTACAGGTTCTTCTTAAAGAAGGCTAGAGAGGCACTCTGCTTGACATGAAGAGGGAGTCTGTTCCACAGATGGGGGTGTCTTTGGGACACAAATCTATCCCATCAACAAGTTCTATTAATGTCACAGATCAGATTAAGGCCTTGTGCGAGTGAAGATTGTCTTAAGGATATGCAGCAACTTCAAGGCTGGGTCTGAAATGGTCTTTTATGACAGACACAGGTCACCTCTGAGCAGTCTGTATGAGATTGAGTAGAGGGACAGGGCTTTTAGCTTATCTTTATAGTATAGTTGTTTGAGACCCTGGATTTTCCTGGTCAGGAACCTCTGTGGTCTCTCCAACTGCGGCTTGTACTTGGCAAGGTACATGCCGAAGGTGGCATTGTACTCATTAATGGGTCTGATGAGGGAGGAGTATAGGGATGTGTTATGACCTTCTTGTTCCTGGATGAAATACCCTTATTTATGAGATGGGCCATGTAGAAGGCCTTTTGTACTATGGAGGGCCATGTAGAAGGCCTTTTGTACAACGGAGGTAATGTTGTGGTCAAAAGTCAGTTTGCTATCAACCTGAGTACCCAAGTCCGTCGCAACTGATTGCATGCTTAGTACGTGGCTATTAATGTAGTAATTAGTTGTGTTGACATTTTTCCCAAAGGGAATAATGATGCATTTCTTGGCATTCAGTTGGAGGCCATGCTTCTGGCACCAGTTATTAGTTTGGTAAGGCCCTATTGGATAATGTTCATATCACTAGTGGAATTTAAGACCGCGCCCACCTGGCAGTCATCTGCAAACTTGGTCAGCCACAGACTACTGGTTTTGGCTTGCACCTCAGAAAATTGTATCCAAAAGAGTAGAGGCCCCAAGACTGATCCTTGGGATACACCGCTCGTTATGAGCCTATTACTAGAGGTGTCTTCCCCTAATTTGACTGAGCGGGTACTGTTAGTGAGCCAGTTTGCTACCCCATTAGTAACATATGGGTTGATGCCTACCTGGGAGAGTTTATCTATTATGCCCAAGTAGGGAATAGTGTCAAAGGCTTTGGCTAGGTTAAGGTAGGTGGTCTGTACTGTTTTTCCCTTGTGCATGGCTTTGGTGACTATTTCAAAGAAGTCAACCAAGTTTAACAGGCATGATCTCTCTTTGACAAAACCAAACTGTGTGGGGTCAAGCATTTGGAGGTTACCAATGTCTTTGTTTATAAGGTCCATGATAATGTGTTCCATGCCCTTGCAGATCAGGCTAGTTAGGCTGATGGGCCTATAATTGCCTGGATCAGTGGATGCTCCACTTTTGTGTAGAGGGATGACCGTGGCTGTCCTCCATTAAGCTAGGATGAAGCAGGTGCTTAGGCTTTGGTTGAATAGGGTGTCTAATGGAGGTGAGAGCTCATGCCTGAGTTCATGTAGGTTGACCCTCTTGAAGAATGGCTGCACCAAGACCAAATTTCAAAGCAATCACTGGAAAGAGTAACTAGTTTGTGAACATCATAATATCTGAGAGTTGGTGGACTGGCAGTTCTCTGTTTCAGGACATAAAATGGTCTCTGGTGTTGTTCTATCCAAGACTAAGATACAGATGTACATGTCAGCTCTCTGATGGTGCTGCTAGTTGGCTCAAATCTGGAATGAACTTGCCTATATAGTCAACCATGCCAAGAAAACGTTGTAGGGCTTGAACATTATCTGGAGCTGGCATCTCAAGAATTGCTGCTTTCTTGGAAGGGTCTGGTCATACGCCTGAACTGGTAAACAATTGACCAACATAAGTGACTTCTCATAACCTGAATATGCACTTTTGAGGATCGAGCTTAAGATTCATTTGATGTGCTCTTTCCAGAACTTTCTTGAGATTTCTGTCATGCTCAGCTTCATCATTACGTCAGGCGGTATACTGATATTGCCACCATCCTGGCAGATAGGTTCAGTGCTAACTTTACCCCTCTCTCACCCCCTAGAGGGCCCATCTCTATACCGGAAAAATGCAAAGTTCCTGTAGTCATGGCTGCACAGGTAAAAAAAACACACTCTCCAAAGCCAAGAACACAGCATCTATGGGACCTGACAATATCCCAGGCTGCATTCTACATGAACTACAGAATGAACTGGCACCCTACCTAAGTACCATGTTCAGTCATAGCCTCACCTCAGGCTTTGTGCCCACTGAATGGCACACTGCGACAGTTATCCCACTCCACAAAGGGGGAGCCACGACGAACCCCAGGAACTACTGCCCCATTAACCTGACAAGCCTGGTCTGCAACGCCATGGAACATATTATGGAACTCATAAACAAAGACATTGGTAATCTCCAAACTCTGGACCCTACCCAGTTCGGATTTGTAAAAGGCAGATTGTGTCTCCTAAACCTGATTGACTTCTTTGAAGCAGTCACCAAAGCCATAGATGAGGGTAAGGTGGTTCATATAGCTTATCTAGATCTCACGAAGGCTTTTGACACCATCCCCTACTCTGGAGTTATAGATAAGCTCACTAAACTAGGTATAAATCCCCATGTCACAAGATGGGTTGCCAACTGGCTCACAGACATAACCCACACTGTGAAAGTAGCAGACTCCAAATCTGACTTCAGACAAGTGAAAAGTGGAGTACCACAGGGTTCAGTTCTGGGTCCTCTCCTGTTTGGTATCCACTTCTCTGAAGTACAGGCTAACACAGAAGGTCTTTGGCTAACAAAGTTTGCAGATGACTGCAAACTAGGAGCCATAATCGAAACTCCTAACGATGTGGACATACTACAAAAGGGCTTCACTGAGAAAAAGGCTTGGTGTCAAAGCCATGGCCTGAAGCTCAATGCCAAAAAGTGTATTGTCATCTCCTTTGGTAAAAACACTGTACCCATGAACCTCCACATAGCTGGTAGTGTACTTAACTCCGAAAATGTAATGAGACCTTAGGCCACAGGTAGACAGTAGTCTCTCCTTTGATAATCACATTGCCACAGTGGTCAGGAAATACTTCTACGTGGCTCACCTCATCACAAAAGGTTTCTCATCCAGAAAAAAAGAGGTAATTGCTCCTCTCTACTCATTAGACCCATTATAGAGTACAACACTCCTTTTGGTATGTACCTCACAAGACATCTACAACAACTGGAAAGGCCACAGAAATACCTCACAAAGAGGATTACTGGCCTCAAGCAGATGCCCTACACAGACAGTCTCAAAAAACTCCAGCTTTACTCCGTCACATATCACCTACTCAGAGGCGATCTCTGCCTAACATACAAAGCTATGTCAAACCCAGAGCTGTTGGGCATGCTCCACTTAGAGAAATCCCAATCCCTCCAAGCTACACACTCTAGGGACCTAAACCTTATCACCACAATAAACAGAACATGCTGGAGGGATAGATTCCTGTCCCAGAGACTTACCATACTTTGGAACAGACTACCTATCTATGTCAAACAGAGCTCCTCATTAGCTCTCTTCAAGAAAAATCTTGATTGGATAGGAGATAGGAAATTCACCCCGGGGATCACTTATGTGGCTCTGCTCAACAGGGGCACAGGAAAATAATTTTCTTGGGTGTCGAAAGCCAGGGTACATTTTTGGCTAGGTTTATATAGGTCCTAGGGTCAATAGCCGAGTACCCTCCTATGAACTTATGATGCCAGAGCACTTTTATGGGCTAGGCTTATAAAGGCTCCAGGGCCGTTAGCCTAGTATACATCTATGAACCTATTACCTCATACCAGAACGAATATCATCTACTATAACAGCACATAGATATCCATAAAAAATTTGCTCCATTGCACGTTGAAAGACTTTACTGGCAGAATTCATCCGAAGTGGCATTCTCAAAAATCTGTACCTGCTAAACGGAGTATTGAACATAGTTGGCAATGAGGATTTCTTGTCAAGCAAAATTTGTTAAAATGAACTCCTTGCATCTAAGGCAGAATAAAACAGTGGCATTTGGCATCATAGTTGCAACTTCTTTGACTATACACATTGGATGATGTCTTTTCAGTGCTTTGTTCAAATCTCATGGATCAGTACATATTCTGATATTATCTGAGCTTTTCGTATGAGCTTCCACCATGGAAGATACCCATTCATTTAGTTCTTCTACTGGACAAATCAAACCTTGCTGCACCATTTTTCTAGCTTGGTTTTGACACTGTTCTGCATAGCTACTGGAACATTCTGGCCTGGCCTGAAAACTGGGCTGACATCTGGGTCTAACTTCATGGAGTACACCACTGGAAACTTGCCTCATTTGTCTTCAAAAAGATCAGCATAGGTAAAAAAATATATACTACGTGAAATTAGAGTAGTGGTCTTTCAAACTAACATGACGGACTTCCTTATAAAATGAAAGCAGTCACATTTTCAAACGGTCTCTGAGCTCTAATGATGACTGTATGTGCCTTCTGACCACATAAAATTAGTCGTAGTTTCTCCCAGCAAAGTAACATGAAAGCATCACTTAACCTTCAGTATGAATCCCTTCACCACCATAAGCAGCAAGCTTCGCACACTTTGCCAAATCAAGCTTTTCACCAGGACATACTCTAGCAGATGTTTCTGCTGACATAACATTTCACTTCGAACCTGTGTCAGCTTTGAGCTCTTTGGGTTTTCTGTTTATCTGAACAGTACAAAATACTTCATTCGTTACCCATAAATCTACTGCATTGAGTGTTTCATGAAGCAATGACACACCATAAACATAAAAAGTAGGGTCACAGTTCTCTCTCTAATTGATCAACTTGTCCATTTGAATGTTCCCTTTTAATAAAGTAATGTGTCCATTATGATTTACAAAATGTTTAGAAATTATTCCCCTTATTGCATTTGTGCCATTGCTGACCAAAAGCTAAATGTTTTTCCCTTTTTGATTCATGACTTCCACCACAGTTATGACAGTTGGCTATAAAACTGGGAGGGGAAGGGCATTCTTTGAGTTTGCTGACTCACTCTCGTGCTTCATTGAGACTGTGCATGCTCTGGAGCTTGAAATAAAGCTGTGTGGTTTCCCAAGGAGTATTACAGGACCTGTAACAGCCTCTGTGTGCTTAGGCCTGTTTCTTTTAACCATGTGCTGCATACTATCAACATGAGCTTTAGAAGTTACTGGAACCATGCATCTCTCATTTATAAGCATATTTGTGTGCTTTTCTGTAAGCCCATATATCTGACAAATCTCAATGGCCTTATTCAAAGTTAAATCACTGTCATGAAGTAAAGTCTTTCTCACAGCATCATCTTTAATGTCACACATAAGTCTGTCTTTTATCAATTCATCCCTTAAGTCACCAAATCTGCATGTTTTAGCTTTGAGAAATAAGGCTGTTATATATGCTGCAAAAGTTTCCCCAGGCTTTTGATCTGTTGTGTAAAATAAAAGTGCTTTTCCATTGTAACATTTGTCTGGGGGGGGTTGCACATTTCTCTAAATTTACATTTTAAGCGCTCAGTCATCCCTTGACTCAGCTGGTACAACTATATGATGGTTTACCCCTCTCCTGCAAAGACAGCAGGTGGATTCACAAATTAATGCTTCCTTTCTATGACTTCTGAACCAGATAAATTGAGCAGAATGAAATGCAGTCTGTATAACAATATCATACTCTTGCTCAAACACTGTCCAGTTCTCTGCAATATTATCAAACACAAGTGGAACTGGTGTACAAAATCCTTCAGCCATGCCAACAAAGTATGCCCAAACATGTTGTAAATATGGCCCTTGTAACTATTCTTGAACAAGCTGCTATATGTGCTTGTAGTAATATTTAAATGCACAGTAAACTCTTTGAAATACTTTACTTTGAGAAATATGCTTTGAAATGGCTGTATTTTGTGAAATAACTGTACTGTAAACATGCACACACTTTATACAGTTCAGACCACTTGAATAGCTTTGATCAATACGAAAAGTAGTGCTTAGCAAAAAACTGTGGTCATTTCTCTTTTATTTTATGTGATTCGGACTTTATTTCAAACATTTTCTATAGTTCGAATGTTTGTTACTTCTAAATTCATTTAGAGCTTTCTGATTGACTTGTTTCATGTTTTCCATATAAGAAATAGCTTGAGTAAATTTTAATACCTGAAAATCATTTCTGACCTATTTTGTGAGTTGTATGTGCAGTAGGGATGATTCACTCCTGCATATTCACCCAAGTCTCAGGGTATGCACAGATCTAAGCAATGGAGTGCTCCCACCTCTAAAACAAGGAGTAGTAAGCCGCCATCATATAGTAAAATCTCACAATGACTTATCCTTATTTCTTCCAAGCCTTATTCAAGTACTTGCACTTTTAGGAGGAAAACTTGCCCTGCAGACAAAAAACTGGGATCACATTACCCAGGATAGATGGATCTTAAACATTGTTTCCCAGGGATACAGATTTCACTTCCACACACTGCCAACCCCAAGTGGATGGCCAGACCTCTCCCCAAACCAATGAGCAGAGGCCCAGAAGCAAGTACTTTCTCTCCCGAAATATCAAGGCTATTCATCCTGTCCCAGCAGAGCAAAGGGGACAAGGTTTTTATTCCAGACTGTTTCTGGTATGCAGAAAAGAAAACTCTTGGTGCCCTATCCTGGATCTGTCTATTCTCAACACCTTTGTGGTGGTTCCAAGATTCAAAATGCTTACTCTCCAACAGCTGCTGCCTACTCTAACCAAGGGCTCCTGGCTAGCCACCTTAGACCTAAAAGAAGCTCATCTGTACATCCCCATAAGGGAATCATGCAGGAACTATCTACGTTTCAGAGCAGGCTGTATGCACTATCAGTTCTCTGCACTTCCCTTTGGCTTATCTACTGCGCCCAGGGTATTCACAAATTGCCTAGCTCCAGCCATTGCATATTGTAGGCAGAGAAGAATTCAAATTTACCCATACTTGGATGACTGCCTGATTCAGGCAGATAGGAATTGCTAATACAGCACCTGACATTTGTAAACAGACTTCTAACTTCACTGGGGTACACCATCAACAAAAATAAATCACATCTGGTACCCAGCCAACAGATTGTATTCATGGGAGCAAGCTTGAACACAGCTTCCCAGATGGCATTCCTCACTCCAGAAAAACTACTTCAATCTACTGCTACCAAAACCCAGCTATCTGCAAGAAAAATACTGCAAGACCTAGGATTCATAGCCTCTTGCATTCTACTAATTCCATATGCAAGACTGCAGATGAGGAAACTTCAACAGTACTTAAAAAGTCTCTGGTGTCAACATTCTCAGGACCTGGAAACAATGATTCCTTGCCTAAGGACAGAGTTCCTTTGGTGGGCAGAGGCCTGCTCCCACAACAAGGGACTCCCTTTCACTCAACCCCCTGCCACCCAAACCCTAACAACAGATGCATCAGACTATGCATGGGGGGGGGGGGGCACAAGGCAAGACAAGGCATTCAAGGCAAATGGAGCCCAAAGCAGATGCACCTGCATATCAATCAAAAAGAAATATTAGCTGTGTACAGAATGCTCTGGCAGCCTTCAAAGGCCTTATTCTTCCAGGACAACTACTGGTAAAGATGGACAACATCACGATTATGTGGTACATAAGCAGGGGGGAATCCCATTCCTACCCACTCTGCAGATTAGCCATGGCTCTGTGGAGCACAGCCTTGAGTAACCAAGTGCACCTGCAAGCTCAGTTCCTGCCAGGCAAACTAAATTCACTGGCAGATGACTTAAGCAGAAGTGTAATGGACCCGCATGAGTGGAAACTGGAACATATATTCAAGCTTCGGAGGCACAGGTGGGGGGCACCAGAGGTGGACCTCTTTGCTTCCCCTCAGAACTATCAATTGAGCAAGTATTGCTCCAGAACTCCCCACAGCCAAGCATGGAAAGTGGATGCCCTGTCCTTTACATGGGAAAATCTCTCAATCTATGCCTTTCCCCTCCTCTCAAAGGTTCTACTAAAGATCAAACAGGACAAGCCAAGGACAATCCTGATTGCACCATACTTGTCACGCCAGCACTGGTACCCTCTTTTGCGCAGTCTGACAGTAGTGCCACCATGGCACCTGCCTCAGACCCCTTCCCTGCTGTCCCAGCAAGAGGGCCAGATTTTGCATCCTCCGCTATACAGACCACGAACCTAGCAGCCTGGCTCATCCCCTGAACTCATCACCAGCAACCCTTAGTAAACAGGTGCTGGATGTCATCCTTGAGGCAAGAAGGTCTAGTACTAGAAAATCCTTTTTGGAAAAATGGAAAAGATACTGTTCTTGGCACCAGTCTCAGAATGGACACAACTGTGCCCAGCTTACCTCATATACTAGATTACTTAACAGAAATGCTCCTCAAAGGCCTATCCTTCTCTTCAATTAAGATTCATGCCTCTGCCATCTCAGCGCATTATAATGCTGAGCCACCCCTCTTTGCTCATCCTTTGGTCAAACAGTTCCTGAGAGGGGCCAAAAATGTAAGAACCCATCCAGGAGAGCTCCCACTCCAACCTGGGACCTTAACTTTGTATTGGAAAAGCTCACGCTTTCCTCCCTTTGAACCTGCTGCTACAACAGAGTTAAAATTCCTCTCATGGAAAACCGCTTTACTTCTAGCCATCACTTCAGCAAGACGAATGACTGAATTGCAGGCCCTTATGGCCGTGGAACCCTTCATTATCTTCCAGGCGGACAGGGTTTCCCTCAGGACTAACCCATCATTTATGCCCAAGGTGGTATCTAGTCTGGCTTCAAACCAGTCCATTCATTTGCCAACTTTTTTCTGTAATCCTCAGAATAAAGGGGGAGAGGATCCTGCACTCCCTGGACGTACACAGACAGCTTAGGTTCTATCTGGACAGGATTAAGCCTTTCAGGAAAACTGACCAGCTGCTATTCAGCTTTGCTGCACGGGCAGAGGGCAAGGCCATTTCAAAGCAAACCATTTCTAAATGGATAGCACACTGCATCCATTTCTGCTACAAACACCATGGGAAACCTTACCCCACAGGGGATCAGAACACATTCCACTAGGGCTGCATCTACCTCTACAGCCTTTCTCAGGGGAATCCCTACCAGGGACATCCTGGAAGCTGCAACCCTGGAGCTCTGTACACACTTTTACCAAGCATAAACACTTAACTGTCTTTTCTAAATCTAGAGCTGGATTTGCCACAGCAGTCTTACAGGGCTTGCTTGCCATCCCTAATGCTTCTTGACTGCCTCCACCCATCCTCAGCTTTGGGAATCAACCCAAATGTGATGACTGCAACAGTGAAACACGAAGAACATAGTGCAGTTGTGTACACTTATGTGTACACTTGCAATAAATGTAGAGGTTCGAGTGTATTCACTGTTGCAGTCCTGGTTACCCTCCATCCAGCCCCCCTGACTTCTCCTTACTTCTACCTATCCTTTTTGTTTGGCGTACCTTATATTCTTGGTATTTGCTTTTTGCTGCGGGTGTTCCACACCAAGTAATTGCTTCTTATTTAGGGGGCTCCTAACATCTGGGGCAAGAAAAACTGATGTAATGGCGTCAGCTGCATGTTTTATACCCCCTGACGTCATGGAAGAGGCGACAGCATCCGACGCAGAAATCCCAAGACTGGTATTCAGGCCAACTGAGGGCTACCTGCATGCAGATAACCCAAATGTGATTACTGCAACAGTGAATACTCTCGAACATCTACATTTATGTTAAGTGTTCACAACTGTACTTTCTTAAATCAGAAGCATTTCCACCTTGAATTTACTTTCATTGTTAGAAATACACACTTTTCCCTGTTTTCTGAGATGGTGGATGCAGACCTCTCTAATACTGTGGAGTGTAGTGAGGGCAGCCCTGCCAGTAAAAACTCTAGTAAATATGTTGCATTCTTTAATTAGCCCACACCTCATTACTGAGAGGTACCAGAAGGTGGCACTCTGTACTTTGATAGACCCTTATTGTGGTATTGAGAAATGTGTAATTGAAAATAGATAATGTTGATTTCGGAGGGGGTGAGCATGGACACCCCAGTAGGAAGTAGAAACCATAGCTTTCAGTTTAAACATTTTTTTTATAGGACATGAGGTAATTACAGTTATTAAAGATTATGCATCTATGGCTGATAGAAGTACATTTGAATCTGGACCAAAGAAGATTGACGAGAATGTGCAGATTCCAGTTATGTCACTTAAAATGGGGGGGGGGGGGTGCTGGCCAGTGAAAAATGTTACAAAAGGTGAAAGAGAGATGAAGTAAAAATGTTAGTATATGCAGTTGTTTTGAGTAATTGTGTACTAAGAGCAATGAGTGTAGTGGTTAATTGAGCAGTGTGTACACTCTGAAATTAGGCTAAGTACGTTGGAATTGTGAAGTGACTATTAACTTTAAGTCAGGGGGCACAAGGGGATGGAGGGGGGATCTCTGCTTTGAATAACTATAATGTTGAGATTGAGACTATTGTGTTAGGAAATAAGGTGAAAGGGGAAGCAGAACAGATGGTGCATGAATGGAAAAGTGGTGTCTAAAATATAGTTTAAAACATTTTTATTCATGTGAAGTGTGTTGGTAGTCCTGTGGGGTATCTACTGTTTATATTTTTTCAGATCATTTAGAAGATGGAATATGTAGCATTTTCTTGAGCTTTGCATTGAGATTCAGTACAACCCAAAAATGTTTTCTGTACAGAATGGTTCAAGAGAATGGGTGGAAATGTTAAATCTGCTTTTTATTTTCTGTTTATGGAAGTCTAGATTTTGGCCAGAATGTGTGTGGTATTTTGGGGATTTAAAAAGATTTAGCATTACACAAAAGATGTCATTCTTAAAGGTGGATTGGAGTGATGTATCTTGGCTAAGAAGTGAAGAAGTAAAACGGGCGGGGGTTGGTAGTATTGTGTGAAAGATGGGAAAGAAGTGGTTAAGTAAGTGGCTAAAGATGTTGGAATTGTTTTTGTGATTCTCCTTTGTCAAATCAGTGTGGTATCGTATTACTCCTGGAAGGCTCAGAGCTGAGGCGCTAGATTTCTTCAATAAATCTTTGTTTGCATTGTGGCCAGTTGTGGAGTATTCAGTAGTGGTATTGCCCCTGATAAGTTAGCTGCAACTGATGATAAACTTTGTAGGCAGGAGGGAAATAGGCATGCACTAAGATTAAGTGTGATACACTGGATGAAAATGCATATAAATTGCTATGTGATTATGGCACGATGATATCATTTTGAAAGTTCTGGATAATGAGTTTGGTGTGGATAAAACCTGTAAGGACTTAGACTGATGTGGTAAGGCACTAATACAGCTGCTGGTGTGGAGAGTGGGTTGGGGCCATTACAGGTTAGTAGGCACCACTTAAGCATATTAATTAGATCAATGGATATGACAGAGTACATAGAGAGAATACAAATGAGGCAGCGGAGGGTGGGAATCCTTGGGAATCCTTGTATTAGAAAGGGGTGCAAGGGGACAGAAGAGAGGTATTGGAAAAATGGGTATTGGAAAATGGGTGAATGCTGGAACAACAGAGTTGCTATAGGTTTTCTGGGTAAGGTAGATGCACAGTGGTGGTGTAGTTTGGTTACTTTCTGTGTCGTAGGCATTTATGTGTTTGTTGCCAGAAATGGGTGTGTGTGTGTGAACTCCTTAGGTTCTTTCTGATAGTTCATTATTTTTACAGAAGACGCTAATATGTTTGACATATTAGTTTTGAGAGAATTTGTAAAGTAAGGAATAGTAGAAGTCTGTAGAGTCTCTTCTCTGGTTGTAGAATAAAATGTTTAACTAATGAATAATCAACAGGAATTTCACTGTGCATATTCAGTTCAGTATTTTTCTCCATTTTTTATGACATACATGTGTTCTTAGTTTTTGTTTTATTTGTATTGATTGTTGTTGTGCTGAGAGAAGGCTGGCAGCTAATCTGTAGTGTATAAAATGAGAAAACAAGTGATTCTTCCTGAATTTGATGAGCATTATATCATTACAGAGGTCATTTTAGAAATGGAGGAACATTACTGTGGATTAGAGAATTTTCAGGGATGTGCTATAGTCAATGCCAACCAGTAGGATTTACATATGGAACACTGCAGAACTCTTGGAAGTTGGTGTGGCTACACTAATCAAGCTGAGATAACTGGGCTGAAACAAAAGAAATTATTAGGCAGCCTGTAGAGATTTATATGGGAAACAACTGTCACAACACAGTAAAGATCATTAAAGGAAACTTTATTGAAATAAAAAACTGTTAAGGGCTTTTGTCCCAAAAGCTAGGAACTTTTCAGAACTAAAAAAAGTTTCAAAGTACATAACTTTTAAAATATCTGCAGCAACAAGGCCACCCCTATCAACCAATCACAGTATGCTACAAAATTTAAAAGATCCTTAAAGGATCATCCCTTAATGTTTTGAAAAAATGAATTAAGCAATGGTGTCTAGTATTGCTATGAACACTCCAGGAGTCAGTAAACAAATACTTAAGCTAGTATAAAAATATCTAAATTAAAGGAAAAAACACTAAGTGAAAGTGTTAATAAGTTATAAAAATGTTATACCTTATATGAGCCCTTTCAACTCTGCATATTCAATATGATCATTCTATTGTGTCCCCCCCCGGGTTTTTAAAAGTCCTGTCTAGTCCCCAAAATAAAAAATAGTGGTCACTAAACTGTTCATTATGTTTATACACTGCACTGATGTTCATCATGTTACACTGCTGCATTCATTACACTTGGGTTATCATGCCGTCAGGCGGTTCCCAAGTCGGCCTGAGTTACAAAGTCTTGGTCAGGCGTCGGTTGCTGTCACCTCCTCCCTGACGTCAGTGCGGCAGGGGTATAAAAGATGCAGCTGACGTCATTTTCTTCAGTCTTTCATGCCGCGCGGCGCCTGAAGCAAAAGCAGTTCGCAAGTGCCAGTCGGCCGACTCCTGAGATTTTCATTCTGAATGCAGAACCGAAGTCTTCTACAAAGCTAAGTACCCCGCTGGGGAAGCTTTTTCTTGCCTCAGACCGATGTCAGTAAAAGTTAATAATTGTATTTCTTGTGGGAAGCAAATACCTCATAAGGATTTCCATTCCTATTGTATCCCATGCCTAGGCCCAGGCCACGACGTCACTGGTTGTCAGTTTTGTGCTAGGTTTAACAAGCGCACTATTAAATGTTGGTTTGATTTTGCCCGACATTATTTCAGCAGAAAATTCAGTTACACCATGCCGTCGGAACTTCGACCAGTATCCATAAAAAGCGCAAAGATAAGGACAGGCATCCGAGGCCCAAAACTGACTAAGCCTCTTGTAGATCAGTCGCCGGTTCTCCGGTTTTCAGGGAGGCACCTTCGCAGCCCCTGATGACTGCTTCTGCAGAACCACAGGCCGCCTCCAACTCCCATGTGGAGATGGCTGGGCCTTCAGACGCGCACGTTTTTCAGCCTACTGAGACTAACCCTACAGAGGGATCCTGAGTAGCTGAGCAACACACAGTTTTAGAGGGTGTCTTCAGACCTGCTCAGTTAAGCATTAAACCCTCTGCTAAGTCTAAGACTCCTTTAAAAACAAAGAAACATCATTCCCCTGGACAGGCCTCTATGCCTAAGAAACTAATGCTCAAAATGGCCGAAGACCAAATCACTTTGATCAGGGGCTCACATCCCCCTCCTGATAAAAGGCCTAGACAGGATGCAGACTATGATTCATCCGACCAGGTGTCCATTTTTTCAGATTCTTCCTCAGACCTAGGATATTCTTTACCCCCTTATGAGGATTCTGATGTTGAGGAATCAATTCCATCAGCCTCTCCACCTGAGGACTACTTTTTTGGGGAAACCTTACATACCATGAGGGAGCATTTCCATTGAGAAGGCCAGGATTATTCAGAATCCAAGAAAAGGCTCAGAGACTTCCTTTTATTACCTCAACACAGACCCCTAGCTATTCCGCCAGTGTTAGACATTGTGGATGATATGTATACTGAATCCAGCTTAAATCCTGATTCCTTACCTCCAGCCCCAGTTAAGCCTGACAGATGCTGCAGAGTCCCTGACTCTCACAAATTTCTGTATAAAAGCCCAGTTGCTGACCCTGAAACTATTTCTCAAGGACCCAAAGGAGTTAAGGCCTCATCAGCAAGGAATCCAGTACCCTCGGACAGAGATGCCAGAGCATTAGACAGATGGGGAAAGAAAGTATATACGTCTGCAACTTTAGCAATGAGAGCCTTAAATTGCCAATTTCATATATTAAAATATCAGCAATTTCTGATGTATCAGTTGAAACAAAAAATGCTTCCAGGTTCAGATCCTCCTAATATTAAAGAAATGCAGGATTTATTGCATGCTGCTGAGCAAGTGGGAAAACATACTGCAATGTGGTTTTGATTCTTTAGAGGCCTCCTGTAGAACAGCAGTTACTGGCTCTGTCATTAGACGGCATGCTTGGTTAAAAGAACATACGTTACCAGATCATGTTAAAGCAAAATTATTGGATGCACATTTGCAGCAGGATGTATTTGGAGTTAAGGCAGAAGAGGTATTAAAGAAAATGGAAGATAAGGCAAAATCTATGCAAACGGTGAAGGATTTCTTACATGTTCAGCCTCCTCGATTTAGCAGACATTGGCCAACAAAGAATTTGTCCTTTCCAGTTACAGACAGACCTCAAAGGGGCAGATACAGCTGTCCAAGAGGTAGAGGTCAACCACAAGGTCCTTACAGGCCTTGATAATGGGGTGCACCAGGCCAGAAAGAAGGGGAAGACAGGCCCCAACTATATAAAAAGCAGCCCCAATGACTTCCCACTACAGCTGCCACACAGCTGTCTCTTGGCAGCCCCCTTGGGAGGAAAACTGTCACTTTTCTATCACAATTGGCAAATGATCACCAAAGACAAATGGGTTATCAACATTGTATCTCAAGGTTACAGGTTCCACTTTCACACTCTGCCAAGGTTAAAAGGAATGCCAAATCTGCCACAAAATCAATGGGCAGAGGCTCAAAAACAAATTACAGCACTCATAGACATGAGAGCTATTCAAAAGGTACCACCACAGGAACAAGGACAAGGATTTTACTCAAGACTCTTTCTGGTGCCCAGAAAAGACAAAGCCTGGAGGCCCATTCTGGATCTTTCTTCTCTAAACACTTACCTGGATGTTCCGAAATTCAAAATTTTGACACTACAGCAGCTTCTTCCCATGCTGGGCAAGAAAGCTTGGCTCATGACCTTGGACCTCAAGGAGGCATACCTGCATGTCCCTATCAGACAAAATTGCAGAAGATACCTCAGATTCATAGCTGGTTTAATGCACTATCAATTCTCTGCACTGCCCTTTGGCTTATCTCCTGCGCCCAGGGTCTTCACAAAGTGCCTGGCACCAGTAATTCCATTTTGCAGACAGAAAGGAATTCAGATTTATCCGTACCTGGATGACTTACTGATTCAAGCAGAGAGCAGGGACATTCTTCTAAAGCATCTGGCGTTTGTAAAAAAGTTAAGTTGCCTGGGGTACACAGTAAACGAAAAGAAATCAAAGCTAGTGCCCTCACAAGATATAATATTCCTGGATGCCAGCTTGAACACAATGGCCCAGATGGCTTATCTCATGCCAGACAAGCAAGGACAATTGACTCAATACTTTCAACTGATGGCAACAAATACCAAACTCCCTGCAAGAAAAATTCTGCAGGCCTTGGGTTACATGGCATCTTGCATACTACTAATTCCATATGCCAGACTGCATATGAGGGAACTACAATGGTACCTAAAGAGTGTATGGTCTCAACACTGTCAAAGTTTGGAAACAGTTATACCACTAATTCCTTGCCTTCAGCAGGAGTTTCGATGGTGGGCTCAAACTTGTCACCTCAACAAGGGACAGCCTTTTACTCAACCCACAGCCAGGCAAACGCTGACAACAGATGCATTGGATTACACCTGGGGAGCACACATGGCAGGAAAATGTATTCAGGGCAAGTGGCCCGCAGAACAAAGGCATCTTCACATCAATCAAAAAGAGATGCTAGCTGTACAGCTTTCAAGGACCTGCTGCATCCAGGACAACTACTACTAAAGACAGACAACACCACAGTTATGTGGTACATAAACAAGCAAGGGGGCACTCACTCCTACCCCTCTGCAGACAAGCCATGACCTTGTGGAACACAGCTCTAAACTATCAAGTTCATCTGCAAGCATAATTCCTGCCAGGAGAGAAAAACACATTGGCAGACGACTTAAGCAGAAACATCATGAATCCCCATGAATGGGAATTGAATCCACAAATATTCGGAATGATAACACAGAAGTGGTGGAGCCCGGACATAGATCTATTTGCATCCCCAATGAACCACCAGCTACAGAAATCCTCCACAAGGAGTTACCATCCACAAGCATGGAAAGTGGATGCCCTCTCATTCAGCTGGAAAAACCTACAAGTATACGCTTTCCCACTATCTCTCCTTCCAAAGGTACTCATAAAAGCCAGACAAGAAGAGCCAAAGATGATCCTGATTGCACCAGATTGGCCACGACAACACTGGTACCCAATCTTAAAGAATTTAGCACAAGGACCACCCTGGATTTTGCCTCAAATCCCACATCTGCTGACTCAGCACAACAATCAGATACTCAACAGCCAGCTAAATACCTTAAACCTAGCTGCATGGAAGATTCCTTAGTAAAGCAAGCAATGCCTCTCTCAAAAGCTGTTATGGATGTCATTCTGGAGGCCAGAAGGCCTAGTACCAGGAAAGCCTATTCTGATAAATGGAAGAGATTCTGTGCCTGGAACCAGGCTCACAGCCTTGACCCTCTTGTCCCAAACATTCCTCAGATATTACAGTATTTAACTGAGATGCTGGACAAAGGCCTCTCCTTTTCATCCATCAAGATCCACACCTCTGCCATCTCTGCTCATTACAGCACGGATCCACCAATATTCTCAAATCCTTTGCTAAAACAGTACCTCAGAGGGGCTAAAAACATAAGACCGCCCCTTAGAGCACCGACTCCAACTTGGGACCTCAACTTTGTTCTGGAAAAATTAACTTTACCTCCTTTTGAGCCAGCTAGCACAGCAGAATTAAAATATATCTCTTGGAAAACTGCTCTGCTCCTGGCAATAACATCAGCACGAAGAGTTTCAGAATTACAGGAACTAATGGCAGTGGAACCTTTCCTCATTTTCCACCAGGACAGGGTGTCTTTAAGAACTAACCCTACATTTATGCCAAAGGTGGTATCAAGTGTGGCTGTAAACCAAACTATTCACTTGCCAACTTTTTATCCAAAACCACAGAATAAAGGGGAGAGATTATTGCATTCTTTGGACATTCATAGACAGTTACACTTCTACTTGGACAAAACCAAAGTTTTCAGAAAATCTGAGCAATTATTGGAAGCATATGCTGCGGGAGCACAGGGAAAAGCCATTTCTAAACAGACTATTTCAAAATGGATAGGACATTGTATACGTTTTTGCTATAAACACCATGGAAAACCTGTACCTAGCAACATTAGATCCCACTCCACTAGGGCAACAGCCACTTCACCTGCCTACCTCAGAGGAGTACCTACCAAGGATATTTTGGAAACAGCAACATGGAGTTCTGTGCATACCTTCACCAAGCATTACCATCTGCCTCTTTACTCTAAATCCAGAGCTGGCTTTGCCACTGCAGTGCTGCAGGGCCTAATAGCTACCCCTAATGCCCTATAGAACCAGCCTTCCTACCTCAGCTTTGGGGTTCTACCCAAGTGTAATGACTGCAGCAGTGTAACACAATGAACATAGTACAGTTTTGTACCTACCATAAATGTAGATGTTCGAGTGTTGACACTGCTGCAGTCCAGGTTACCCTCCCTCCTTCCCCTCTTACTTGCTGGTACGTACCCATGTCTTCTACCCTTTACTACCTATGGGGAGTATTTGCTGGTAACTGAAAGTTGTTGTTTGTCTTTCATATGTATGTTTTATTAGCAATATAAATTGCCTACCTATTTGGGGGAACCTGACATCTGGGGCAAGAAAAACTGAAGAAAATGGCGTCGGCTGCATCTTTTATACCCCTGCCGCACTGACATCAGGGAGGAGGCGACAGCAACCGACGCCGGACCAAGACTTTGGAACTCGGGCCAACTGGGGAACTGCCTGACAGCAGGATAACCCAAGTGTAATGACTGCAGCAGTGTCAACACTCACATCTACATTTATGATAGGTACAAAACTGTACTTTCCTTTTCCTATGGGAAATATAAATCTGTTCTTTAAATTTACATATAGCCTTATCAATGTAGAAACAAGGACAGTGTTGACGAATTGCTAGTAAACTGTACTCTTTGTATTACAATTGTAAGGACAACTAGCTCTAATACACAGCTGATTGATTTTGACATTGTCTCCATCCAGCAAAAAGTGGCACTGCGAACATATGACTCACATTTAAAGGTATCCTTCTTTCCAAAAAACACTGTACACTCAAGATTGTCTGTTAGTTCAAGTAATGCTTTAGAAGACTTTGCTTTTTTTATATACAGTATGAGGATTTATCCGTATTGCTTCCCTGATTTCATTGTTAGTAGAAAATAAAACCCAGTTCTTTTCAGTGATCTGTCCAGTACCCTCACTGTGAATACCAAAGATGTAGAGAATTTGTGGTTACTGACTGTATTTTCTAAGGAAGCTGTTTCTTCAACTGTTAATAGTTTATCGATAGTAAACAAAAGTTAGTAGGAGCAAACCACAGTAGATGAAACACAAGTTCATATGTCAAGTCCCCAGAACTTCGAGTCCTAATTTCACAAGCGATAAGAACCACGACTCATTCAGTTCGCGAAACTTTCTTTAATAGAAACAGAAATTGAGTGCAAATATCAGTACAGGTTAGCGCTTTCACCTTACGGCTTCTTCAGACCTATTAAACTCTCCAAACATCACACAATTTAAATCTAAAAAAGCTCTAAAGTATTAACTCATTCTTAAAGTGCCAGTGCAAATAAAGGAAAGTCAAACAATTCCTTACAAAATCGCATATCACCAAACCATAAAACTAAAACAAATATATATAACATAATGTATAGCTTGAAAAACAAATTGGTATATGTATATATGTAAGTATAAATAAAAATATATATGTATATGTGCCTGTATATACAAGAAAATATATTTCTATATCCAAGTATGAGAAAAAACAAACCTGAACTATATGATTGCTATTTATTGAAATAATATATGAACCAAGACTAATATATGGACATGTATAACTACACGGGAACAATGTATATATATGTGTCATGTCCTTAATCCTCTCATTCTAAGGAAGGGCTTAATCGAGACTTTCCCATTAATGCCGGGGTATAAATCAGACCTCAATCTCATAATCCAGGTGGCTTCTCTAGTTTCAGTATATGTCTTGATATCGCCTCCTCTAACCCCTCTGTTAACCCTCTCTACAACCTTAAATCTGAATGTATGGGAACCTCCAAACTCACTGACATGTTTCGCTAAAGCATTTACCTTAGAGGCTATCCTGATATTATACATATGTTCACGCATTCTGTCTCTAAGACTCCTATTAGTCTTCTCAGTATAGAATGCGTGACATGCTTCACAATGTGCCAGATAAACAATATCCGTGGACATACAGTTCTCTCTCACCCTAAATGTGTAAGATCTCAAGTCAATGGGGTGAACAGATAGGGGGTCTGGATCAACTAGGTGGCAAAAGTTACAATGCCCACAAGGTAACGTTCCATAAGATGTATCTGTACCTCCTCTTAATGTCTCCATTTGATAACAAAGAAGCCTTTTCAGATTCTTTTTATTCTTGTATATAAATCTCGGGGCCACCCCTACAGCTTCCTTAACCTCTGAGTCAACTAATAAAATGTCCCAATGTGTTCTAATAACATCCTTGATTTGACCCACATCCTTAGTATAAAAGATAGGGCACACCACATTATCAACTCTCAACTCCAATGACATTGGGGTATCTCCAGTTCTACTTTCACCACCTATATGGCTAGAGAAATAGGGTGCAGCCACCCTTGATCTCATTAAATCTATCCCTTGTGTCCCTTTATTTATATCACTTGTACTATAACCACGCACCAAGAGTCTCTCACTTAAATCATTCAGCTCATTTCTAAATCCTGAATCGATGGGACAGTATCTAGAAATCCTCATCTCT
This sequence comes from Protopterus annectens, assembly GCF_019279795.1. Classification (NCBI taxonomy): domain Eukaryota; kingdom Metazoa; phylum Chordata; order Ceratodontiformes; family Protopteridae; genus Protopterus; species Protopterus annectens. Next base: position 407,684,327 of record NC_056748.1, on the reverse strand, counting down.
TGCCCTTTAATGATGTTATATATATATATCCTGGATGCATGCTATGACGATGTAGCAATACATTTCTATGACACAACTTCCTATAAAGCCCTGTGTTTATCAAACCATTGTCTAACTTCTCTACATAAATATCCAAAAAAGTTATTCTCACCTCAGAATACTCAAAACTAAACCTTAAATATTCTGTTAGTGAGTTAATTTCATTAATAAATTATATCAGTTCTTCAGATGACCCTCTCCACAACAAGAAGAGGTCATCCACAAACCTCCTATAAAATAGGACAAAATCCTTAAAGCCAGGTAGATGAAACATAAATCTGTGTTCCCATTCTGCCATAAAAAGGTTGGCGTAGCTATTGGCACAAGATGTGCCCATAGTTACGCCATCCCTCTGGAGGTAACACTGATCTTCAAAACAAAAAGCATTAGACTCCAAAACCACCTCCAAGAAAGTCAATAGCAGATCTATCTGTTTCCCTCCATTGCTGATTCTCTCCTGAGATAACTCCCAACCATCTCAACTCCTCCTACATTAGGAATAACGGTGAATAATGACTGAAAGTCCATCGTGACAAAAAGAAAATCTAAATCCTCAGATTTCCCACTAGTAAAGCCATATAAATCAAGTAAAAACTGTCTAGTGTCCTTTAAAATTAGTGCATTTGTATTAACTATTGGTCTAAAAAAACTTCTCAATATAAATAGACAGTGGTTCAGTAGACCACCCCCTCCCTGCTACTATAGGTCTAAGGGGTGGATTCTCTCTATTCTTATGAATTTTCGGAAGTCCATTTATGCAGGGAAGTGGATATGTCACTTCCAATGTTTTAAATAGCAATGTATCAATAATATGACTCTTAACTCAGTCATCCAACATGCATTGTATCCTATTAGCTATGGCAAAAACTGAATCTCTGTCTATAGGAACATAAAACCTTTCCTCACTTAACATCTCAATCATGCTATCATGGTACTTCCATGCATCCATAATAACTATCCCACCTCCCTTATCAGCCGGTCTAATGGCTATAGTATGGTCATTATGTAAATTAAACAACGTTTGTTTCTGTGTGAATGATAAATTATTCCTGTTTTTACACTTCTTATCACTATCTCTCATCCTATATAAGTCGTCCTCAACCATTATACTATATGCTGCCAATAAAGGGTGCAGTGGAGGCACAAAAGTGCTCGGTTTCCTAACACATGTAGTATCCACAGGCTTATATTTGTTGTGAAAAGTTATTCTCAGGGATAGGTTATGAGCATGCATCTTAAAATCTCGTATAGTTTCTTCAAAATTGCTATATATGGTGGGGATGAAAGAAAGTCCTCGGGACAATACAACTTCTTCATCTGCAGATAAAATGCGAGATGAAATATTGAAAACTATGTTGTCCCCCTCTTGATGTTGTGATTTGGTAACTGGTCTAGAGACAGCTTCCTTTTCTGTCTCCCTCTGCTTGTAGACCATCCCCTCCCTTTCTTGTGTTCGAACCTGATGGGGAAAGGGTGATTCACATCATAAATGGTAGTACTAGAGCTAGTGGCAGCCCTTTGAGAACCTCCTTGTCCTATTTCATCAGCCTTATTCAACTTGCCAGTCTTAAAAACTTTCTTCCTGACCACTGGTCCTATAGATTCTTGATGGCTTGGAATCTGTTCATTATCAACAGTATTTACGTTATCTATCATATCAGATATAACACGATGTTCACTCAATACATTAGATACAGGCAGATAATTACTAGTCTTATCATTGTTAAGAACATTGGACAAATCATTGCATTGACCATCAGATCTAATACTAACATTCTCTCCTATAGGAGTGTCAACATTATCAACATTTAAAACGGCATGAACAGGATCACAGTTCGAAATAGTTTGTCCATTATTAACATTTCTAGGTCTAAATTGACCTTCAGTGTCTCTATTACCCCTCTAGCCATATAGGTGGTGAAAGTAGAACTGGAGATACCCCGATGTCAAGGGAGTTGAGAGTTGATAATGTGGTGTGCCCTATCTTTTATACTAAGGATGTGGGTCAAATCAAGGATGTTATTAGAACACATTGGGACACTTTATTAGTTGACCCAGAGGTTAAGGAAGCTGTAGGGGTGGTCCCGAGATTTATATACAAGAATAAAAAGAATCTGAAAAGGCTTCTTTGTTATCAAAAGGAGACATTAAGAGGAGGTATAGATACATCTTATGGAACGTTACCTTGTGGGCATTGTAACTTTTGCCACCTAGTTGATCCAGACCCCCTATCTGTTCACCCCATTGACTTGAGATCTTACACATTTAGGGTGAGAGAGAACTGTGTATGTCCACGGATATTGTTTATCTGGCACATTGTGAAGCATGTCACGCATTCCATATAGGGAAGACTAATGGGAGTATTAGAGATAGAATGCGTGAACATATGTATAATATCAGGATAGCCTCTAAGGTAAATGCTTTAGCGAAACATGTCAGTGAGTTTGGAGGTTCCCATACATTCAGATTTAAGGTTGTAGAGAGGGTTAACAGAGGGGTTAGAGGAGGTGATATCAAGACATATACTGAAACTAGAGAAGCCACCTGGATTATGAGATTGAGGTCTGATTTATACCCCGGCATTAATGGGAAAGTCTCGATTAAGCCCTTCCTTAGAATGAGAGGATTAAGGACATGACACATATATATACATTGTTCCTGTGTAGTTATATATGTCCATATATTAGTCTTGGTTCATATATTATTTCAATATATAGCAATCATATAGTTCAGGTTTGTTTTTTCTCATACTTGGATATAGAAATATATTTTCTTGTATATACAGGCACATATACATATATATTTTTATTTATACTTAAATATATACATATTCCAATTTGTTTTTTAAGCTATACATTGTTATATTTATATGTGTATATATATATATATATATATATATATATATATATATATATATATATATATATATATATTATGCATGTTCTTATGAGGTTTTTGTGTTAAATACATATATATTTCTTCATATTTTAATATGTTAGTATATATATATATATATATATATATATATGTGTACAAGTTGTTTTATATATGTAATTATTAAGTGCATTTGTTTTAGTTTTATGGTTTGGTGATGTGCGATTTTTTAAGGAATTGCTTGAATTTCTTTTATTTGCACTGGCACTTTAAGAATGAGTTAATATTTTCGCGCTTTTTTAGATTTAAATTGTGTGATGTTTGGAGAGTTTAATAGGTCTGAAGAAGCCGTAAGGTGAAAGTGCTAACCTGTACTGATATTTGCACTCAATTTCTGTTTTTATTAAAGAAAGGTTCATGAACTGAATGAGTCGTGGTTCTTATCGCTTGTGAAATTAGGACTCTTGAAGTTCTGGGGACTTGACATATGAACTTGTGTTTCATCTACTGTGGTTTGCTCCTACTAACTTTTGTTTACTATCGACTACTGTGTTTGGCTGTTATAGTTGGAGCATTTACCCTGTTCAGGCGATATTTTTATAAGTTTATTTGTTAATAGTTTATACCCGCCGCACACTTATTGAGAAGTTCCTTACAGATATCATTGAATAAACCTATATTTAAATAAATAATAATAAATCTATTTCACACACTTGCAAAAAAAAAAAAGCCCACATTCTGACACCATCCTAGCTAACCTAACATATTGACCTTTCACTATAGCTTTCTTTTGGTGTAAAGGATGACAAATTGAGAAGTGCAGGAAACCATTAATGTATGCAGGTTTCCTGTAAATAGTCAAGGTCTAACCCCTAACCCCCTTCTTATTTCTTTCAATTTTAACATCCGGATAATCAGTATTTTCAAACCCAGTTTCATATGTAAATTTTAGAAGAGGGGTTGTTGAGTTAATATAATCAATAAACAGTACTAATAGTAAATACACCATCCAGGGAGCGTGTATATAGCACCCATGACTTTACATACTTGGTGTTCAAAATAAACTTTTTCTTCCATTTCAGCATGGCAACTCAAGAGGTTAGGTACAAACTCGTATGTCAACCGGTGGCTAGCCAACTGTCTCACAGACAGGACTGAGGAAGTTAGAATTGGGGAGTCCACCTCTACAAGGCGGCCAGTCAAGTGGATTCCCTTAGGGATCAGTCCTTTGACCGCTCCTTTTTGGCATTTACTTCTCTGAAGTCAAGGCCAATGTCATTGGTTTCTGGCTGACGAAATTTGCAGATGGTTGCAAATTAGGAGTTGTTATTGAGTCCCACACTGACACAAATGTTTTCCAGGAGGGGCTGACACAGGCAAACAACTGGTTTTCAGAGCTATGGACTAAAACTAAATGCCAAGAAATGCATAATAGTATCCTTTGGGAAGTCATCCACCCCTGGTTACTATCATATTGACAAAACACCCCTTAGAGTTAACCCAGTAGTCAGGGACATAGAGACACACACAGATAATCTGGCCATTTACCATCACATGCCTACAGTTGTGAGGAAATCATTTTAGGTTGCGGAACATATAAACAAATGTATGGCATCTAAGTCCAAGGAAGTCATTGTTCCACTCTATTTGGCATACATCAGACCTATCATTGAGTACAGTGCCCCCTTTGGTATGTACCTAACCAGGCATATCCAACAACTGGAACGTCCGCAGAGGTTCCTCACTAAAAATATAGGGCTTAAGTAAAATGTCCTATGAGACTGCTTCAAGGCTTAAGTACAATGTCCTATGAAGACTGCTTCAAGGCGCTGTCCGTGTGTTCTCTCTCCTGCAGGCTTTTCAGGGGAGATCCATACTTGACTTGCAGGGCATTGTTCAGACCCCATGCTGGTGGACTTCCTGCATATCCACAAAACAATCAGCAACAGAATTATCCTTTATAAAGACTTAAACATTTCCTGTGATATAAATAGGACCTGCTGGAGAGACAGGTATGTATCCCAGATAATACCCCGTCTCTGGAACAGGCTCCCCATCCATGTGAAGCAGAGTTCCTCCCTATCCCAGTTTAAGTGCAACCTGGAAAATTGGATAGGGAACAGTAAATTCATCCCTGGTTTGGCACCTATGTCTCTATTGGACACAGACAACTTGCAAGTGGTTCACCTCCCATGCCCTAGCTTGTAAATGTTTCATATTCCAAGCCCCTGCTTACACTTATCAAGGGTGTCAGCACTTGTCAGACATTTGGGATGCATGGCTAGGTTTAAAAAGGCCCTTGTGGTCATTAAACTAGTAAACACCTGTGAACCTATCAAAACAAACCATGGAATAAACTTCGAAATCTATAGAAAATCCAAATCAACTTATGGAAACCAACAAGACAAACTCTTTTGCAATTTGAGTGTACTCTTTGAAATTTATTAATGCTTTAGTACATTAAACAATAAAAGAACTTCAGATAAAAAACAAATCAAATACAGAGTAAACAAACATCCCATTTTATATTACACCGACAAAAGGTAAAATTACATCATCATTCATCCCCTTAATACCATATACCTTATAAAAGGTTATCTTAAAATATAAAAAATATATACAAAATGCATTAAAATGCATTTAAATTGCAAGAATAATTAATTATAATGCATACAACCACTACTTTAACATCCATTCCTGACAAATTATTTATATTATGTTCTCTAAATAAACTAAATTCATCTTGACAATGATTTTAATTTAAGGACACAAGCTAATGTACAATTTTCATTCATACCGGGCAAAGAATTCAACTTAGGCTGCCATTGCAACTCCCATTCTTTGAGTTTTAATGCCCACGGCCTGCCCCTTATATTTTTCTTGATAGTTATTACAGTTACCCTTAGCAATATTATATTGGTGTTCATAAACACGTTTAAAACACCTCTCAGATGTTCTTCGTGTTTCACTGTTGCAGTCATTATATTTGGGTTATCTGCTTGCATGTAGCCCTCAATCGGCCTGATTAACAAAGTCTTGGGTCCAGCTTTGGTTGCTGGCCCTTCTTCCATGATGTCAGGTCATCAGCAGTATAAAACATGCAGCTGACGCCATTACATCAGTCTTTCTTGCCATGCGGTGCCCGAATCAGAAGTAGGTCGCAAGTGCCGGTTGGCCAACTCCTGAAATTTTTGAGTTTTAGAACCGAAGACTTCAACTAAAGCTAAGTACCCCATTGGGGAAACTTTCTTGCTCCTAACCGATGTCAGTAAAAGTTAATAATTGCATTACTTGTGGAGAGCAAATACCTCATAAAGATTTTCATTCGTACTGTATTCCTTGCCTATCCCTGACCACGACTTACCTTGCTTTCGGTTTTGTTCTTTATTTAATCAGCGCACTATCCATCGTCTGTATATTTTCGCCTATAAATATTTCGGTTCTCGGTTTAATTATCCAGAAATGTCGGTTAGCCATCCGACTACCGGGATTCTGAAAAAATGCAAAGATAAAGTCAGAGACAGGCCGCCGAGGTCCAAAACTGATGACGCTTCTCCTTAGCCAGTGGCCAGTTCACCTGTACTCATTGAGGTGCTTTCGCAGCCCCTGATACCCACAACTTCTGATTTGAAGGCCCCTACTGAGACCCATTCGGAGTCCGGTATGACATGAGATGCTTCAACTGTGGAACCTGCGGATGTCTCTACCTTGGATGGGTCCGGAGCCGCTGTGCAGGTACCGGCTTCTGTGGGTGTATTCAGGCCTATGGAGTTGCATATTAAACCGACACCTGTTATTTACTTAGGCCTAAATCTCAATCCATGCCTAAAAAAAAAAGACGCCCAGGCCTCTATGCCTAAAAAATAAATGGGTGAAAATCTAACAACTCTAATCAGGGGTAGCCAACCCCCCCCCCCCCACCACACCTTCTAAGAGGCCTAGGACTGAAGTTGATTATGAATCTTCTGATCAGGATTCTGTTTTTTCTGAATCTTCTGATGATCTGGATTTGCTCTTATCTACTTATGAAGATTCTGATGCAGAGGACTCCTTTCCCTCTGCTTCCCCTCCTGAGGATTTTTCTTTTGGGGAAACCTTACATATTCTAAGGGAGCATATCCACTGGGAAAGCCAGGATTTTTCTGATTCAAAAAAGAGGCTTAGGGATTTCCTTCTCCTACCTCAGCATAGGATTTTAGCTATTCCTCCTGTACTAGACATTGTTGATTAAGTTTTTTCAGAATCTAGTTTGGCCCCTGATTCCCTGCCTCCTGCTCCCAGAAAACCTGACCGATACTACAGGGTCCCTGAGTCCCACAAGTTCCTTTTTAAAAATCCTGTTGCAGATCCAGAGACTATTTCACTGGTGCCCACGGGCATTAAGGCTTCTACTGCTAAAAATCCTACCCCTTCTGATAGAGACTCCAGGGCGCTGGATAGATTGGGTAAGAAGGTTTACACTTTTGCAGCCTTGGCCATTAGGGCTTTAAACTGTCAGTTTAATATGTTAAAGTATCACCAACATGTTATTGGACTGCTTAAACAGAAAATTATGTTGATTCCTGGCTGTGTGGAAAATAAAGAATTACAGTATTTAATGCATTCTGCTGAACAAGTTGGAAAACATACTTTGCAGTGTGGTTTTGATTCATTAGAGGCCTCTTGCAGGGCTGCTGTTACTGGGTCTGTGCTCAGAAGGCATGCTTGGCTTAAGTAGCAGTCTTTGCCTGATCATGTTAAAGCTAAATTGTTGGATGCTCCTTTAAATCAGGACTGCCTGTTTGTTAACAAGGCTGAGGAAGTTCTAAAAAAGATGGAAGATAAAGCTAAATCTATGCAAACTGTTAATGATTTTTTACAAGATGTTCATCGTGTTACACTGCTGCAGTCATCACACTAGGGTTATCCTGCCATCAGGCAGTCCCGCAGTCGGCCAGAGTTCCAAAGTCTTGGTCTGGCGTCGGTTGCTGTCGCTTCTTCCCTGTTGTCAGTGCGCCAGTGGTATATAAGCTGCATCCAGCGCCATTTTCTTCAGTCTTTCTTGCCGCGCGGTGCCCAAAGCAGAAGCAGTTCGCAAGTGCCGGTCGGCTGACTCCTGAGACTGTCAAATTGAATTTCAGACCGAAGTCTTCAATAAAGCTAAATACCCCATTGGGGAACCTTTTCTTACCTCAGACCAATGTCAGAAAAAGTTAATTGCATTTCTTGTGGGAAGCAAATACCTCATAAGGATTTTCATTCTTATTGTATTCCTTGCCTAGGCCCAGACCACGATGTCACAGGTTGTCTGTTTTGTGCTAGGTTTAACAAACGAACTATTAAACGTTGGTTTGATTTCACCTGACATTATTTTGGTAGAAAATGTAATTATACCATTCCATCGGAGAAGCCGACGAATCGGGATGCATAAAAAATGCAAAGATAAGGAAGGGTCAGCCTTTTACCTTACCCACAGCCAGGCAAACAATAACAACAGATCCATCGGATTACGCCTGGGGGAGCACACATGGCAGGATAGTGTATTCAGGGCAAATGGACTGCAGATCAAATGCATCTCCACATCAATCAAAAAGAGATGCTAGCTGTTCAAAATGCCCTAACAGCTTTCAAGGACCTCCTACATCCAGGACAACTCCTAATAAAGATGGACAACACTACAGTGATGTGGTACATAAACAAACAAGGGGGCACACATTCCTACCCCCTATGCAGGCAAGCAATGACCTTGTGGAACACAGCACTGACCTACCAAGTTCAACTACAAGCACAATTCCTGCCAGGAAAGAAAAACACATTGGCAGACGAACTAAGCAGAAATATCATGGATCCTCACGAGTGGAAACTAGATCCACAAGTATTCACAATGATAACTCAAAAATGGGGGAGCCCAGACATAGATCTGTTTGCCTCCCCCCAAAACTACCAACTACGGAAATTTTGCACAAGGACATACCACACACTAGCTTGGAAAGTGGACGCCCTCTCATTCAGTTGGAAAACATTAACAGTGTATGCCTTTCCTCCACTGCCTCTTCTGGCAAAGGTGCTGCTGAAAGCCAGATTAGAGAGGCCACAAATGATACTCATTGCTCCAGACTGACCATGCCAACACTGGTATCCAATACTAAGGAACATGGCTCAAGGCCCACCATGGATTTTACCTCAAATTCCTCACCTGCTGACTCAGCAAAACAATCAGATTCTACACAGCCAGCTCAAGACTTTAAATCTGGCTGCATGGCAGATTGCCTAAACAACCAGTCAACACTTTTCTCTAAAGCTGTTATGGATGTCATTCTGGAGGCCAGGAGGCCCAGCACCAGGAAAACATACTCAGACAAATGGAAAAGATTCTGTGCCTGGAACCAGGCTAAAGGCCAAAATCCTCTTGTCCCAAATATTCCTCAAATTCTGCAATATTTAACTGAGATGTTGCACAAAAGCCTTTCCTTTTCATCTATTAAGATCCACGCTTCAGCTATTTCAGCTCATTACAACACAGATCCTCCTATATTTTCACATCCATTACTAAGACAGTACCTCAGAGGGGCTAAGAACATAAGACCGCCCCAGAGAGCACCAACACCAACTTGGGATCTCAATTTTGTTTTGGAAAAACTTACACTACTGCCCTTTGAACCAGCGTTTACAGCTGATTTACAGTTTCTATCATGGAAAACTGCCCTGCTGCTAGCAATAACTTCAGCACAAAGAGTCTCAGAGCTACAGGCCCTAATGGCAGTGGAGCCTTTCATCATTTTTCATCAAGACAGACTTTCTCTATGAACTAACCCTTCCTTTATGCCAGAGGTGGTATCCAGTGTGGCTCTAAACCAATCCATTCATTTGGCCACCTTTTATCTAAACCCCCAGAATAAAGGGGAAAGGCTCCTACACTCTTTGGACATTCACAGGCAATTACGTTTCTACTTGGATATAAAACTAAGGCTTTCATAAAATCTGACCAGCTCTTTGTATCCTATGCTGCAGGATCACAAGGAAAGGCTATCTCAAAATAGACCATTTCAAAATGGATAGGACATTGTATCTGTTTCTGCTACACACACCATGGGAAACCTGTGCCTGGTAACATTAGGCCCCATTCCACCAGGGCTACAGCAACATCAGCAGCCTTCCTCAGGGGGGTACCAACCAAGGATACTTTGGAGGCTGCAACTTGGAGTTCAGTGCACACCTTCATCAAGCACTACCACTTACCTCTATACTCAAAAACCAGAGCTGGCTTTGCCACTGCAGTTCTGTAGGGACTACTAGCTTCTCCAAACCCTGTTTAGTACCAACCGCCCAGCCTTAGCTTTGGGATTCAACCCAAGTGTGATGACTGCAGCAGTGTAACATGATGAACATAGTACAGTTTTGTACCTACCATAAATGTAGATGTTCGAGTGTTCACACTGCTGCAGTCCAGGTTACCCTCCTTCCATCCCCTATGTCCTAGCTGGACTTATCTATACCTTTCTATCCTGCACAACCATTGTGGTGTATTTGCTTGTAACTGAAGGTATTGTTTTTATTTCTTGTATATGTTTTATTAGCAATATGTATTGCCTACCTATTTGGGGGCACCTGACATCTGGGGCAAGAAAAACTGAAGAAAATGGCGTCTGATGCATCTTATATACCCCTGGCGCACTGACGTCAAGGAAGAAGCGACAGCAACCGACGCCGGACCAAGACTTTCGAACTCTGGCCGACTGTGGGACCGCCTGACTGCAGGATAACCCTAGTGTGATGACTGCAGCAGTGTGAACACTCGAACGTCTACATTTATGGTAGGTACAAAACTGTACTTTCAGCCTCCTAGATTTAGTAGGCACTGGCCCTCTAAGAATTGGTCCTTTCCAGCCCCCTTCCAGGTCTTCTCAAGCCAAACCCAGACACAGCAAAAACCCCAGGTTTCAGTCCCAGGGGGGACATAGGACTAAGCAGTGGAGGGCCTCCACTTCCAAATCTGGTAGTAATAAGACCCCCTTATGATAAACTGTCTCAATGACTTCCTTTTAAAATTTCCAAGCATTTATCAACTGACTGCCCCTTTGGGGGGAAAGATTGCTCTTCATGCAAAGAATTGGGAACTCATTACCCAGGACAAATGGGTTTTAAATATAGTATCCCGGGGATACAGATTTCACTTCCACACGTTGCCATCACCAAGCGGATGGCCGGACCTACCCCCAAATCAGTGGGCAGAGGCCCAAAAACAAGTACTTTCTCTCTTGAGCATGGGGGCTATTCAGCTGGTACCAGGAGAGGAAAAGGGACAAGGTTTCTACTCTATACTGTTCCTGGTACCCAGAAAAGACCATTCATGGTATCCTATCCTGGAACTGTCTACTCTAAACCCCTTTTTGGAGATTCCAAAATTCAAGATGCTGACTCTTCACCAGTTACTTCCTATGCTAGGCAAAGATGCCTGGTGGCAACACTAGATTTCAAAGAAGCATACCTGCACATCCCGACCAGGGAATCTTGCAGAAGATACCTACGCTTCAAAGCAGGCTACACGCACTATCAGTTCTCTGCACTGCCCTTTGGCTTATCTACTGCGCCCAAGGTAACTGCCTAGCTCCAGTTATTGCATTTTGCAGGAAAATAAATATTCAAATATACTCATACCTGGATGATTGTCTAATTCAGGCAGAAAGCCAGGACATACTTTTGAATCATCTGACCTTTGTACAAAGGGTTCTAACTAGCCTGGGGTACACCATAAACGAAAAGAAATCACACCTGGTACCCTGTCAACAAGTTATATTCCTGGGAGCAAGCTTGAATACAACTTCCCAGATGACTAACCTCACGCCAGAGAAACAAATTTATTTGACAACTTACTTCAAACAAGTGGCCACAAAAACCCTGCTATCTGCAAGACAAATACTTCAAGCCTTGGGGTTCATGGCCTCCTGCATTCTTCTAATTCCATATGCAAGATTGCATATGAGGAAACTACAGTGGTACCTAAAAAGGCTATGGTGGCAACATTCTCAGGATCTAGAAACAATGATTCCTATCATACCTTGCCTATGCCTAGATTTCCTTTGGTGGGCAAAGGCCAGCCACCAAAACAAGGGACTACCTTTCACACCATCCGTTGCTGCCCACACCCTAACAACAGATGCATCAGACTATGCATGGGGGGCTCACCTGGCAGGGAAGTGCATTCAGGGCAAATGGAACCCAAGTCAAATGCACCTGCATATCAATCAAAAAGAAATGTTAGCTGTACAGAATGCTCTGACAGCCTTCAAGGACCACATTCTTCCAGGACAGCTAATGGTAATGACGGACAACACCACTGTTATGTGGTACATAAACAACAGGGGGGTACACATTCTTACCCCCTCTGCAGACTAGCCATGGCATTGTGGAACACAGCCTTGAGCTACGAAGTGCACCTACAAGCTCAATTCCTGCCAGGAAAATTAAATACACTGGCAGACAGACTAAGCAGAAACCTCATGGACTCGCACGAGTTGAAACTGGAACCAAGGATTTTCAACATGTTGACAAGCAAATTGGGGAGCTCAGATATAAACCTGTTTGCCTCTCCCCAGAACTACCAATTGGATACATTTTTCACAAGGACTCCCCACAAACAAGCCTGGAAATTGGATGCTCTGTCCTTCAGATGGAATAACCTATCAGTATATGCCTTCACCCCTCTGCCTCTGCTCTCCAAAGTACTTCTAAAAATCGGACAGGACAAACCAAGGATGAATTTGATTGTTCCAGACTGGCTACGCCACCACTGGTACCCCATCCTGCACAGTGTGTCACAGTTATCCCCATGGCACTTGCCTCAGACTCCATCCCTGTTGTCTTAGCAGGAGAACCAGATTCTGCACCCTCAGCTTCTAACACTGAACCTTGCAGCCTGGCTAATTACATAATCTCTCCTTTACCATCCCTCAGTAAACCTGTGATGGGTATCATTTTAAAGGCAAGGAGGCCTAGTACTAGAAAATCTTATGCTGAAAAATGGAAAAGATTCTGTGCCTGGAACCAGTCTCAAGGGATGAGCACAGCAGTGCCCAATTTACCTCAGATTTTACAATACTTAACTGAGATGCTTCATAAGGGCCTGTCTTTTTCTTCCATTAAAATCCACGCCTTAGCCATTTCAGCTCATTATACTGCAGAACCTCCCCTCTTCTCTCATCCACTGCTCAAGCGGTTCCTCAGAGGGGCCAAAAATTTGAGACCACCCAGGAGAGCTCCAACCCCAGCCTGGGACCTTAACTTTGTATTGGAGAAACTCACTCTACCTCCTTTCGAGCCAACTGCTACTGCAGACTTAAAATTTCTTTCTTGGAAAACAGCTTTCCTTTTAGCAATCACTTTAGCTAGAAGGGTATCTGAATTGCAGGCCCTTATGGCAGTGGAGCCTTTCATCATCTTTCATGCGGACAGGGTGTCCCTCAGAACCAATTCATCCTTCATGCCCAAGGTGGTATCCAGTGTGGCTCTTAATCAGTCCATTAATTTGCCAACCTTCTTTCCCAATCCACAGAATAAAGGGGAATAGATACTGCATTCCTTAGATGTGCACAAACAACTTAGATTCTACTTGAACAGGACTAAACCTCAAAGGAAATCTGAAGAACTGCTGGTGGCATTTGCTGCAGGGGCAGAGGGGAAGGCTATTTCAAAGCAAACTATTTCTAATTGGATAAGCCATTGCATTCATTTCTGCTGTAAGCACCATGAAAAACCTATCCCTCAGGGAATCAGACCTCACTCTGCCAGGGCTGCATCTACCTCTACAACCTTTTTCAGAGGCGTCCCTACCAGGGACATCCTAGAAGCTGCTACCTGGAGTTCTGTACATACTTTCACCATGCATTATCATTTGCCAATTTTCTGTAAATCCAGAGCTGGCTTTGTCACTGCAGTCTTGCAGGGCCTTATAGGTGGTCCTAATGCTATCTAAATTCCTCCTCCCAACCGTAGCTTTGGGAATCTACCCAAATGTAATGACTGCAACAGTGAAACACGAAGAACATAGTACAGTCTTGTATATTTACCATAAATGTAGATGTTCGAGTGTATTCACTGTTGCAGTCCTGGTTACCCTCCCTCCATCCCCCTAACTTCTTTTGACTATACCTCTACTTTCCTTTACTATGCTTAAAAGCCTTTTTGGTGTATTTGCTTTTTTGCTGGAGGTATATCATTGTACTGTTATATTTAATTGTTTCCCATTAGGGGGCACCTGACATCTGGGGCAAGAAAAACTGATGTAATGGCGTCGGCTACATGTTTTATACCCCTGACAACCTGACGTCATGGAAGAAGGGACAGCAACTGATGCAGGACCAAAGACTTATCAGGCCAACTGAGGGCTACCTGCAAGCAGATAACCCAAATGTAATGACTGCAGTAGTGAATACAACCGAACATCTACATTTATGGTAAGTGTACACAAATATACTTTCTTCCTATATAAAATACAGGACATAACTGACATCTCGCCATATATATGACACCCTTTATATCACAGGAATATTTCCCCTAATCTTATAAGTGTTATTAACTGCAAAGGAATTTGTAGTATCCATGTAGTAACACTACGGACATCTACTGCATTTCCATCATTCCGTGATTATAAACATAATTGATCCTACATGGTAACTGTAATAATGCCCTTGCTAAGCATATAGTAAGTAATCAAAACCATTTTTTTTCGTTACCTGATCATAGAAAATGTTAAGAAAAATATAAGGGACGGGCCATGGGCATTAAAACTCGAAGAAAGGGAACTGCTATGGCAGCTTAAGTTGAATGCCTTTGCTTTTCTGGGTCTGAATGAAAATTGTACATTAGCTTGTGTCCTTAAATTAAAATCATTGTCAAAATGAATTTAGTTTATTTAGAGAACATAATATAAATAATTTGTTAGGAATTGATGTTATAGTAGAGGTTGTACGCATTATAATTAATTGTTCTTGCAATTTAAATGTGTTTTAATGAATTATGTAATTTTACCTTTTGACAGGTAATATAAAATGGGATGTTTGTTTAATCTGTATTTGATTAGTTTTTTATCTGACAAAGTTTCTTTATTGTTTAATGGACAAAAGTGTTAATAAATTTCAAAGAGTACATTCATAAACTGCAAAAGAGTTTGTCTTGTTGGGTTCCAAACCTGTGAACCTATGAAACTGGTGGTGCATGCAGCCCCCATTGCTAAACCTTTTTTCTGTAGATATTGCCCCTCAAAATGCACATAATTATTTTCCAAAACCAATTCCATCAAAGTAGTTAAAAGTGAATTTCTTTTTGTACTATATCAGTATTTTCTATCAAAAATTCATTAGACTGGTTTAAACCTTCTTCATGGGGAATGACACTGTATAAACCCCTGTCATCAGTAGTGCAAAAATCATGTCCTTTTAAAACTTCAGTCACCCCAATTTATTCAGGAAATCCCATGAATCCTTTAGTAAATCAAATGAATCTATAGCATGTTTCAATTTAAAATCAATATATTTTGCTAGAGGACACATCCTTGATCTTCTTGCATTAACAATAAGACAGGGTGTCTCTTACACATTTGATATACCAAGTATACTAGGCACCATATGAAAGGGAACCATCAGGTATGTGTGTGGCCTGGGTAATTTGCGCCTGGGTAAAAGAATCATCAAAAATATTAATCTGAGATGTAGAGATATTTGCCCTAATAATAGAAACCTCCTCCTAGGTATCATTGCATAATAATACATACGTTCTATTGACATAATCACATTTTTTCATAATCTTCCTCCCTTGTCCGGCTGCATAACGCTCACTGTTTTATCAGAGCATAACTTCTTAAGTAACTTTTGCTCACAAATGGTTAAATTAATTTGCCTCAAATATTTGGAGTCTACTAATAATTTTCTAAGATCAAATTCACAAAGTTTCTCAATTAAAACCAACAAAGAGTGAAGAGGGGAATTAAAAACACTACTTAGATGTAAAACAACTGGAAAGGGTGCAAATATCAGTCTCCTTAAATATTAATTGTAAACTACACTTCCTCAAAAAGAGCTTTAAGTCTGCCATTGTATATAGAATATTAGCTTTTTGGAAAGGGGCAAAAGTAAATCCCTTAGATAGCAAATTAGTCATGTCACCATGTATAACACTGTCACTGTAATTATGTATTTTGAAGTCTGCACACTCATTCAGTATAATCACACAGTTGTTATTAGACATTAAAATCTGTCCTTCCTGGCTGTATTCCAGTTTGAGTTGGACCGTGTGGAGTAATGTGGCATCTGGTTCTCTCTCCCCCACCCATTGCTGAGGGAGACCTCTCCTTCGGTTCTGTAGTCTTTCCAGTCTTCTCAAAGGGACCTATTCTAAACAAGAGGCCAAGGATAGATTATCCTTGGCCCCTTCATCGATCTGTTCCCTGTCCCTTCTGTCATTATTCACTACCTTAGGCACAAACAGTGGTCTAAGATAGGCCTTTCCTTTAGCGTAATCACTTCTGTCCCTCTTAAACTTCTTATTTTTACATACATGGATTTCATTAAATATTTTCAACATCTACAAAAAATCTTATATTTACTGTCCTAATTATTGAAAATTAAGTTATTAGTGATTACGTTGTCCAACTCCTTAATTTCCACCTCTAATTCATCCATTAATCTGTGGTTATGTTTCATCCTGCCCCCACCCCCCATTAAGGAAACCATGGTAAAAAAATCTCTCCAAAGCCAACTTCATGCTTCTTAAGACAGAAGTGGTGAACTTCATGACACCCATGCAGATGGACAATACAGTTATGACTACTGAATCCTACACAGTTGCACTTTATAAGCACATACATGAGTGCATGGATCGTGCTATCCCAAACAGAACCAAGATGCTATCCTCCAAAAAAAGGAAGCCAATCTGGTGGTCCCCTGCCATAAACAAACCGTACAACAGAAGGAAGAAACTGTTGCAAAAGAGAGTAAAATCCCATGAGTGGAGGAGCTCCCTGGTCAGCCTCAGTAAGAAGCTGTGATCCCTGATAAAATCCTCCAAAGCTAGTTACAAAAATGAAATCGCCACTGATTCTAAAGACATCCACAAAGTATTCTATAGCTATGTCAAAAATCTCAAAGGCAACACTCCGATTTGCTCTGAGTTTTACAGCACAATGGCACTAAATATACAGACCCAGCTGATATTGCCAACATCCTGGCAGATAGGTTTCGTGGCAACTTTACCCCCTCTCTCCCCCTAAAGAGCCCATCTCTATACTGGAAGAATGCAAAGTTCCCGTAATCACGGCTGCACAGGTAAAAAACACACTCTTCAAAGCCAAGAACACAGCATCCATGGGACCAGACAATATCCCAGGCTGCGTTCTACACAAACTACAGAATGAACTGGCACCCCACCTAAGTACCATGTTCAGTTATAGCCTCACCTCAGGCTTTGTGCCTGCTGAATGGCGCCCAGAGACTGTTATCCCACTCCACAAAGGGGGAGCCACCACGGACCCTGGGAACTACTGCCCCATTAGCCTGATGAGCCTGGTTTGCAAGGCCATGGAATGTATCATCATGGAACTTCTAAACAAAGACATTGATAATCTCCAAACTTTGGACCCCACCCAGTTCAGGTTTGTAAAAGGCAGATCATGTCTCCTAAACCTGATGGACTTCTTTGAAGCAGTCACCAAAGCCGTAGACAAGGGTACTGTGGTTCACACAGCCTATCTAGATCTTGCCAAGGCTTTCAACACCATCCCCCACTCTGGAATTATAGATAAACTCACTAAACTAGGTATAAATCCCTATGTCACAAGATGGGTTGCCAACTGGCTCACTGACAGAACTCACACTGTGAAAGTAGCAGACTCCAAATCCAACTTCAGACCAGTGACAAGTGGAGTACCACAGGGTTCAGTCCTGGGTCCTCTCCTGTTTGGTATCTACTTCTCTGAAGTACAGGCTAACACAGAAGGTCTTTGGCTAACGATGTTAGCAGATGACTGCAAACTAGGAGCCATAATTGAAACTCCTAATGATGTGCACATCCTACAAAAGGGCCTCACTGAGACAGATGCCTGGTGTCAAAGCCATGGCCTCAAGCTCAGTGCCAAAAAGTGCATTGTCATCTCCTTTGGTAAAAGCTCTGTTCCCATGAACTACAACATAGGCGGTAGTATACTTAACACCAAAAGTGTGATGAGACCTTGGGACACAGGTGGACAGTAGTCTATCCTTTGACAATCACATCGCCAAAGTAGTCAGGAAATCCTTCTGTGTGGCACACCTCATCACAAAAGGTTTTTCATCCAGAAAAAACCCTGCAGCCACGTGGTTTTGGCATCTTTCCAGGCTTGATAGTTGTTGCTGAAGCACCTACCAAGAGGAGAAAATGCTGAGAGAAGAAAGGAACCACTTTTGAGATTTTAAGTATTTTCTTCTGATTTATTTCTTAGAAAAACTGCATTGCCGCCTACTTTTTGGCATTTTCTTGATTGCAAAAGTTGATATATGTGTTACAAACAGCATTTAGAACATACATAGAGCCTGTTTATTGCATTTTTTGTGTTGCACTTAATTTAAAATAGTTTTTTCTTAAAATTGCATTTTACCTGCCTCTGACCTAGCACACAAGTGTTGGGGTCATTTATTGCACTGTTCTGACTAGTTTGCTACTTGTGTGTCTCTGCTATCCTTAAACAAAAAAAAAACCCAAAAAACTTGCTATTTTCCCACTTTCTATAATTTAAAAAAAAGTTCAGTTACAGAGTTGCTGTTCTGAACTATTTGTAAGCGTCTTGGAGGCCAGTGCTTACTTGGGCTAAAGGGAAGTCTCTGTGTTCAGTGGCAGTGGTTAACACTGAGCAGCCTGCCTGTCCCTGTAGGAGTGCTTACTCCCTAGAAACTGTAGTTTTATTGGCCATTTTGGGTCAATTCCAAACTCCTTGATATCTCTCTCTCTTAAAACCCTGCAACTCTTTTTTGCACGGTCTTGCGCACAGAGCAAATTTTCCCTTAGAACTAGAAAAGCCTCACCTCAAGTGCTTCAGATCAACTGCTCTTATTGCAGCACTTGCATAACCCAAATCAGCACTTGTCCAAATCTCCTAGACAGCGCTATTATTTTCCAAATCTCCTAGACAGCACTATTATAATACAGCATAAGACCCTCGATTGTCCGCAAGACAAGTGAAAATTTACTTTTCCAAGCATGTCCAGAGGTCAGCTTCAGGTGTACTCTCCAGTTCATCTGGTGGAATTGGGCATCCTGAGGCAATGTCACAACTGCCTCGTATACCCCTCTCCTCTTACCTTTAGACACAAACACTTGTGAGAGATGCAAATTCACAGCCAGACTGGAGGCTAAGCGCTCTCAAACCATGACTGTAACAGACGGTCAAGAGAAGAAGAGACACACTAGCATCACACCACCAGTCACACATGGATCTACAAAACAAGCACTGGCAAAACATACGCATAAATACACAAAAACATATTCAGAGGCAATAGGTACCAGTCTGAAAAATAAACAGTGCCCTCCAAAGCAGACAAGCAAGCAACCTGCACCTCCAAACACAAGCCAGAAAACAGATAATTCACCTCAGCAGTGTGCCTCACGACAGCCCCTAAGGCAAAACACCATACCCAACACGCTAGTAATAGGAGACTCTATAGTAAGACACACAGATGTTCCACTCACCAGGCTGAACAAGGAGAAGGTTACAGTCAGCTGCCTGTCTGGTGCTAGGATCCGCCACATAACACAGACACTTAGGTCACTCCAGAACAAGTACAAGTATGACGCTGTCATTGTATATGTTGGTGTGAATGATCTAAGACATACCTCCTTGGACTACATGAAGAGACATTGAGAAGCTCTCTGATCATGTAGCCCAAGCTGGTATGACCCTGACCTTGAATAGCATACTACCTTCACCTAGAATGATGCCACAATACAAAGACAAAATGATCAGTTTCAACAAATGGCTAAGCTTCTGGTGTCATTCTAAGGGGATCCAGTGTCTGTCTGCCTGGGATGACATGATAGACAAGCCTCGCTGTTTCGCCAGAGATGGTTTGCACCTGTCACCCCTAGGCTTTCAAATACTGGCCAAGGCTCTTGCTGTCCTCATAGTGCCTTTCTTAGGCAAGGCTCAAAGGACAAACCAACGACCGTAACCAGCACAGGTAACCAAAAACTAAGGGTAATGCTACTCAACGCCAGAAGTCTCGACCTCAAAATGCACTCACTCGAGGCACTCCTCAGTATGGAGAAAATCGATGTTTGTGCAGTGACGGAAACCTGGTTCAAGGCTCCAGAGAACACCCCAGCACTACCAGGTTACAATTCATATCATACCTTCCGGCCTCAGTTACCGGATCACAGTACAAAGGGCGGAGGTGTATCCATATTCATCAAGGATACCCGCATCTCCAGGTTAGTGGTGCAGCATGATGCCCCAGAGATCATCCATGTGCAACTATCAGCAGGCAAAACCACATTTCAAGTTGTAGCCTGTTATAGATCGCCCACCATGTCCCAAGATGCTCACTCAGCATTCTTGAGGCATTGGAAAATATAAAGGTCCTACCCAACACCATAATTTTGGGTGATTTCAACTACCCTGGTATAGACTGGGTGAACTACCAAAGTTCTAACTCCAATGCCCAGCGGTTCATAGAATTTATAAATTCAAATGCCCTTGAACAACTGGTATGTTCTCCCACTAGAGGGGACAATGTATTGGATTTAGTCATCACAAATATAGGCGCCCATTGTACCACACCCGTTATCACTCCCTCTCTGGTCAGATCAGACCACAAACTGATAACCCTAGACATCCTCACCCCTCCACCTCCCACAGTCAAATAAACCATGGTAAAAGACCTTTCCAAAGCAAACTTCAAACTACTTGCGTCAGAAGTGGAAAGCTTCACTATCCCCTTGCAGAAGGATAATGATGTCCAGGATGCAGAATCCTACACCAAGACACTTTATATACATCTTCAGGATTGCATGGACCATGCTATCGCAAATAAAACCAAGACTCCTTCCATAAGCAAGAAGAAACCAGTCTGGTGGACCCCAGCCATAAGCATACTATACAATAAAAAGAGGAGACATACAAAAAAAAGGCCAAATCTCAAGTAGAAAAATCTTCCCTGATCAGCTTTAGTAAGAAATTGAGGGCCCTCATCAAGTCAACTAAAGCCAATTTCAAAAAGAAAGTTGCCAAGGATAACCATAAGGCCTTCTATGGTTACATCAAAAACCTAAATGGCAATGCTCAGGTCTGTTTTGAGCTAGTACAAAATGGAACAAAATACAGTGACCCCACTGACATTGCCAACATCTTGGCTGACAGGTTCAGTGCAAATTTATCCCCCCCCCCCCACCACCACCAACTACAGGGCCTATTACTATTCCAGGGGATTGTGTAACTCCAATTATTACTGATACGTTGGTTAATAAGGCTCTATCTAAAGCTAAAAACACTGCCTCCATGGGACCAGATGGTGTCCCAGGCTGTGTCATACGCGAGCTCCAAAATGAATTAACTCCGCATCTGAATACCCTGTTCAGTCTCAGCCTCTCGACAGGATATGTGCCCATAGAATGACGTACAGCAACGGTGGTTCCGCTGCACAAGGGTAGGCCCACAACCGGCCCTGGGAACTACCGACCCATAAGCCTGACCAGTCGGATCTGTAAGGCAATGAAGCAAATCATTATGGAACTCATAAATGGAGAGATTGGGAACCTCCAAACACTTGACTCCACACAGTTTGGCTTTGTCAGGGGCAGATCATGCCTCCTGAACCTGGTGGACTTCTTTGAGACAGTTACTCAGGCTATAGATAAGGGAAAGGAGGTACACACTGCTTACCCTGACCTTGCTAAAGCTTTTGACACCATTCCCCATTCAGGTATTATTAATAAACTCACCAACCTGGGCATAAACCCTTACGTCACAAGATGGATCGCAAACTGGCTCTCAGACAGATCCCACAAAGTAAGAGTAGTGGGATCTATGTCCGAATCCAGAGCAGTAACGAGCGGTGTGCCTCAGGGCTCTGTCCTGGGGCCCCTCCTGTGTGGCATATACTTCTCAGATGTAAAGGCAAGCACTGAAGGGCTGTGGCTGACCAAGTTTGCGGATGACTGTAAACTGGGTGCTATAATAGAGTCTCCGGCCAACATGGATATCCTCCAAAAGGGCCTTAATGAGACTGATGCATGGTCTCAAGCTAAATGCTAAAAATGCATAGTAATAGTACCCGCGAACTACCACATAGGAGGTAACCCCCTGAAATCTGAAGTAGTAATAAGGGATCTCGGGACCCAAGTAGACAGACAGCTTTCCTTTGATAACCATGTTGCCAAGGTGGTTAGAAATCCTTCTGTGTGACCCATCTGATCACGAAAGGGTTCGTATCAAGATCTAAGGATGTAGTGGTGCCCCTCTACTCTTCCCTCATCAGACCCATTATTGAGTACAATGTACCATTTGGAATGTACCTGGCTAGGCATCTCCAGCAGCTGGAGAGACCACAGAGGTACCTCACTAAGAGGATTACTGGCCTCAAACAGTTGCCCTATGCAGCACGATTGCAAAAACTAAGGCATTTCTCTGTTGCATACCGCTTTCTCAGAGGTGATCTGTGTCTAACATACAGAGCCATGTCCAGCCCAGAACTGTTGAACATGCTCCATCTTAGCAAAACCAAATCCACTTGAGCTACACACTCTAGGGATATAAACCTCAGCACAACAATGAATAGAACATGCTGGAGGAATAGATTCCCTTCGCAAAGACTTCCCTTGCTATGGAACAAGGTCCCGATCTACATAAGACAGAGCCCCTCACTGTCACTCTTCAAGAGGAACCTTGAAGAGTGGATGGGTAACAGAAAGTTTACACATGGGATCATACCAACAGCTCTACTAGATAGGGGCCAAGGGTACTAGCTGCTAGATCAAGGGCCTAGGGAACTATCCAAAGGGGCGGTGAATACCACAAAATGTGGCTGGGCTAATGTATGCCTTCGGGCAGATAGCCCAGCATCTACCTATGAACCTAGGTCATTGTTCCCCTCTACTCATCACTCATTAGACCCATTATAGAGTACAATGCCCCTTTTGGTTTGTACCTCACAAGACATCTATATCAACTGGAAAGGCCACAGAAACACCTCACAAAGAGGATTACTGGCCTCAAACAGATGCCCTACGCAGACCATCTCAAAAAACTCCAGCTTTACTCTTGTCGCATATCGCCTACTCAGAGGTGATCTCTGCATAATATACAAAGCTATGTCAGAGCTGTTGGACATGCTCCACTTACAGAAATCCCAATCCCTCCAGGCAGCATGCTCTAGGGACCTAAACCTTGTCACCACAATAAACAGAACATTCCAGAGGGATAGATTCCTGTCCCAGATACTTCCCATACTCTAGAATAAACTACCTATCTATATCAGACAAAGCTCCTCATTAGCACTCTTCAAGAAAAATCTTGATGATTGGATGGGAAATAGGAAATTCACCCCGGGGATCACCTCTGTGGCTCTGCTCGGCAGTGGCACAGGAAAATAATTTTCTTGGGTGGCAAAAGCCAGGGTACCTTTTTGGCTGGGCTTGTATAGGCCCCAGGGCCGATAGCTTAGTACCTACCTATGAACCTATTAAAACTTGCAGGAGCTCTCAGCCCTGCCAGTTAAAAAGTGCCAACAAGCCTTTATGCATCTCCAAATTTTCTTGGACTCTTGTCTGTTATTTCCAGTACCATAAACCCTTAGGCACTTGCCTATCTTTGATGGATTTGAAAAAAATAGACATTTTCTGGCGGATGCTTTCAGAATTTGATGTTTCTATTCGAAGTTATCCAAGGACTCGCCAAATGAAGAAAACATCTTGGGAAAATTTAAGAAAATCATCCATTCTTTTCCAAAACTGTTCATTAATGCAGCTAGACTTTCTTGTAGTATTGTCCATGTTATGCATTCTTCTTAAATAATCATTCAAACTCATCAGGAATCCGGTCATTACCCAACCGAAAGGAAAGAGGCTGCCCTAGTGGTGGAAAATCGACATCTATACCTTGAGTGGAAAATAAATTCTGTGAAGCATTCTGAATACTCTCCACTGGTAGATGCAAAATTTGCTGGGTAAGCAAACACAACAGTTGGGTTAAATTACCCATATTTTGTCCTAGTTCCTGTGATAACATTCCTGCAGCCAATGTGGATGAGCTGCTTCGTGGCATAGATGACTTACCGACTCCACATATAAGTTTAACTCACTAACAACCAAACACCAAACCGAGCTACATAGGAAATGGCTGCCACAAGTCTGTAATGACTAAAGCTACAACAAAGGGGGATGGGAAGGATGCTGTTATAGTGGAGAGTGGCAAAAGAAGAAAGCCAGAAGTAGCAAGTCAAGAAGCCTTAGTGTGACTTTACATAAAACACTTGTATGTAAAATTAAGCTACATGTGTTTTTATATTCTTTAATAGTTCAGCTTTCCAAGTAATGAATTCAGGCATGTAGTATGGGGCTGCTATTGTTTACATAACTGCATAATAACTTTTCCGATTAAGTAGAAATAGTTTGTTCTCTTCACGTTTGCTTTGTTTTGTATGCCTGTTTGGTTTGTTATATTCATCTTGAATTTTATCAATTCAAAGTTTTGCCTTTTATTATTGGAGGTCTACTTCACTGACATTCTGCAGAGGCTGTTCTCTAGCCAGAGAGCTGTTTAGGTAGGACAGACAGGAAAGATTTATAGAAAAATTAAGTGGTGTAAATGATGGTAATTCTTTGGCCAGTTAACAAAGTTTGTAGAATTTAAGTATTTGTTTGACATTTGGTTATATCCAAGATCCATGTGACAGTTAAAAAAAATGTTAATTTCACTTGTATGTTTTTATTCATTATAATTTTAAGTACCTGACATGAAGTCATTATTTTCAACTTAAAGATAAGTCGTATTTGGATATGTACGATGTAAGTTGGTTAGATTTTGTCATTTGAATAGCTTAGTAATTCTTCACTGCTTTAGAGGCGAGGGTCTTAGTACTGTTGTTTTAGTGATGTGCTAAAAGAACATTTTGAATGAGTTGATATCCTAAACTTCTGAGACATTTGGTATGAGCTGGCAAGAATGTAAGGTGTGGAGTAGAGTACACAGCAAAAAAATATAACAAGAAACAGCTATTCCATTTTTGCTTTTAAGTGAAATAATTAAAAAAAATGGGTTTGGGTTTAGTGACTCTGAGATTCTGGCCATAAGCCCTAAGATTTGCCTAAATGGCCCTGAGAAGTCCCAGGACCGATCACTCTTCTTCTTTCTTATAAGTAAAGTACAAAATCATGTGGCAACATGTCTGTCTCATCTTGTAATGAAGGAGCACTGTATACCAGTCATTGCTTTCATCGCAAGATATTGTCAATTCTTGAGGTGCATTGTGAAACATAAGAGTACCTAATTTTCTTAAAGCGTGGCAGCATCTTGTGAATTTTGTCTAAATGGGCAAGTCATTTTATAAGGTGGACTCAGAATGTTGAAAAATACAGATTTTTAGTTGTGGTGGTATTTGGAATGTTATCACTGCAAAACACCAGGAGCTTTTGGGATACTTATCTGTTTTATTATTACTTTTTTTTTTTTTTTTGCTGTTGTGTGACCCAGAAATAAATGATGGATTTGAAGGTCACTTTATACTAACTGTCTGTACATACAAATACTTTTTTCCAGAAATATTTTATTTATTTATTTATTTTACATTTGTTGACCGGGATAATCCGACTGGATACATGTCCATTTTCAGCGGAGGCCCGGGGAGAAAAGCTCCACATTGAGAGTTAGTTATATACATGAGAATTACATTGTTACATAATAATACAATTGGTTATATTAAAAAACAAGAGAGGAGCAAAAAAGTTTTTTTTTTTTTTTTTTTTTTTACACAACTGGAGTCGCAGGTCGCAAAGTCATACAGTGGAAGTAATCAATACAAGCAGAACAGATGTTAATATAAATTTTTCGATTGGCCCCTTAGAGAGGTGTAAAGGTAATAGTAGGTAAAGAGGGTTTAGATTACAAGGTGGATGGATCAGGAACAAAAGGCGGTCACAGCATACTACCAGAGGAATATGTAGAGAGAAGAGGAAAGATAGTTCAGCTACATAGAAGGGGATTAGTCAGGATATGAGCATTGGCATAGCCAGTGGGACTTGAAATATTGGATTAGACTTTTTTTAAAGTGGGATAGGGAGGTAATGTTGGTGATACTAGAAGGGAGTTCCATATTTTGGCAGTGCCGTTGGCAAATAGAGCATCACCTCCTAAGTTATAGGATCTTACTTTTTGAATAAGTGGCATGTTAGAGGAACGTAGGCTGTTTAGATTGGTATATGGTATGACTAGGTTCTTTAGTGCTGGAGATTTATCCGGATATTTGAGTATTTTAAATGCTTCGATAAGTTGGGTTTGCTGAAGGAGGTTTGGAAGTTCTATCCATCCCAGGTGTTTTAGGTTATTACAGTGATGGGTTCTATGTATGCACCAGTAGCAAATCTGGCAATGTGATTATAAGAACATGAGAGTTTATTTAGCTCGGTTTTGTTAAGCTTGGTGAGCACAGGGGATGCATAAAGAAGTGTAGAGAGCAAATGTGTGCGGGCAATGGTCACTTTTGTCATTGGAGTTAAAGGATTTGATTCTATATAGTGACCCTAATTTCTTATTCACGGTTTTAATAGTAAGATTAATATGCGTATCAAACTTGAGTTTATTGTCAATGGTAACTCCTAATAGTTTAGTATAGGGGTCTGGAGTGATAATCATCCCATTGTTTGATTGTATGGTAAAGGCAGTGTTGGGGAGTTTATGGGTTGGATGGAAGAGTAGTACTTTGGTCTTTTTTGGATTAATGATTAGCTGTCGTCCTGATAGCCAGTTTTCTAAATCTGTAAAGCAGGATTGAGTTTTGGCTAGAATTTTATCTAGAGATGTGTCCGAACATACTAATGTCGAATCATCGGCATATTGTATACAGGTTGCTTCGGGGATGGCTTTATGCAGGTCATTGATAAAGACTGAAAAAAGAAGTGGTCCTAGTATGGACCCTTGAGGAACTCCAATGGTATTAGGTAGGAGATTGGAGAGTTTATTGTGCCAGAGTACTGCTTGTTTCCTACCCGAGAGATAGGCATGGAACCAGCTCAATGTTAGGTTGTCTAGGTGGAGATTCTTTAGAGTATTATGAAGTAGTTGGTGGTTAACCATGTCAAAGGCTTTTGAGAGATCCAGAAAGAGAGCAGATGATATTTTTTTTGTTGTTGCGGTTTTGATTTATGGTATCCGTAAAACAGAGTAGGGCAGTAGTTGTGCTGTGGCTGGGTCTGAAACCATGTTGTGAACTGGTCAGTAATTTGTTCTGGGTAAGATAGTGAAGTAGTTGCTTGTGTATGCATTGTGTATGCATTTTTCCATGGAAACAAGAATTCTGTTTTTCTTAGTGGATACAAACTTTGACAATATATTTGCAGCTGTTTAGGCAGGTAGCAGTTTATTAGGTGGCTCCATCATCTTTCAAATAAAAAAAAACAAAAAACAAAGGTAAGCAACTTGGTAAAGTGGGATGTGCTTTTGTTTGGATCCATCATCTTTCAGTCATTTCCTATATAAATATATATATATATATATATATATATATATAGATATATATAGATATATATACACACACACACACACACACACATATATATATATATATATATATATATATATATATATATATATATATATATATATATATATGTATATATATATTGGTTCTTCTCTTGTTCCATTGCCATGTGTGCCAGTGAATAACTTGCAATTCACAGAATTTTGGCAACAGCAATTTTTTTGGTTTTGTTTTCATTCTATTTTTTTCAGATTTATTGTTCTTAAAACTTACAAAGAGTCTGGCTTAAGCAATAATTCTAAAGTAAACTATCTACCTTTTTTTCTAATTTTGCTGCCTTTCTTTGGTCAACAGTTAAGTAGACTCACCCCTTTCATATGCAAAGCAGTATTTTATCCTTTTTTCTTTCATCTCTTTATAATAAGCAGTATTTAGCTTATCCAAAACACAAAATGAACCAGTGATACTCGACCAATTCCAAACAAGATGCAAAACTCGATTCACTGGTAAAAGAACGGTGTCAGGACCCACAAAGTCACACCAAGGATGGGTCAAAGAACACACTTCCTTTAATATTAACTTCTGGTTTTTAATATTAACTTCTGGTTGAGCGCTTTCATCTACATACAGTAGACTTCTTCGGGGCACCATGTCCTAATACATTACTGTTTAAATCATAACAGCCTTCCAATCACATCCCAACATCAATTAACCTCATTAGTGTTCAAAAATTTTAAAATCAATTAACCGTACAGATGAACTTGATAAGTAAAATTTAAAGTTAAAACCTATTTAAATCACATAAGTAAAATTTCATATGATGAAATGTATAAATAAATACACTAATACAATATACAATTATAAAAAATATGTAAAAATGTATGTAACAGTACATAAAAATGTATATGCAAACAAAATATTTAAAATAATAAATCTCAAATGGAAACGGTAATAAAATATCTGTAATACCTAACTAAACATATATTTCTGTATTGCAGAAAATAGCTGTGTTGTTTGTAATATATGAATAATATATTTTTAAAAAGTTAAAAATTATTTTTTTATATATAAAAGGAAAAGAACCAGATCAGGAACATAATAAGGGTTTGGTGGAAATATATTCATTTAATCCAGGGGGAGGGTAACTGCATTCAATAAAATTTGCCATTTTACTTCCCTCTCCCCCAGCTTGGCTTTCACATTTGCCCCTCTGGGGTTAATCCCAACACATTCTAATTTGGCAAATTCAGAAGTATCACAGGTATTACTGGTTTCCAAATGTCTGTATAAAGCATTATCTGTATCTTTTTTTATTATACAGTACAAATGGTCATAAATACGGTTCCTCAGTTGTCTATCTGTTTTTCCTACATAAAAACTGGAACAATTAGTGCAGGTAGCAAGATACACCACATGTTGGGTCTGGCAAGTTCTCTTCTTAAACCTGATCAATGTTTTGTTGGTGTTGCCAAGGTTGAGGGTAAGAGCTTCCCTTACTGCATGGCACTGATTACAGTGTCCACATTTGCTTGTACCCTCTAGCCTGTTCTTTCCTTTCTCCCTATGAGTAACACTGATTTGTATTTTTGTTTTAAGATTTGGTCCCGTTTTATACACAAAATGGGGTACGTCCCCTAGTTTGTGTACTCCATCTTCACACCTCAAAATATTCCAATTCCTCTGTATAATATTCTTCACTTCCTTAACAGAGGGATTGTATTGTAATATACATGCTCTATTGAATTTTAGTCTTATCCACAACTAGTATATTAATGGGTCCATTAATAGTGTCCTTGCCAGCACCCAACAGGGGCTTGTACTTTTTCCCGCACTCGCTTTTAACATACTCTGTAATGTCTTTAATAAGCTCATTGGGATATCCCCTCTCTCTGAACATACTTCCAATATTTTCAATCTCTGTTACCATCTCCATATCATCTGAAGTCATTCTAGCAGCTCTTATACACTGTCCTTTAATAATGCTTCTCTTTTGACTTCTGGGATGGTTACTAGAGAACTCTGAATTACTGAAGCTCTCCTTTAGTATATTTTAGATTGAAACCCTCCTGTTGTAGAATAAACATAAGTGTCTAGATAAGGGATTCCAATATTATTAAAATTGTATGTGAATTTTAGGTATATGCCGGACTTGTAAAGATATTCCACAAAGTTAACTATGTCATCCATGGTACCAGTCCACAAAATAAATATATCATCCAAAAATCTAACATAACAGCTAATGAACTGGTACCACACATTGTTTTTAAAAATATATTCATCCTCCCAATCTAATAGGACAAGGTTCGCATACATGGGGGGCACAAGTTGCCCCCATGGCAACCCCCCGAACCTGTTTATAGTGTTCTCCTTCATAGTATATATAGTTGTTGTCCAACACTATACCCATGAATTCTTCTAATAGACTTACTTTGTTCCAGTCAAATTGTGTATACTGTTGATAAATCTATTCATGCCATCCTCTTTAGAGAATAATTCAACTACATCAGTAGTCAAAAAGAACTGTATTTATGACCATTTGTATTGTATAAGAAAAAAAGATACAAATGCTTTATACAGACATTTGGAAACCAGTACTACTTGTGATACTTTTAAATTTGCCATGTTAGAATGTGTTAGGATTAACCCCAGAGGGGGAAATGTGAAAGCCAAACTGGAGAAGAGAGAAGTAAAATGGCAAATTTTATTGAATGCAGCTACCCCCTTGGATTAAACAAATGCATTTCCACCAAACCCTTATGTTCCTGATCTGATTCTTTTCCTTATATATATAGAAAAAGAAGTTTTAACTTTTTAAAAATATATTATTCATATATTACAAATAACATAGCTATTTTCTACAATTCAGAAATATATGTTTAGTTAGGTAATATAGATATTTTATTACTGTTTCCCATTGAGATTTATTTTTTTTACTTTTTTGTTTGCATATACATTTTTATGTATTGTTATAAATTTTTGCAGATTTTTTATAATTGTATATTGTATTAGTGTATTTATTTATACATTTCATCATATAAAATTTTACTTGTGTGATTTAAATAGGTTTTAACTTTAAATTTTACTTATCAAGTTCATCTGTACAGTTAATTGATATTAGAATTTTTGAACACTAATGAGGTTAATTAATGCTGGGATGTGATTGGAAGGCTGTCACTATTTAAACAGTAATGTATTAGGACATGGTGTTAGTCTGCTGTATGTAGATGAAAGTGCTCAACCAGAAGTTAATATTAAAAATGAGAAGTTAATATTAAAGGAAGTGTGTTCTTTGACCCAGCCTTGGTGTGACTTTGTGGGACCTGACACCGTTCTTTTACCAATGAATCGAGTTTTGCATCTTGTTCAGAATTTAGCTTAAAAATGTCACAAAGAACTGAAAGATGTGGGTTAATTTCAGTTCCGCATATAGCTACTTCCTCAGCATTTGCATCTTTGTCCACACATGGAACAGAAGAAAGTCCGATCAATCTCAACAGTTTTACTTTACTGATTTGCATTACACTCCGGCGTTTGCACTTCAGAGCTGCATATAGCCAGTTGTATTTTTGGCATGGTCATCCTCCTAATTCCCATATGCTGGAAAGATGCCTCTAAGCAGCTGTTAAATATGACTTTCATCTGTCCGTTTAGTTCTGATTTTGTTTAAAGTTCGAATCATGTCAAGTATCCCCAACATTTACATGCCAGCATTTATTTCACCATTCTCTTTGGTTCTGCTATATAGCTGTTAATGTGGTAAAGGTTTACTCCAGCCTTCTTTAGTGATGCAATCTTAACTTTTTCCTACTTGGTATTTCTGTTTTCTAGTACTGCTTTCATTAGGTCTTTGTCAGTGCATTAATAAATGGGAATGCACTTTGTTTCAATGCTGAACGATATAAACAATCTGTCAGACAACCTGCCCCCACCCCCCTTGATGGGAACCACTTGAACAAAATGTTCCCCAAAGAATTAGTGTTTGAAATTCTGGCAAAAACATAAAATTACCAGGGGTGTATAAATAAAAAGACACATTTAAATAAATCTATTTTATTGATTTGGTCTGTTCATATATTTGGTTGAGACTGCTAGGAGAAATCTGTTTACTTCATTGCTCCTGAAAGGTTTATTAGAAATGTGTTGTTTTAAGCCATGACTAAAGTTAAACATGGCAGGTCTATTTAACTAGTTTTTCATTATGCAGTTTCACTTGTGACAAAAATATTGTCAGAAAGCGGTAGATTGACAAGTATGATTTGAAGAGACTGACTTTTCGAGACAATACCCCCAGGAAGATCTGAACTACTGTAATTGAGATGGGAATTGATGACAGCACAAAGTAGTTTATGCAGAAGAGAGGTCCATGTGACCAGCATTACAGAGCTGTTAATATTCCTGGCTGAAGAACATAGATTGGTTATGATGATGCTTGACTGTTTTTTTTTTTAATTGATAAAGAATCATCTAAGTTTCTTCTGAGACTAATACAAGGGAGATATCAAGGAGAATGAGGGGTAATTCAATTGTAGGGAACCACTATTTTGAGAAAAGAACAAGCTGGAAAACACAAGCATTTGAGTCAATAGTTACTTGTGCCAAGCAAGAGAATGTATTAAGGTAGAATGGTTCAAGTAGTTGAAAGTATGCTTTATATCGAAATTTATTTTACATCTGTATCTATCTGTTTATATATATATATATATATATATCTGCGCACACACATACCAGACGTGTTTGTGCAAAATGCATGTAATATGTAGGTGTATGTATGATGTGCATAAAATAAATGCATAATGCATGCGTATGTCTATATCCATCCATCATAACCCGCTTTTTTCATTTTGCACATGGGATTGGTGATATCATAGGTAGGTACTAGGCTATCGGCCCAAGGGCCTAAGCAAGCTTAGCCAACAATGTTACCTGGCTTATACCACCCAAGAAAGTTATTTTCCTGTGCCACTGTCGAACAGAGCCACAGAAGTGATCCCTGGGGTGTATTTCCTATTTCCCATTCACTCATCAAGATTTTCTTAGAGTGCTAATGAGGAACTTTGCTTGTCATGGATGGGTAGCTTGTTCCAGAGTATGGGAAGTCTCTGGGACAGGAATCTATCCCTACAGCATGTCCTGTTTATTGTGGTGACAAGGTTTAGGTCCCTAGAGCATGTAGCTCTGAGGGATTGGGATTTTTTTAGGTGCAGCATGTCCAACAGCTCTGGGTTTGACATAGCTTTATATGTTAGGCAGAGATCACCTTGGAGTAGGCGATATGTTACGGAGTAAAGCTGGAGTTTTTGGAGACAGTCAGTGTAGGGCATATGTTTGAGGCCAGTAATCCTCTTTGTGAGGTACTTCTGTGGCCTTTCCAGTTACTGCAGATGTCTTGTGAGGTACATTCCACAAGGGGCGCTGTACTCTATAGTGGGTCTAATGAGTGTCGAGTAGAGGGGAACAATTACCTCTTTTTTCCTGGATGAGAACCCTTTTGTGATTAGGTGTGCCACGTAGAAGGATTTCCTAACTACTGTGGTGGTGTTTATCAAAGGAGAGACTACTGTCCACCTGGGTCCCAAGGTCTCTTATCACACATTCGGCATTAAGTAGACTGCTGCCTATGTAATAATTCATGGGTACAGTGTTTTTACCAAAGGGGATGACAGTGCACTTTTTGGCATTGAGCTTGAGGCCTTGGCTCTGACACCAGGCATCTGTCTCATTGAGGCCCTTCTGTAGGATGTCCACATCATTTGGGGACTCTACTATGGCTCCTAGTTTGCAGTCATCTGTGAACTTGGTTACCAAAGGCCTTCTGTGTTAGCCTGTACTTTACAGAAGTAGATACCAAACAGGAGAGGTCCCAGGACTGAACCTCATTGTACTCCACTTGTCACTGGTTTGAAGTCATATTTGGAGTATGCAATTTTTACAGTGTGGGTTTTGCCAGTGAGACAGTTGGCAACCCATCTTGTGATGTAAAGATTTATACCTAGTTTAGTGAGTTTATCTAAAATTCCAGAATGGGGGATGGTGTCCGAAAGCCTTGGCGAGGTCAAGATAGGCTGTGTGAACCATCTTACCCTCGTCTACAGCTTTGGTCACTGCCTCAAAGAAGTCGATCAGGTTCAAGAGGCATGATCTTCCTTTCACAAACCTGAACTGTGTGGGGTCCAGAGTTTGGAGGTTACTAATATCTTTGTGTTTCATGATGATACGTTCCATGGCCTTACAGACCAGGCTCATCAGGCTAATAAGGCAATAGTTCCCTGTTTCATTGGTGGCTCCCCCTTTGTGGAGTGGGATAACTTTTGCTGTGCGCCATTCAGTGGGCACAAAGCCTGATGGGAGGTTATGATTGAACATCGTGCTTAGGTGGGGAAGCTAGTTCGTTCTGAAGTTTGTGTAAAATGCAGCCTGGGATGTTGTCCGGTCCCATGGATGCCGTATTTTTGGGTTTAGAGAGTGCAGCTTTTACCTGCATAATTGTGATTACAGGGACTTTGCATTCTTCCTGTATATATATGGGCCCTTTAGGGGGTGAGAGGGGGATAAAGTTAGCACTGAACCTATCCATCAGGATGTTGGCAATGTCAGTTGGTTCTGTAATTTTCGTGCCATTATGCTGTAACTCAGAGCAGATCTGGGTGTTGCCATTGAGATTCCTGACATAGCTATAGAATGTTTTCGTAGCTAGCTTTGAAGGATCTTATAAGAGATCTTAGCTTCTTACTGCGGCTGACCAGGGAGCTCCTCCACTCATGGGATTTTACTCTCTTTTTGCAACAGATTCTTCCTTCTGTTGTAGATTTTATGGCAGGGGACCACCGGATTGGCTTCTTTTTTTTCTAGGATAGCACTTTCCATGCACTCGTGTAAGTGCTTAGAGTGCATTTGTGTAGGATTCAGCAGTCATAACTGTATTGTCCATCTGCATGATTGTCATGAAGTTTGCCACTTCTGTCTTAAGAAGCATGAAGTTGGCTTTGGAGAAATATTTTACCTTGGTTTCCTTAATGAGGGGTGGGGGTGGGATGTGGATATCTAGGGTGATTAGCTTATGTTCAGATCTGACCAATGAGGAGTTGACTTCAGGTGGTGAAAACCAATCACTCATGTTGGTAATGACTAGGTCTAGGATGTTGTTGTCCCTGTTGGGGGTGTGGTTAAGTTTATCCAGGGCATTGGAATTTATGAATTCCAGAAAGCATTGAGTGAAGGAGTTGGTACACGAGTAGTTTTCCCAGTTAATGGTGGGGTAGTTGAAATCACCCATTATTAGGGTGTTTGGTTGAACCCTAATATTTTCCAGTATATAAAGAAAAGAGGAGTTGGAATCCTGGGGCATGGTGGGGGATCTGTAACAAGCTACAATTTGGATTGCAGTTTTGTCCAGAGTTAGTTGCACTTGGATAACATCGGATGCATTATGCTGAGCAACTAGCCTGGAGGTGTGGATATCCTTAATGAATATGGACACACCTCTGCCTTTGGTGTTCCAGTCCAGGTTCGATGGCCGAAAAGTGTGGTATGAGTTATAGTCTGGTAATGCAGGGGTACACTCTGGAGCCTTGAACCAGGTCTCAGTCACTGCACAGATATCGATGTTCTCCATTTTAAGGAGTGCCTTGAGGGAGTGCATTTTGAGATTTAGACTTCTAGCATTGAGTTGCATTACCCTCAGTTTTTTCTTAACTGTTACGGTGGTGAATTTGTCATTTGAACCTTTCCTAAAAAAGGCACTGTAGGGGTGGCAAGAGCCTTTGCCAGTATCCAGAATCCCAGGGGTGACAGGTGCAGGCCATCTCTGGCAAAGCATCGTGGTCTGTCTACCATGTTGTCCCAGGCAGACAGATACTGGATCCCCTTAGAATGACACCAGAAGCTCAGCCAATTGTTGAAGTCAGTCATTTTGTCCTTGTACTGCGGTATCATTCTGGGCGATGGCAGGATGCTACTCAGGGCTAGGGTCATACCTGCCTGTGCTACAAGGTCAGAGAGCTCTTCCGTATCTCTTTTCATGTAGTCCAGGGAGGTATGTCTCAGGCCGTTCACACCAACATGGATGATGACAGAGTCATATTTGTACTTGTGGAGTGACCTGAGTGCATGGGTTATGTGGCAGATCCTGGCACCTGACAAGGCAGCTCACAAGTAACCTTCTCCTTGTTTAGCCTGGTGAGTGGGACATCAGTGTGCCTGACTATAGAGTCACCTATGAGTAGTGTATTGGGTACATTGTTTTGCCTTATGGGCTATGGCTGAGTGGCACACTTGAGTCTGTGGGTTGTGTGTCATTTGGGTGGTGTTGGGGGGTAGAGATTGATTGTGTTTCTGCTTTAGATGTCTCTGTTGCTTGAGCAGATTTTTATTTCAAGCCTCCGCAAATGTTTTTGTGTTACTATGTGTGGATTTTGGTGGTGTAGGTTTAGTGGGACTATGTGATAAGTGTGGTGTGGTGCAAGTGTTTACCTTCTCCTCTTGACTGTCAAGTTCAGTCTTTGATGGAGAGAGCTTTACCTCCAGTTTGGCTAGATAAGTGCATCTATCACAAGTTGTAGTGTTTGGTGGTAGGAAAGAAGGTTGTCTGTGTACATGAGGCAATTGCTATATTACCCCAAGATGCCCAGATTCATCAGATAGACAGGAGAGAACACTGGGAGCTGACCCTTCAGCATGCCTGAATAAAAAACTGTTTTCCTCTAGACAAGTGAGGAAAGTGAGTACAAGAGCTGTTTTTCTCTAAGCAAGTGAGGAAAGTAAGTACAAATCCTCTAGGTAATGAGGAATGATAAGTGCTGTAGTCATTTGTAGCTTATTTAGTGCTTACAAGAAGTTCTGAACAAGTGCTGAGCATGAATAAGCAAATTCAAGTGTTAAAACCAAGAATCTGTATCTGATGTCGACTAGTTACAGGAAAGAAACAAGTGCAAATGAGACTTTTAAATCAGAAAGTTGAGAGATGGAAAAATTGCCCTAATGGCCAATAACTACAATTTCTGGGCCAGAAACCACTCCTTATGTGGTAGATAGGTTACCTAGTGCTTACCACCCCCACTGATAAGCTAGAAGGCTTCCCTGCAACACAGGAAGGCTTGAGGGCTCAGGAGCTTACAAAACAGCCCTGGATACAGCAAATCTGTACTTGGACTTGACTAGTTAGAGGACAGGGTGGAAACAAGTGCAAATGCGGGCTTTTGAATCAAAGCTGAAAGAGATGGAAAAACTGCCCAAATGGCCAATAACTACAATTTCTGGGCCAGAACCACTTCTTATGTGGTAGATAGGTTACGTAGTGCTTACCACTCCCACTGATAAGCTAAAAGGCTTCCCTCTAACACAGAAAGGCTTGGGGGGCTCAGGAGCTTACAAACAATCCTGGATACAGCAAATCTGTATTTGGACTAGACTAGTTAAAGGAAGGGGAACAAGTGCAAATACGGAATCAGGAAGTTCAGAGAGATGCAAATATGGATTCTATCTGTGAGCCAGTTAGCAACCATTTAATGATATAAGGATTGATACCTAGCTGGGTGAGTTTGTCAATGATGCCTGAGTGGGGGGGATAGTGTCAAAAACCTTGGCTTAATTCTAGGTAGGCTGTACGCCCAGATTTCTCCTCATCCAGGGCCTTGATGACTGTCTCGAAGAAGTCCACCAGGTTTAACAGGCATGATTTCTCTTTGACAAATCCAAACTGAGTAGGGTCAAGTGTTTTGACATTACCTATGTCTTTCTTGATAAGGCTCATGATGATTCGCTCCATGGCCTTGCAGATAAGCCTAGTCAGGCTAATAAGTCTATAGTTCCTGGGGTTAGTGGAAGCACCACCTTTGTGCAAAGGGGTAACTGTGGCCATTTTCCATTCAGATGGGAAGAAGTCAGTGCTTAGATTTTGATTGAAAAGAGTACCTGATGGTGTTGCTAATTCTTGTTGGAGCCAATGTAGGATGCAGCCTGGGATGTTATCGGGTCCCATACATGCTGTGTTTCTGGCCTTACAGAGGGCATTTATGACCCGCTCTTTAGAGATGCAAGGTAGGGGGCAGGTGGTAGGGATGTCCTGGGGTACGTGTGGCAGTGACAGGCGAGTGAAGTTTTCACAGAGCCTGTTGGCTAATAGGTTAGCTATGGCCACAGGCTCAGTATATGTGGTATCATTAACTACTAGTTCGGCACATATCTGGGCCATTCCTTTTAAGTTAAGGATGTAACTAAAGAATGCCTTATGGCAGTTCTTAGTTGAGGAAGCTAATTTGGATTCATGGTTTGCTTTGGAGGGCTTCATAAGAAGTTTCATTTGCTTGTTTAAGCTGAGGAGGGAGTGTTTCCAGGTTAGGGCTAACCCCCACTTACTCTTAGACAGCAATTCCTTCCTCTTATTGTAAAACCCATTAATGGCAGTGGTCTGTCAGGCAGGTTTGCTCTTATTTGAGGAGCTTGTTTTGGTCCAATCAGGTACAGCTGAGTCAATGTAGTTAAACAGATGTTTGTATAAAGCATTGGTGTAGAACTTTGCATAGCTGCCAGTTCCATCTGAGGGGGGAGGTGCACTGAAGCTGTTTATATCCTCCTGTAAGAGGCTATAATCTGGTTTGGAGAAGTTTATATATATATATATATATATATATATATATATATATATATATATATATATATATATACATATCTAGAGTAGTTGCTGCTGGGGGGAGGCTCAGGTGTGATAGTTATTTCGAATTAGACTGATTTGTGGTCAGATCTCAGCAGGGAAGACCTCACAGTGGGGGTGCTACAGTGGTTTTCATATTGGTAAGCGCCAGAGCTATGATGTTGGCACCCCTTGTGGGGGTGTCAACCAGCTGGTCCAGGGCACTGGAGTTAATGAAGTAAAGGAACGTTTGGGCAAGTGAGTTTGAGCATGAGTAATTTACCCAGTCAGTGAATGGGTAGGTAGTCACCCAGAACCATGGTATAGCACAAGCAAAAACAAACTAAAAATCCACGAAAACAGGTAGAGGGAAGCAAGGCAGCAAACACCAACAGATGAGTTAATCTTCTTTAATACAGATAAAATGTGAAGCGCTTTTCATTTAAGACTGTGCTCAAACTTCTTCAGACAAACTGATTACACAAATCACAAGTATATATATACTAATTAAGGTGAGCTGCTCACACAAGCACTACATCAATTAAGCAATTAAAAACTGCACCAAGGTAATAAAGCAGTTAAAGGCATATAAAACAAAACTGCCTAAATGCTCTTAATACATGTTTGTACTTAAAACCACCTTCAACTGTTGCAAAATAAAATAAAAATATAACCATCCAACATGTTGATTAAATAACCTACTGAGGATAGATACATATATATATATATATATATATATATATATATATATATATATATCAACTAATGTATACTACAAAAAATATATAATATAAAAAATATAAAAAATGTGAAAAGTATATATGTGTGTGTGTATATATATATATATATATATATATATATATATATATATATATATATATGCATCTTGTCTTGATAAACTTTTAAGTTTTAAAACATTGACAATAGAACAGCATTCATTGGTCCTGGGGTATTATACGCATTTAATCTAGCTTGCCACATAAGTTCTAATTCTTCCAGTTTTAATGGAGTAGGGCCTCCCCTAGGATCTTCGTGAATCTGATCTATTATCATAAATTTAAATTTATGGTCCGGGTTGAGACTGACAACTTAGCCAGAGCATTGTCGAGTTTATTCTTCTGAATTGCATAAATATGTTCATACAAACGGTCACGGAGACGTCTCTCCGTTTTCCCTATGTAGAACGATAAACAATTCTGGCATTGCAATTCACTCGACATTTCAAAAAGTATTAATGGTTGTGAATAATGAATCTATTAGATTCACTAACATATTGGCAGTAGTTACAAGACTGACACTTAAACATACCCGGTGTTTTTGGGTATGTGCGTTGGCATTGCTCGAGAAGGGACTTTAAATTTTTTGCCCTTCTATACGTGACCACTGGTCTATCGCCAACTTTATTGAAAATACTGAAATCACTTTTAAAGATAGCCCAATTTTTACATAAAATTTCATAACAAGACTTACTATTCATACTGAAAGTAGTGATACATGATAGAACATGACCCGTAGGTTCACATGGTGTATTAATGTCATCTATTGAAACATTAACCGCACTACTATTCTGTACCACTTCTGCATTCGTAGAATTAATATTTAATAAAGGTTTAAATAACTGCCTATTCCGTTTGGACCCCACTTCTTCTATAATTCATTAATCAGATTCTCAGGATAGCCTCGGTGGATGAACATATTTTTTAATAAACGACATTCTTCAATGAAGTCTGCATCAAGAGTTGACATGCGGGCTGCTCTGACTAACTGGCCCTTAACTACAGCTCGCTTCTGGTGCGGAGGATGACAGCTAGAATAATGCAAAAACCCATTAGAATATGTGCTTTTTCTATGTATCTTAGCTGTATACGTCTGAAGTGAAGAATTTTTAGTTAATAAAATGTCAAGGTACGCTATAGAATCCATACTAAAAGAAGATGTAAACTTTAGGAAGTCTGTGGTGCTGTTGAAATAGTCGACTACCATTTCACTAATGGCTCTGTCACCTTTAAGTAAAATAAAAATGTCATCAAGGTGTAACGTGTATAGAAAATGAACACATCTTTGTAATCGGAATTAGATAAAACAAAAGAGTTTTCCCAATGAGCCATTACCATATTGGCTATACTAGCACCACAGGGAGAGCCCATTGCTACCCCAACCTTTTGCAGATAAAATTCATTATTAAACATGAAAAAGTTATTGTTAAGAACAATATCCAAAAGTTCTTCAACTACGTCAAATTCTATTCTGGTACACCTTTTTACTCTTAAATCCAGCCTGATCCAGTCATTAATTATTTCATGTGGGATACAAGTGTACAAATCTTTGACATCTATAGTTAAAAAATTGTTGGATGTCAAATGGTAACTCATTGATTCTCTCCAAAAAAAGACCATGAGTCTTTACAAATTTGTACATCATTAACTAAAAATTTTTGCAAGACTACATCTATAACTTTAGCACATGCATACATAGGTGAACCTCTGCTGTCAACTAAAGGACGCATGGGAGGGTCCAAAACGTCTTTATGGATTTTAGGAATACCAAAAAGACTTGGAAATCTAGGATAAGTGGTCAGCATGTAGTTAAACATTTTCTGGTCAATTCTCCTGTCAATAAACAATTTTTTAATTGCTTAATTGATGTAGTGCTTGTGTGAGCAGCTCACCTAATTGGTATATATACTTGTGATTTGTGTAATCAGTTTGTCTGAAGAAGTTTGAGCACAGTCTCAAACGAAAAGTGCTTCACATTTTATCTGTATTAAAGAAGATTAACTTTCATCTGTTGGTGTTTGTTGCCTTGCTTCCCTCTACCCAGAACCATGGTGTTTGGATATATCTTGATAGACTCAAGTAGATCCAAATAGGGAGTGTGGCATTCCTGATTCATGGAGGGGGTCCTCTAGCTGCCAGTGACTTGAATAGGTGTCCTACCAACAGTTAATTGCACCTGAAATATCTCCAGGGAATCTGGTGGCTGTGTTGCTAGTTTTAGTACTGCAATAGATAGTACCATCACAAGGAATACCCCACATTGCAGATCACAGGGAACCCTGGATAACTGAGTAGTTGGATGATGGATATAATTTAAATGCTCACCCATTTTCTTTTTCCTCTCTGTTCTTAATGGCGACATATATACAATACTTCTGAGTATAGACAGTAAAAATTTACCTGTATTTTAAGCACTACTTCTGATATAATTTTTGATTTTACTGTCAAGAAAAGAGATTTAAAGAGGAGACTAGTAAGTGGTAATGTCTCTCTCCCCCCCTTCATGTTTCAGAATACTGATAATTTCTCAGAGTGAAACAACCCAGACTGTAAGGGAATAGCAGCAATTGGTGATTCCATGGTGCAAAAAGTAATTTGACCATTAGTCAAGCTTGATATAGAGAAGGGTGACAGTTTTATTCTTGAGCAGTTTAAAACTAAAGTCCATCTTGGACCCTTTAGTTGCTGTTTTAGAGGACATGGTCTTTTGATATTGTTCTAGTACGTGCTGGTATAAATGATTTTAAACTCTGTGCCAATAAAATAATTGTAAAAGTTCGATGAAGACTTTTTGATCTGTACTTTACAGTATATGATTAAAGCTATGATATGTTAATGAGTTGCTCCCTGTGGTACAAGTTTCGAGTCTCACAGCCTACATTTTCCTGTTCTGTATGATTCAGCACAAGTCACTTAACCAGGTAGTCATCTTGGATCACCTCTGAAAAAAGGATACTTGGTCAAGTGGATTATCCTGTTAGTAAATATATTAAATAAACATGCACACACAAAATGTAGTGTCAAAATATTCTTTAGTGAAATGCCCTATTAGTTATATGAATACTAGTATACTAAAGTCAGAATTTTTTAACTGGAAATGCACAAGGTACAGTGTTCAGTCCTGTCATGTGGCCACTGACTGGTTTGGAGCTTTTGTATTCCCTCTGTTTATGTGAGGTTCCTTCCAAATAAAACTTAATGGTAAATTTTGATTAGCTTGTTTCAGCTTAAAGTGGCTCATGTCAATAGCTTTATAACCATTTATGAACTGACCTTACAGGTTCTGCCAGTGGTAAGACATAGATGTACATGCTGGGAAGAAACTGCTTTAGATAATGTTTGTGGTTGGATTACTTCCACTTGACCACAACAGTTAACTTTCTATTTAACAGTCAGCCCCACATGTAGTTCAAGCCTTCTTGAAACTTGATTTTCCCATTGATATGTGTTGCACATGGTCAGAATCAAACATTATATGGTCTTTTTGCACCACTCACAAATGAATGATCTTCATATGCTATTCTATATAAAGAAGTATAAAATTACCATCATTACTGAGGAGTGGCAGTCATCAATGCTGTATGAATGTGACTTTTGAAAGTTTGAATTTTTGTGTCGTGTGGTGTTGGCATAGCTATGTTGGCTTACAAAGTTCTTAAGGCTAGATGTGTACACTGTAAAGAATTGGAAGAGGTTGTGGCCATAGAAGTTGATTTGGGTACTGGGTGCACCATTTAAACTTGTCTGTTGTCACAGAAGCCTTAGGCAAAACAATAAACAGCAAACTAAATTTTTGGCATCTTTGACCATTATTTTTGTAACTATACCTGTATTTGTGCTCAGCAATTTTAATTTCATAAAGGCCTCCTAGATGAAGCATACATAACAGATGGTCTCAGCAGCTTCACATTCACTCTTTCAAAACACCCACATCAACACCACATCTCATGGAGCCTCTACTTGTAAGCCCATAAGGCAAGTCACTAAATAGCCCAACATTCTGATCATTGCAGACTCCATTGTGAGAAACACTTGTCCCTCTCACCAGGCTAAAGGCTGAGTAAAGAGAAAGTTACAATCAGTTGCTTATCAGGGGCCAGGACCTGACATATTACGCACACATGCACAGAGTCAGGTCATTGCACCACAAGTACCAGTATGACTCAGTCATAGTTCATGTGGGTGTGAATGACCTGAAACATACTTCCTCAGACTGTATGATGAGAGACATCATGAAGTTCTCAGAATATGTCCCAGGTTGGTATGGGCCTAGCACTGACAGCATTCTACCTTCTGCAAGGATGTTGTCACATTAT
Organism: Protopterus annectens; assembly: GCF_019279795.1. Lineage (NCBI taxonomy): Eukaryota > Metazoa > Chordata > Ceratodontiformes > Protopteridae > Protopterus > Protopterus annectens. The sequence goes on along the minus strand of NC_056748.1, from coordinate 407,641,006 downwards.
GAACAGAAGTTGACTGACTTTAGTAATCAGCTTATTTTCTGGTGTCATTCCAAGGGGGTGCAGTATTTGTTGACATGGAAAGAGATGGTCAGAATACACTGGCTTTGTCAGGGATGGTCTGCACATTCCCCCCTCTATGCTTTCAAATATTAGCTAAAACATTGTGCTCCTCCATAGTGCCAATTTTAGGCAAAACCAGACTGAAAATACTTTCAACATAGCAAATCAAACCCAAGATTCTAACAAGAAACTCCACTCCCGGCAAGCTTTTCTCACCCTGCAGAATGCTGACATCTCTGCAGTCACTGAGATATGGTTTAAAGCCACAGAGAGCACCCTGGCTGAGCAAGGTTATAATACCGTCCACACATTTGACCAGTTCTACTGGCAGAGACTACCGGTGGAGAAGTCTCGATTTGCATCGAAAATAAATAAATATATCTCACGGATGGTCAAACAGGATGGTGCACTTGAGTTTCTCCATGTTCAAATCATCAGAGGTAAAATCCCATACCATTTTGTTGCAAGCTGTGTAGGTCCCCCTCTGTGATCCAGGAAACCCATTGCACACATTTAAGCTTACTGAAATCACTCCCCATCTAACCCAGTACTATATGCATTATTGTTGTAAGGGGCCGTCGAGTCGACTTCAGACCATGGCAACCCTATAGACAGATTTTTTAAATAGTTTTTGGTCTTCACAGAGACAAATAAGTGTTGAAAGTGTATGTTCCTGTCTGCAATCACCATGCCAGGCCAATGTATCAGAGGTCCTCCCCTCTTATGCTGACCGCTTACCGTACCACTCGTGATGTTTTTTTACCAATGATGCTTTCCTTCTCATGTTGTGTCCAAAATAGGATAACTTGAGTCTTGACATTTGAGGTTCTAAAGTGATGTTGGGTTGGATCTCAGCAATGACTGACTGACTGATTAGATCTGTGAGTAGTCCATGAGATTTGTAATAGTTTACATCAATACCACAATTCAAAGGTATCAGTCTTCCTCCTATTTATCTTCCTAATTGTGCAACTTTTGCAACCATATGATGCTGTTGAGAAAATGATGGCTTGTACTAATCTGATCTTCATATGAAGAGACACATTTCTACATTTAAACACATTTTCCAAGTTCTGCATGACTGCTCTACCAATACACAGACACTAGAATTTCCACTCTACTTCTTGATTGCATAGTAATAACTTGCCCAAGAAGATTTAAGTTATTGACATTTGAGACATTTACTATCAAGTGTAAAGGAGCAAAGTCTCAAGATGGGCCTGCACCTCAGTATGAAAATGAAGATACTTACAATGGGCAACACAACCACCTTCAGTCTTGATGGTGAAGACCATATATATGGGCAACCTTAATTAAGTCGCTAATATGATAGAGTACTGCACACTCCCTAATGCAATGTCTTCTGTGGTGAGGTCAGACCAGAAAATGGTGTCCTTTGAAATACAAATAAAACCTAGAGCCCTAGATAACAATGGGATGTTCGGGAACTGTTCTAAGGCTAACTTCCTACTGTTAAGTGATCTGGCAAAATTTCAAGGCCCCCCTCCCCCCCAAGCGCACTGCTGATTACTTGAAGCTGTTAAGTGAAACTATACAAACATGTTAATAGCCTCATAGAGGCAGCTGTATCCATCAGGAATAAGTACGACTAACTCAAAAAAACAAGCCACCCTGGTGGAATCACAACATTAATAGACTGTATAGCTGAAGGAAGGAAATCATGTAAAAAATTAGCAGGTGTAGTGCCCATCAGGATAAGCATGTTCTTATAAAACTAAACAAATAACTTGGACAAGTAGTTTACCAAAATCAAATCTGAGGTAATTTTGGCCTTCCAAGCCAAGGACATGCACAACACATTTTTTTTATGTACACAACCTCAAAAGCAATTCACAATTGTGTGGAAAGCTCATTGTTAATGGAGTCTTCTGTACTTAGCCAGAAGATAGAGCAAACCAACTGGCAGGCAAATTCAGGTCTAACTTTACTCTTCTCTCTTCCTAGCCTCTGCACATGAATTGTGAAATATAACATACCATGCTATAACTAGGGAGCAAACAGGTCCTCAGTGCTCTTTGTATGGCCAAGAATACTGCATTGATGGGCCCCAGCAATATCCCTGTCTGCCTTCTGAAGAGCAAGAAACATAATCTATTAAGTCGCCTGAAATCTCTATTTAACCAGAGACTCCAAACATGTTTTGTGTCTCACGAATGGAGAATAGCAACCATCATTCTTGTCTGCAAAGGTTGGTCATCTGCATACCCTATAAACTACAGACTCATGTCTCACTAGTGTCATATGTAAAGCCATGGAAATAATTATAATGGAATTGATCAGTAATGACAGGAAATCTTCAGACACTAGACCAAACCCAATTTGCTTCTTTGAGAAGGTGAACAAAGCAATGGACAAAGGTAAAACTGTTCTCACTGCTTACGTTTACTTGTTCAAGGTATTTGATTTCATAACCCATTCTACATAGCTATCAAACTAAGAGGTTGATTATAAAGTCTTATGTCATCCAGAGGGTTTCCAACTGGTTCAGACAGGTCCTATGAAGTTAGAATTGGGGAGTCCACCACTACAAAGAGGCCAGTCTCCAGGGGTGTCTCTCAGAGATAGGTCCTGGAACCGTTCCTTTTTGACATCTACTTTTCTAAATACAAAGCCAATGTTAAGGGTTTCTGGATGACAAAATTTTCAAATGATTGCAAATTAGCAGCAGTCATAGAATCCCTCATCAATACTAAGGTCCTCCAAGAAGGTCTGACACAGGCAAATAACTACTGTCAGAGGCATGCAGTAAAACTAAATGCCAGGAAATGTATAACAGTATCCTTTGGGAAGTCAGCTGCCCTTGGTAACTATTACATTGACAACACATCCCTATAATTCGACCCAGTAGTCTAGACTTTGATCATCATGTCTGTGGTAGTAAGGAAATCATTCTGTGTTGTGTAACTTAGAAATAAAGAAATGACATCCAAGTCCAAGGAGGTCATTGTTCCACTGCATTCAGCATTCATCAAACCCATCATTGAGTACAATGTCCCCTTTGGTGTGTACCTAACCAGGCAGAGCCAAAAGCTGGAATGTCCACAGAGGTTTCCCACTAAAAGAATACAGTGCATAATTAACATGTCCTATTTAGACTACCTCCAAGCCCTATCCCTTATATTCTATTTCCTGCAGGCTGTTGAGGAGAGATATGTGCATTGAATTTAAGGCATCATCAGACCTCACTCTGATGGACCTTCCTGCATATCCACAAAACAGTTAAACACCAGAATTACACATTCTAAAACCTTCTTAAACCATGCTTGTGATGTAAATAGGATCTCTTGGAGAGAAAGGTATTTATCCCAGAGACTACCTCTTCTCTGGAACAGGGTCCCCATCCATGTGAAGCAGAGATGTTCATGTTCCACTTTTGCAGTCTTGACTGTTGGGATTTCCTGCCATGAAAGCACTTGGTCAGCCCGACCTACCAGAGAAAAAACATTTTCACCTCCCAGGCTGCCGGATGCCTTTACTGATGTCAGTATGCTCAGGTATAAAGGGAGTCAGCCTGCATCATCACTTCAGTTTTTTCTTGCCGCCGGAGCCCGAAGCAGTATACAAACTTGTTGGTCGGTCCACACCAGAGATAAGTTGTCATCGAAAGATAAGTACCGATTGTGGAACTCTCTTCTTTTTCACTTAATGGTTAAGGTGTTTATCTTACCAACACAAGGTGCAGGGTTTGATTCTCACAGGGGATAATTGGCTAGGCTTAAAATGTCCCACAAGGGCAGTTAGTCTAGTACTAATCTATGAACCTATAAATAATTGTCTCTGCTGTGATAAACAAATCCCACACAGAGACTTCCATACTCTTTGTAACATGCTTAGGCCAGGAACCATGTTGTCCCTAATTGTTTTTGTGCTATGTTTAACACTAGAATGATTAGGCTTGCGGCTAAATTCTTAGCTCGTTTTCTAAGGCAAAAATCAGTGGAACACTCCCCTACAAGACTTTCCTGCTAGGCTGATCATTGTTGAAGGTGAGGCAGTTTTGCACTCCCCATTCGATGTTTGAAACAGCAATCGAGTCTTCAGTCAAGACCCATTTGGAATCTGACATGCCTTCGGTTCCTTCAGCTACATTTTCAACTCCTTGATTGGGTCCGAGGTCGCTCAGCAGACCACGGCTTCCAATGAGCTCTTGTTAACTGGTAGTACTGAGGCCAAGGCCTATGCTGGTGCATTTCTACAGAATGTCAGGCGCCAGGGCATCAGATGCACCTAGGCTTAAGGCCAAACCCACCCCAAATAAAGACAGTGTGGCAAGGTCTCCACCTAGGCGTATGGGTTCCCAGTTACCATGATCCCAACAGGATTTGATTAAGCTGGATGAGGACTTAACATTGTAAGGGTCAGACAGACCACAGGTGAAGCCACCCCAGGAAAAAGGAAAAGGGATGACTATACTGATCTTTTCCCAGATCCCTTACGATCTGAAGAGGATTCAGACTTTGAAGATTCTGGCTCAGAGGAAGGACCTTCTTACACATTCTTTGAGGAATCAGATTCTGAGGAGAGCTTTCCCTCGGCTTCACCACCTCCAGAGGATCAAACTTTTGTTGAAACTTTTCATGGCATGAAGTAGCATTTTCAGTGGGAAGCAGAAGATTACCCCCCCCAGGCCAAGAAAAGAGTTGAGGAGTTCTTGGACTTCCCTGAACACAAACCTTTAGGTATCCGTCCCATTTTGGATGTGGTAGAGTATGTTTTCCAGGATGCCTGCATGAACCCTGATTCACTTCCCCTCCGCCCCTAGGAAACCAGACAGATGTTATAGGGTGCGAGACACCCCTAAATATATGTTTAAAAATCCTTTGGCTGGTTCAGAAGTTGTAACTCCAAGGCCTAAAGGGGCTAGGGCCAGTGCCTCCAAGAATCCCCTGCTCACAGACGAGGAGAATAGGGCCCTATACAGGTTCAGAGGAAAAGGTGCACACCTCCAGTACCCTGTCTGAGGACCCTCAACGGTAAATTCCATATGATCAAATATCTGCAAGCCATCCTGTATCAACTTAAGCAAAAAAGATCAGCCATAGGGGATAAAAGTCTTTCTAAGGAACCTTTGGAGTTGTCACTCTGCTCCCCAGGTGGCTAAACACTCTTTGCATTGTGATTATGATGTCATGAATGCATCATGCAGGGCAGCTGTCACTGGATCAGTAATTAGGAGACATGCATGGCTTAAGGAGCAATATCTCCCTGATCAGGTTAAAGGCTAACCTTTTGGATGATCCTCTTGACAAAGCCAGACTTTTTGGACCAACAGGTGAGGCAGTACTCAAAAAGATGGAAGACAGGGCAAAATCCATGCAAACAGTTAAGGACTTCCTGCAAGTATAACTACCAAGGTTCAGCAGGAACTTAGCAGCTAACCATTGGTCCTTTTCTTTCCAGACCTGGAGTAAACATAGAAGGCCTCAAAAGGACAGAGCTTCCAGACAAAGCCATCACCAACAGAGATCAATACAATGGACTTCTGAAACACCCAGGCAAGGGAGCTTTAGGTCACAGCCCCCAGCCAGAGAGCAATTATGAGACTCTCCCTCCACTCCACTCTCCCACCATCACCACCCCAGAAACTTGGAGGAAGACTGTCTCTTCCTCCAAAACTGGACCCCCATTACTTAAGATCTATGGGTTCTAAACATTATTGCAAATGGTTACAAACTCACTTTCAAAGAATCCTTAGTGTACTCAGGTTTCCCAGATGTACCCCCCCCCCCCAAATTAAAGAACTCAGGCTCTCGAGCAGATATATATTCTGTGTTCTCAAGGAGTGGTGGAGCCTGTTCCAGAGGAACAAAGAGGGGAAAGGCTTTTACTCAAGGTTATTCCTAGTCCCAAGAAAATAAGGTTCTTGGTGCCCTATCCTAGACCTGTCCAACTTCAACCAATTCCTCAGGATACCAAAGTTCAAATGCTGACACTTTAAAAATTACTGCTCAGGCCTTCATGGTCTCAATAGACCTAAGGATGCCTAGTTACACATTCCGTTCAAACATCACACAGAAGCTTTCCTCACTTCAGTGCAAGCTGCTTATCACTGTGTTTTCAGTTCTGCCCTTTGGGTTGCCTAGTGCTCCAAGGGTTATCAAAAAGTGTTCGACAATGGTCATTGCTTACTGCAGTACCAAAGGGGTCCAGATTTACCCTTACCTGGACGATTGCCTAATACAAGCTGCAGACATTCCAAAGATCAACAAAGGTCTGAAAATTCACACAAGACCTTATGACTTCTCTGGGGTTTACTCTAAACCTCAAGAAATCCAGCCTGGTTTCATCCAAACAAATAGTCTTCCCGGGAGCTCTCCTGGACTCTTCCTTCCAGAGAGCCTTCTTCCCCCCAGACAAGGACATCCTTTTTAACAAGTTACTTTCTACAGATGCAGGAAATTCAAAGCATCATAGCCAGGGAATTTCACAGAGATCTGGGGTTCATGGCATCCTGTATTCTTGTGGAACCCCTAGCCAAGCTGCACATGAAGTTGTTCCAATGGTACCTGAAGAGTGTGTGGTGCCAGAGCTCTGTCACTGAATGCCCAAATATCCTTGATACCTTGCCTCAAGCAAGAGTTTGCATGGTGGGCACAGGCTTGTACCCAAAATCAGGGACTTTCAGATTCTTGCCCCAAGGTCAAATCCTCACTATGGATGCCTTGTAGATAGCATGGTGGGACCATACTCAATACCACCCTACTCAAGGATTATGGCCCACTCAGCACAGGAGGAGGCACATCAATTGGAAAGAACTAATGGCAGTACAGAATGGTTTACTGGCTTTCAAGGACAAATGGGACCCAGGGGTCCTATTAGTACAAACAGACTATACCACAGTTATGTAGTACATAAACAGGTAGAGTGGCATGAATTTCTATCCATGCAAATGTGGGAGGCAGCACAATCCCTAGGCCTGAATTTAATGGCACAGTACCTGCCAAGGTGTAAACAATATCCTGGCAGACCACCTCCGCAGGAATCTGACAGACCAACATGAATAGCATCTCCTTCAGGAAGTTTCCCACACAATAACACATAAATGGGGGGGGGTCCCCAGGTGGACATATTTGTCAGCAAGGACAAAGCTCACTTGGAGACGTTCTGCGCCAGGACAAGGAAGATATCTGTGTGGAAAAACAGATGTTGCCTTATTCCCTTGGTTACACCTCTTCATTTATGCATTCCCACCATTACCCCTGTTGCCTCTAGTGCTTCTGAAGGTCAGGGAGGAGGGTCCAAGGGACATCCTGATATTACCAGACAGGCCCAAGTGGCAGTGGTTCCCCCTTCTCTCTGAGCTCACTAGCCAAAAGCCTTTGATGTTACCTAAGAGGGTGGACTTCCTCACCCAGACCAAGGGGCGAATTGTGCACCCCAATCTTCAGAGACTCAGCCTGATTTATGCCATAGCGCCGTACTGTACCTCTAACTTGAGTCAGCAGGTGCAGACCATTTTAAGAGTCTAGAAGGCCTAGCACCAGAAAATCTTACTCAGCCAAATTGAAAAGATTCTCAGTTTGGCGCAAAAAGCACCAGCTTCTGCCAAATTCTGCTAACATTCCTATCATTCTGGAGTACCTGGCCAAACTATTGGAGACAGATCTCTTATTCCTTCATCAGAATATATGCCTATGCCATCTCTGCCCACATCCTTAGTCATCCTCCGATTTATTTTCACTCCTTGCTGAAGCAATTTCATAGGGGAGTTACTCACATTATGTCCCCCAGGAGGAAACCCACCCCTCCTTGGGACCTCAACTTTGTTATAGAAAAGTTAACTTTTCCTCCTTTTGAGCCTGCAGTCTCTACCAGCTTAAAGTTTCTTACTTGGAAAACAGCCCTTCTACTAGCTATCACTTTGGCCAGGAGTGTCTCAGATTTGCAGGTGCTAATGTCAGTAAAGCCTTTAATTATCTTCCATAACAACAGGGTCTCCTCCCGAATTAATCTTTCCTTCATGCCTTAGGTGGTTACTAATGTGTTTCAGAATCAGGCCATTCATCTACCTACCTTCTTTCCCAACCCTCAAAATAGAGGGGAAAGATTACTGCACACTCTGCATGTAGATAGGATGCTGTGCTTCCACCTGGACAGGACTAATTTGTTGAGGAAAACAGACCAGCTGTTCATTACTTTTGACTTGGGCACAGAAGGAAAACCGGTCTCTAAACAGACTATTCTCAAATGTATTTCCCACTGCATCTCGTTCTGTTACAGCCATCATGGCAAGAAGCCTCCTGATTTGATTAGGACACACTACTAGAGCCACAGCTACTTCCACAGTGTTCCTCAAAGATGTTCCCACTAAGGACATCTTGGAGGCAGTACCACCTGGCAACCTTTTCCAAGTCTAGAGCAAGTTTTGCCTCTGCAGGGAATCCTCTCCTCTCCTTAATCTCTTTCCACCCTCTATAAAGCTTCAGAAATTTTCCCAACAGTCAGGACTGCAACAGTGGAACATAAACATAGTACAGTTGTGTACATTTATCATAAATGTAGATGGTCGAGTGCATCAACTGTTGCAGTCTTATTCCCCTCCCACCTTACCCCCTCAGCCTACTAAGTAGTGTACTAGAATCAACCAAGGACCCTACACCTCCCAACCCTGGTTTGGATCCACTAAACCTTGGCCCACCCTAGGTACTCTTGGGGCCTCCTTGGATCCACACAAACTTGGTCCTTTTAGGGTACACTTGGGGGCTCCTCCTAAGCGTATAAAGAAAATACTGAAGTGATGATGCAGGCTGACTCCCTTTATACCTAAGCATACTGACATTGGTAAGGCATCCGCCAGCCTGGGAGGCTAAAACAGTTTTCTCTGGTAGTCAGGCCAGCCAAGGGCTTTCATGGCAGGCAATCCCAACAGTTAGTACTGCAGCAGTAAAAAAACTCAAACATCTACATTTATGGTTAGTGTGTACACAATTGGACTTTCTTCCCTAAACAGATTTGTGTACAACTTGAACAACTGGATGTGGAATAGGAAATTCATCCCTGGCTTGGCACCTGTGTGTCTAAAGGACAAAGGCACAATGTAAACAGTTCATCTTCCAAGCTCCTGCTTACACTTAAATAAGGTAGCAGAGCATGTCATAGATTTTTGATGCATGGTTAGGCTTGAGAAGGCCCCAGTGCTTGTTAGCCTAGTACATACCTATGACCCTATATGTTGGAGTACTTTTCTTTGCAAGTCTTACTTTGAAGTAGAATTTCTTGACTTGATGGTTGAAAACAAATTCAGTCAGCCTTTTCAGTTATCTACTCAGAGTAATAATATTTTAGACTTGTAGTTAATATGCAGGCATGACCACCTTTGGGCAATTCTGATCACATAGCTATAGATTTTGATGCACTAGAGCCTTATCTTGTGTATGTCTGTGTGTGTGTGTGTGTGTGTGTGTGTGTGTGTGTGTATGTGTAGATATAGAGCTAGAGATACAGATAGATATATAATATATAAATATATAATGAATATATATATATATATATATATATATATATATATATATATATGTATATATATATATATATATATATGTATATAAAATGAATATATGTAATGTAAATCAATATATATGCGAATGACACTCGGTCGACTGCACTATATTCAGCAACGGAAAGTCGAACACAGCAATGTTGAACTTTAAAAGCAAGCCTAGGAACGGGTTTTAACATGGGTCGAGATAGGGGCGAGGTTTGTAGTTCGGCAATAGCAGTGTACCCCTATCTCGACCTATGTGAAAACCCGTTCCTAGGCTTGCTTTTAAAGTTCGACATTGCTGTGTTAGACTTTTCATTTTTGAACATAGTGCAGTCAACCGAGTGTCATTCGAAATAATGATAGTAAACCATAGATATAGAGATATATATATATATATATATATATATATATATATATATATATATATATATATATATATATATATATGTGTGTGTGTGTGTGTATGTGTATAAAATCTCAGCTATCAAAAATGCATTCCCATTTAGTATAGTAAGGCACTCAAGCCAGTTTTATTACAGAAAAGTCACAAATGTAAGGTTTGTAGAAATATTGAGCTTTGGCTAGTAGGAAATTGTACAATTTAGGAACTAAGAAATTGAGGCAAGGAATAGCTAGAGTCAAATCTGGCTATAAAGAACATGCATCTTTAACTAAATTGTCTAAGTATGTTTGCTGTCAGGGATTGGACATCTACAGTTAGGGAGCAACTTGGTATAGATTGAAATACTGAAATTTGTGGTAAAACTAAGTAATTATCAATATGGTGTAATGGCTGGGTGTTGATCTAGAGTGTTTTACATTAATGTTTGAAGAATGAAGTCCCTTTCAAGGGTTTAGGATATATCAGATTAGATAATGTTCCACATAATTTGTAGGCAAGATAAAGGAGGAATGAGTTCCCCAGTTACTATATTATTCACTGCTTTGCTGAAAGAAGAAGCTATTCCAGTAACTTGGAGAACTGCTAACATTGTTTTCCCCAAAGGAAGTAGAACAGACATATGTTTTAATTATTGTCCCAAAAGTCTAGCTTCAGTATTCTGCAGCAGTTTTGAAAGGTGCTTACTCTCATTTGTTAAACCGTGACAGATTATATGGTCCTAAGTAAGATGTTGCACAACGTGGTTTCATTAAGGGAATATCTACCCTCACTTGCCTTAATGAATTTTGTGAATCTGGCAGTTGACCCCAAGTGAAAGTGTCTCAGAGAGGTCTGTCTAGACTTAGCACGGCCTTTGACTATGTATTACATACTGAAATCATGCAGTGTCATTTGTGTTGTAGTCAGATTTATATATAGCTAGATAGGCTAAATATTAGTTATCTGAATAGGTCAATTGGCACAGAGGAATAAAGCCCACAGCAAAAAATAGACAACATATATTCAACTAGGTGACCAGGCACTGGAGGGATTGCATGGGGGGGGGGGGGTTGGCAGGTGGAGTGAGTGGCAGACATTGAGGGAGGGGAGGAAGCAGCCTAGGCTCTCGCTGTAATCTAGGTTCATAGGTATGTACTAGGCTATTGACCCTAGGGCCTATATAAGCCTAGCCAAAAAAGTACCCTGGCTTTCGCCACCCAAGAAAATGATTTACCTGTGCCCTTGTCAAGCAGAGCCACAGAAGTAATCCCTGGGGTGAATTTCCCATTTCCCATCCAATCAGCAAGATTTTTCTTGAGTGCTAATGAGGAGCTGTGTTTGATATGGATAGGTAGTGTGTTCCAGAGTATCCCTCCAGCATGTTCTGTTTATTGTGGTGACAAAGTTTAGGTCCCAACAGCGTGTAGCCCATAGGGACAGCTCTGGGTTTGACATAGCTTTGTATGTTAGGCAGAGATCGCCTCTGAGTAGGCGATATGCAACGGAGTCAAGCTGGATTTTGTTGAGACTGTCTGCATACGACATCTGTTTGAGGTCGGTAATCCTCTTTGTGAGGTATTTCTGTGGCCTTTCCAGTTGCCTTTCCAGTTGTTTGTAGATGTCTTGTGAGGTATATACCAAAAGGGGCATTGTACTCTATAATGGGTCAAATGAGTAATGAGTAGAGGGGAACAATGACCTCTTTTTTTTTCCTGGATGAGAAACGTTTTGTGATGAGGAGTGCCACGTAGAAGGATTTCCTGACTACTGTGGTGATGTGATTATCAAAGGATAGACTACTGTCCACCTGTGTCCCTAGGTCTCTTATCACACTTTTGGTGTTAAGTAGACTACCACGTATGTGGTAGTTAATGGGTACAGAGTTTTAACCAAAAGGGATGACAATGCACTTTTTGGCATTGAGCTTGAGGCCATGGCTTTGACACCAAGCATCTATCTCATTGAGGCCCTTTTGTAGGATGTCCACATTGTTATGAGTTTAGATTATGGCTCCTAGTTTGCAGTCATCTGTGAACTTAGCCAAAGACCTTCTGTGTTAGCCTGTACTTCAGAGAAGTAGATACTAAACAGGAGAAGACCCAGGACTGAACCCTGTGGTACTCCACTTGTCACTGGTCTGAAGTTGGTTTTGGAGTCTGCTACTTTCACAGTGTAGGTTCTGTCAGTGAGCCAGTTGGCAACCCATCTTGTGACATAGGGATTTATACCTATTTAGTGAGTTTATCTATAATTCCATAGTGGGGGATGGTGTTGAAAGCCTTGGTGAGATGTAAATAGGCTGTGTACCTTACCATCATCTACAGCTTTGGTGACTGCTTCAAAGAAGCAGGATTGAGTGCCTCTTGGGCTCCACACTGCAAGTGTGTAGATAGCACTTCATATGTGGTGCTGCATCTACCTTCTGATGCTGCAAATTTAATAGAGCTTCAAAAAGTTGCCATGTCGCACTAGCGCATGTTAGGATACACTCCCCCACAGTCATATGATATGGCAGCATTGTTCTCAACCTCCTCACTCCCCACATTTTGTGATTTGTTGAGCTTTGGCGAGGCTAAGACAGGTTTGGTAGACCTAATGAACAATGAGAGGAGCTGGTAGCAGCTGATAATCACCTGCAGGGATGGAGGAGAACAACAATATGGTTATCAATCTATAGGCAATGGTAATTCTATAGTGACAGACATTGGGCTAGGCTTCAGTCTTTGGAAAGCTAGTAAGGCAGAATACTCTGTTCTATATTGTCTAATACTGTATTTTCCTCTCAACCAGTCAGTGATGAGCATTAGGTATCAAAGTACTCTGATGTCATATTTGGAATCATCTAAACTGGAGGATGAGATAGAATCATTAAGACTCAGAGTGTAATGCTACATGTCTAAAGGATAAGCATTTCATCTTTAATGAGATTAAGTCTAAAGTCATTTGCTTTAGAGCCTATAGAGATGACTCCTCTATTAAAATAAGTCATTGGGGTTGTAAAGACTATAAAATCCTTCAGAATTTTATTTGCAAGAATTTGTCCTTAATGATGATACCACTGTAGTAGTAATTGCCTTTTTCTGTACTGTGGACTTTATCTTTAAAACAATAGCATTGAAATCTTCAACTATCTTATTAGGAATCTATATTTCAATATCTGGCCTCTTACTGAGTGCAATGTTATATTTTGCTAATATACAATGGCTGATTTATTCTCACTTGGGAATTTTAAAAGGAAATACATTGAAGGAATGCACTCATGTAAAGTGCTGAGTAATTTTGACCGCTTACATTTTCTTATGTTGCTATAAGGCTGTCATTGACCTTGTGTCGAGTCTGTGGCTGGGATTGGAGAAGTATGAAAATTGAAGAATGTTTAGGGATGACAACTGTTTTCAGTAATTTGATAAAGACATACCAGGAGAGTAGGTTGTATATTTCCATCTGTCGCTTGTTGTTGGAATCAACTATCCTTCTATATTAGGAATTCAAACACGCTTCGATTTTAAAAATTGTTTGGATCTCTGGGATAGATTGTATGGTCTTTTCTACTCAAGTGTGTGTTCCATATGAGCCTTTGACTTAACACAGTATCTTATGAAACTACTTTTATATTAAGGATTATATTAAGTTAATCACAATTTCATTTGTTTTATTTCTAAAGGAATTTTGGTGTTAATAATATTTTTGTAATTTTATTCTAGACCAGCTGCATAAGCTTGTGTGGGCTTAGATACCTTCAGTTAAATTGTCATACTTGCAAAGAGGCTTAGCGGTACAAGTGAAGCACGACTCGAACAAGTAAGATGTAAATTTTAAT